>NC_136750.1:28669852-28702352 GCF_936440315.1 Barbus barbus
GCCGCTGTGATGCGCCGCAGTCGCGTTCAGCGGGGTGTTGCGTGACGCGGAGACGCACTGGCTGGCGTGGGGCGCGTGTCTGTGGAGAGCAGACAGAGGAAGAGCTTCTTATTCATCAAAGACAGCACTCGGATGTAGATGTGGCTTTATCAGCAGGAATCGCTCTGATTATAGTGATTCTTCTCCGCGTTTATGTGGTTTGAGATCAAATAACAGCGTCTGATGTGTGCTTGAGTTACATGTGCCTCCAACACAAGGTATGCTCGCTTTCTGTTCAATCTAACAACATCCAAATATATGCGTGTTGGATGATCATAATAATGACATCGATCTTTGTGCATCTTTCTAGTATTCACCATGTGTAATGTTATACTAAAACAATTGCAATAATGTAAATGTTTAATAAAACAATACTAAATATGAATATATAAATGTGACATGTATTCTATTATTATTATTATTATGAGTAGTACATTAGTATTTTTTCAATATTAACGCTAATAATGTCTGTGTAATACTAATTGTTTTATTTGACAAAATATTAATGCCATATTATTATTGCCTTTATTACTATTATTTACTATTGTTATTAATTAAATATTAATGGTAATATTGGTTGTAATATTTATTCTTTAACATATAATCTTATGTAAAATCTAATATATTTTAATGTTTTATTTGACATAATACTATGTAATTAGAGTACTATTTCATTTAGCTTTTTCATTTCATTAAATATAAAATATTCGATAGATGTTAATAATGAATCTTAAATTGCACAGTTTATTATTTTTATTAGTAGTTTTCATTATAATAAGGCATGCATCTATTATTGTGTGTTTCCATTTTTGGAGTGGTTTACAAATTTATTTAAGACATTATGAATATTGTTGGCTCTTTGATGAATTGTTTATGTTCTTTTGGATAACAGCATTTGCAAAATAAAAAATTTAAATGTTAAAATATTACCCAACAGTCTGAAAATGCTCATTCAGTATTTATGCTGGGCGTGTAAAGCAGCTCTTGACTGTCACGGTGTTCAGACTGGACATAGTCAAAAAATAATACAATATCCATTAGCAATCCTGTATTATATTTGGGAAAAGATCAGCCCAGAATCTAAAAATATTCAGTTCTACTGGATGAACTGACATTGGGAAATTCAGGTTTTCCAGGGTGCTTGGTTCTTATTAGATCCTTTGGATTGTGTCCAAATTATGATCTAAATACCATTAGCATTCCTTCAGGATTTTCTAACATTTTCAGTGGTTGAACTAAATTGGGCTACAGAGCGCGTTTGGCTTCTTTTGCATGGAATATAATGGAAATAAAACATGTAGGCTCTTAATATTCTGAAGCTTTTACAAGTGTGTTTATTAAGAAGCATAAATTCAGAATGAAGTCTTTAGGGTTATTCGTGTGGTTTTATTGCAGTGCTGTTGTTAATGTGTTTTCATTACAGATGGTGGATCTGTGTGACACGCTGTAGATGATAGTGTAAGTGTAAGATAAGAGCAATGGGCAGTGGTTCAGTTCGCTTTGGACTGATTTGGGTCACATGTATCAGCAAAATCCTTAAACCAGTTAAGTCAAGCGCGTGTTTCTTCCGGGATATTGCACCAGGCTCTGATATCTGGAAATGGCCTGCAGAACATACCTCACACACGCGCTTAAAAGGCAACGAGGAAAAGACAGACGGCTCTAAAGCATCACTTCTGCAATCTTTCACTTCTGTACCAACCAAGTGGCTTTCAATCAGCCTCCGATCTGGTTTGTGGAGGGTTTTCGTTCTCACAACATTGGTGTCATCGTTTAAGGGTATTTTTAGCAGTGAGATTGCATCATTGTGTTGCATGCTTTTTTAAACGCTTATCAGTCTAATTTGGTCTAGGTGTGATGTAAGCATTTTTGCACATGGGTTTCTAATTGCTTGAGGCCGCATGCAGGTCTATGGCTCTGTAGATGGCAATCGGATTCATTTATTGGGGGGTTGTGCTGTCAGAGTGAAGTGGGGGTCGGTGATTGTGAAGTAAGCACACCCTTGGGCCACACATCACCATATGGTTTCAGTAACACCCTGTTTATCATCCCAAAACATGGGACAAAAACCCAACCACCCCCACACACACCCTCCAGATGTGTGTTTGGCCCAGAGACGCTGCTGTGACTTCATGCTCATTGTTATGCGAGTGTGTCTGACTCTACTTTATGATCGTTCCAGATTTGGCATTTTACAGTCACAAATAATAAGCTAGAGGTTTCTCTTATCGGTACATGTGCCTTGTCTGTCTTTGGTTTTTTAGGGCACATCTCAGGGAATCTTGCATTTTATGGAGGAAGGATGATGTGGAAATGTTTCATTTAAAGGTCAAATTACACACCTGGGGTCTTGTAGATAAAATCTGGATACAACTGGGATGTTTCTATTACAGATTTTTAAGACTGCACACATGTCAGAATTTGTACTTCTGTATAACAACAGACTAGATTGGATTGTATATTGCAAACTAGACTTCTGAAGAAAATGTAAATGCTGTTGGCTATGCAAAACTCGTCATCATGATGCTAGAGTGTTGTGGATGGTTGTGAAAACCAAAAATTAGTGCCTTCAAGTTACTTTAAATGCTTTTTGTGCCTCCTCTTGATTATTTAGGATATACACTACTGTTTTATAGTTAGTGTTTTTGAAAGAAGTCTCGTGCTCACCAAGTCTGCATTTATTTGATCAAAAATACAGTATAATTATGAAATACTATTGCAATATAAAATGTATTTTTTCTGTTTCAATGTATTGCAAAGTGTAATTCATTCTTGTGATGTAAAGCCGTTTTTTCAGCATCATTACTCCAGTCTTCAGTGTCACATAATCCTTCAGAAATAATTATATGATGCTGATTTGCTGCTCAAGAAACATTACTGATTACTATCAATGTAGAAAACAGTTGTTCTGCTTCATATTTTTTGTGGAAACTGTGATACATTTTTATAATCAGGATTCACTGATGAATAGAAAGTTCAAAGAACAGCATTTATTTGAAATAGAAATCTTTTGTAACATTATAAATGTCTTTACTGTCACTTTTGTTTATATAAATGCTTATTTGCTGAAGAAAAATATTAATTTATAATCTTTGAACAATAGTGTACAGTAGGCTACATGTGATGGTCTTTTCATAATCTGTTCATAGAAGTAATGGAAGAACCATGGCAGAGTAGAAAAGGAGGTTACTGATGCGAGTAGAAGCATGTGGGAATATTCTTTTTCCTGGTCTCTCTGCGAGGGTTACTAACAAAAGCAAGAATGCGGAGCGTGTTAGCCAGTTACAGCGGTGGACAATGCAGCTACTCTTTACCGTTGCAGAGATGGGAATATAAAGGGTTTAATCTTAAGGTCACGTCCTTAAAGAAAAAGCATGAGCACACAGGAAGAGTGTGGGAGGCAGTAGAGCGTCTGATCTCGCTCCTTTGGTGTCGCTGGTCAGATGCTGATTTTCATGTGACCGCTTAAAAGTGTAATATAAGTAGTCAGATTTCCCTTGATGTTTTAAAATGGCTCATTTTACTATGATTATGAAACTTAAGCTGAAATAATATCTTGCTCCACCCACACTTAAAGATAAACGATGCCTTATTGGTGCTCAAAAACAAGCATCTCAGCATCATAAGCATCTGCATTGAAATTGTTGCTCTTGTTATGCATGTTCATAGTAAACTTTTTGTGCATTTTAAAAATAGATTTTGCTCAGGATGTGTATAACAAGAACTGGAAGTAATATTCAGAAACAGGATTGTATAACCTAATTTGCTTCTGCAAATCCAGCCCGTTCTGAAGATTCAGTGGGTTTACAGCATGCGTGCGGGTTTTGATTTTGCATTCCTGTGGCCCAGTTTTCCCTGGCTTTTTTATCGTTATGCAATACCTGTCATTGTACGTTATCGTCTCAGCGCGAGGCCCTGAATGAGATCAGAAGAAATGAGCAGCAGCGTTTCTGTCCGCTTTTCCTGTTCCAACTCCTCCTCTTCCTCGCCCTTCCTCCCCCTCAGCCTGTATGTCACATGGATCTCAGGACAGTCAGAAACCACCCGGAACACCTTAAAAGTGCTTAAAACACCAGCTAGCAGCATGCTATAAACCACTCAGAACTCCATAGCATTACATCAGTGAGTTTTGCTTGGGCAAAGATTACTTACATTTTCTTCAGAAAATGCAAAAATCCTGATGAATGTTTGTGTGTGTGTGTGTGTAACATTACTTAATTTATGTCATAAGCTGTACCTTGTTAAAAATGCTGCATATGTTTTCCACTTTCATCCTCTCTTATAACTGTATTAGTTAATTCACTTCATGTAGCTTTAAAGGAATAGTTCACCCAAAAATGAAAATTTGCTGTTAATTTACTCTATTAGTGACTTCAGTAGAAGTAAAGAAGATTTTTAGCTGAAAGCGTGGTCCTTGGTGATTCATAAAATGTAAGTTAGCAGCTATCTGTTTTTGAGAGTCTAAAAAAAAGCATATGAATACAAAACTCATACCCGTGGTTCCTGACGATACAGGCCTGTTGAGGTCTTATGAAGTGAAATGATCGGTCTGTGCAAGAAACTGAACATTATTAACAGCAGGGGTGCCCAACCCTGTTACTGGTGATCGACTGTCCGGCAAAATTTAGCTCCAACTCTAATCAAACACACCTGCCTTTAATTTTCACATGATGTGAAAAATATTCGAAGACGGGTTTCTCTGTATACGCATACATTTTTTTACCGTATAGGCGTTTCGTCCACACGAATCCGGCGTTTTCGAAGAGTGAAACCGATCATTTTTGAAACCGGGTCCCAGGGTGGATAAATTTGAAAACGCCGGTTTCATGTTTTCGTGTGGACGTCATCATCAGCCCACGTCTCGCCCCTAATCAGACACCGCTACGTCACATAACAGCGACAACAACAACAACAACAATGTCAGACTACGTGCCTGTGTTCGTGCTGCAGAACCTACTGAGCTCATTAGCTTTATTAAAGCAAAATCTTCTGCTTTGTGTGTTAGTTTGTATTCAGCGGGCAAGGTTTACGCACATGGTCCAAGTCTTCTTCTCTGTTTTTTTGTGTATCTCTGTGGCAGAATTACAGCGCCACATATTGGTCTGGCATGTGTACTACATCGTTTTCAGTCGGTTTCAGTGATTCCGTGTGGACGCAGATATTTCCTGAGACGACTCCGTGTTGACGGAATTTGAGGCAAAAAAAAGATTGGATACGGAGAAACCCGTCTTCGTGTGGACGTAGCCTTAGGCAAAGTGGAAATCTGATTATTTTCCTTGAACTGATTCTTTCAGGCAGTTCGTTTCAATAAACTGGTTCAATTCACTAGTTTGTTTACATAACCATGCAACGATGTAACATATACGCAATTATATTATTATTGCACCCAGATGTGAAACGTGAATGTTTTTCATGTCTAAAACATATAAAGTGAATAAACTAGTGTTCATCAGTTCACCTTTTCACATAAATCATAAGAAACCATAACTTTAATTTCACCCTTTCATTCAAGTGTTCGGTAAACACATGCTCATATCAACGGCTCATCGGTCTTTGGTCTGAGTCGAACTGTTTCCGCCGTTCAGTGACTGTTGGAGGAACTGGAGCACTGAATGAATTCGTTCATCATAGGATCAGATATGCCAGTATATTGACTCATTTCAAGTCAGAGTGACTGTCACACATCTAAAAGTGAGTTTTGATTGAGTAACTTGTAGATCTGTGCTGCTTGAGCCACAAACTGTTTCAGACGATTCAGTCTGATTTGGTGAACTGGTTAATCTAGTTCATATCTAGTTCATAGACATATCTCTGGACCGTTTGCCTGAGGCTATGGATTACAGGTAATAATGTTGTATATAATGTTCAGTTTTTTGCACAGACCGATTGTTTCGCTTCATAAGACCTTAAAGTGTCGTCAGGAGTCACTTGTTCCTTGACTTGCTTTTTTGACTCTCAAAGTGACGGTAGTCATTGACTTGCATTATATGAATCACCAAGGACCACGGTTTCAGCTAAACATCTTTACTGTTCTATACTAATGAGGAAAAAAGTCACCTACATCTTGGATGGCCTGAGGTTGAGTAAATGAGCAGCAAATGCTCATTTTTGCATGAACCTTTCTTTTAAAGGGGTCATATGACGTTGCTAAAAAAAACTATATTTTGTGTATTTGGTTTAATGCAATGTGTTTATGTGGTTTAAAGTTAAAAAAACACATTTTCCATATACTGTACATTATTGTTGCTCCTCTATGCCCCGCCTTTCTGAAACGCGTCGATTTTTACAAAGCTCATCGTTCTGAGAAGGGAGTCGTGCTCTGATTGGCCATCTATCCAGTGCATTGTGATTGGCCGAATACCTCAAGAGCATAGCTGGCAGGCTACTCCCAGGTTCAGGAAATAATCCTCCGTATTGCACTGCACACACTCAAATATTTGTGTTGTACTGCTCTGGAACAGTGTTGTAAATACAACTTAACCACTGATTTCTAGTTGTGTCCTCTTTTGGAAGCCCAAACAAAGTACTTTCACAACGAAACACAGCGTCTCCAGGACATGGTGCCCGCGGCAACAACAATACTACAGCGAAAATAAAAACCCCACCCCCTTTCTTTGCGTAAACATTTGGGCGGTGTTATGCAAATCTCCCCACACCGTGACGTAGACGTGTGGGGGCGTGTTTGAATGAGCCGTTTTAGGGGGGCGTGGTCGAGTCTTAACTTTTATGAAGAATATCTCTTTGGTTTTGAGACTTTATTCTTTGCAACTTCAGGGATCTTATCTATGCACAATCAGCTTGTAACACTCCAAAGAGAAAGGAAAACTTGAAATCGCTTCATATGAGCCCTTTAAGAAGGATGACCTAGTAGTCTGCGAAATTGGATGGGATTTTAAGGCATCATATGTGACATTAAACTTCAGCCAAAGTCTCAAAGTTTCAAATGATTTCCAGTTAGGATGCTGCCTTAGAAGTATTTATATAGCCTTCTGTGGGCAGTAGACCGAGTGAACTAGTGACTCCAGCTTCAGTCCCGCCTGTCACCGGTTTCACACAGAATGTCATCACACAGATGCTTTGTGTGTCAGTCATTGTTTGGAATGGAAAAATACCTGGATGGGTCTCATGAGTCTGATTCACTCTTGACCTCACAACCAGCGCATGGCAGAGACGGGAAGTTCATCAACAAGTTCATCAACAGCTCCTCTAAGCTCTGTATGTTAACGACTAATTTAATAAGCTTCCTTTTTCTTATTTTAGAGATGACTGTATTCAGTCATCACTCATATTCCAGCTGAATCCTTTATGAACTTCATTTTTACTCCCCCACAGCATGAACCATAAAACATCTACCAACCACTCTGATATGACTAAGAACTATAAAAGAGTCCACATGCAAAATTCATCCAATAGTATCCGGCGTTCAGAAAGGACCCACAGTTCTCAAAGTTCATTCATTGATTTTCACAAGTTAGCTTTCTGTTAAGATTTAATGTATGTTTTTAGTTTTATTCCTACATGCACATGCAAACATTACTCATAATGTTAATTAGTGAACATTTAAGCTTGTAAAATATGAGGTGTACTTTGACCTAACACTGTAAAAAAAAAAGTTGAGCCAACTTAAAATTTTAAGGCAACCAGCTTCAGCAGATTTGTGAGTTTTCTGAACTTGTTGTTTTGAGTTTATACAACAAAAAGTTGAGAATCCCCTACAAAAATAAGTTGAGAGAACTCAAAAACCTGCTGAAGCTGGTTGCTGGTTGGTTCAACTTTTTAGTTTTAGAGTGGGTTGATTAAGTGACATTATAAAGCAAAGATATTACTGGATTGTGAGGATCAAAAAAGTTTTAAAGATTCCATTAAATGGTTTAGCATAGTAAAACAGGACATGATTACACTATTACAAAAATATTTACCTTTTATTAAATATTTATAGTACGCTGTATCATTCAAATGTTTGGGCTAGTAAGATTTTTTTGAAAGGAAGTTTCTAATGCTCACCAAGGCTGCATTTATTTGATCAAGAATACAGTAAAAACAGTAATATTGTGTGAAATTATTAAAATAACTTTTCTTTTTGAATACGTTTTAAAATGTAATGTATTCCTGTGATCAAAGCTGAATTTTCAGCATCATTACTCCAGTCTTCAGTGTCACATGATCTTCAGAAATCAGTCTAATATGCTGATGTGCTCAAGAAACATTTCTGATTATCAATGTTGAAAACAGTTGTGCTGCTCAATATTATAGTGGAAACTGTGATATATTTTTAATAGCCTTTAATTAACATTACAGATCAGCAAAGAAAGGAAGGAAAGAAACTTGTGGCTTAAATGAACACAATGCAGATGCTTTCCAAAATAAATTCAAGCATATTCCTTTGCAACCGGTTGACTGTTAAGAAAGGAAAAATTGTATATATATATTTTTTTATATATTGTGTTTTAAATTTGTATTTTATTATTGATTATTTTGCATATCTACAAAAACATATTTTGTCTGTAGCACACTATTGGATACGGAACACCTCAAAGATATGAAACATGGGCTAAAGGTCCCAAAATGTTTGATTGGAGGGCTATTTAAAGATAAAGACGTCTCAGAGCCTTGTTTGAAGACTAGTATTTAGGATGGTCTGCGTGAGCTGAATGACAGATCTCGGTTTGAGGAAGCTGTGCTGCATGTAAACAGAACGGGGATTTGTCAGATCTCATGATTAGACTCGAGATGCTGCTTAATGAGATAATTATAAAGGAAGGTGCATGAATAGCTCAAATTTATTAAGATAGAATCAGGAAGACTTCCTTGTTTATTTAAACCCGTTCACCTGAACTGACTCGCAAAACACAGACTGGAACAGATCAGATGATCGAGCAGGAAACGATTAAGAGCCTCTTACTGTAATGCCTGCGCATCTTTGAAGTCTGATATACTGCGGTATGTGCAGATCAGCCAATCACAGCAGAGTACATTTGCATATTGATGTTTACAAAAACAGTTTGGAATAAAAAGACAATTCCTGAGATGCAAAACTGGGATTGTGTCTTAAAGGCAATTGTGTTTTACTTTATTGCATTGGCAGATATTCACGATAAAAGTCTTTTAAGGATGTTCAGGTATTTTTTCCTGGAAAGCATGACAAATATAGCCATGGATTGGAGAAAGGATGGTAATGATCATTGGTATTTTGGTGAAAGAAACTTGAACATAAGTGGACTTCAGGGAGAGAATAAAGTGCTGTGAATGTGTAAAATAGAGGCTCATTGAAGAGTGAGGACAGAGCTGTATGTGTGTGCTCCGCTGGAGCGCTTCACTCCCAGCATGCTGTGCAGGCGTGCATTATTCAGCAGGTTGTCATGGCGATGGGCACCTCTGAGTATTGGGCTTCATGAGGGAGGAGCTGGACAGCTGGTGCATGGAGACAGCTGCGTCATGGATTCCCCTCATTTACAGAAGAAGTATGTGTGTGTGCATGCATATATAAGTGTGTGTGACGGGTGTGAGCCCCCTCCCATTTTGTTGGATTTAGTGGACTTCATATTATGGACTTTTTTTTTTTATATAAGAGAAAATCATATTAAAGCTAGGCGCGCTCTCTCTCGCTGCGCAAAAGGAAACCACGGCAGAAAGCGGCATCCTATTTTTTAGGCTTATTTTACAAAAGTGCAAAGATTTGTTTTTATTGTGAATGTACACAAATAAAAGCAAACCTTTTTGCAATTCCGATTATCTTCATGACTAAAAGGAATAGTTGCTTCCAGTGTGTTAGAAGGAAAAAAATAAATGAAGTGATTGCGCTGGCGCCGCATGCGCGCACAGTTAAGCATTCTACCTTGACAATGCAGCCTGTTCATTATATTATAAAAAACCTTTCAGTCAAAAAACACACTGCTCAGTTTAAGTATGTAGCCTAATAAAATCTGTGCCGTTAAGCGTTATCACCGTACCGCCGTGATGTTATGCAAAACATTTTGTTTTACAGGATATTGGAAGGCGAGTGAAGTAGGCCTACATAAAAGATAAATAATATTTTGTCATTCAAATACATTGCGAATACGGAAACATTTGATTTTGTGTCGAACGAGAGACCCAACATTGGATTCAGTTTCATTTTAGCCTCAATTAATTTGTTTTGGTTTGTCGTTTATAATAGCTATAGCTTCTTACATTTTTAATTCCTGTTCTTTTCTAAATAGTCTACTGTTATTTGAAAGGATTTGAATGAAAATTGTCATTAATTACTCACCCTCATGTCGTTCCAAACTTGTAAGACCTTCATTCATCTTCGAAACACAAATTAAGATATTTTTGATGAAATCCGAGATCTCTCTGACCCTCCATAGACAGCAAAGGAAATTAAAAGTTCAAGGCCCAGAAACGCAGTAAGGACATCGATAAAATGGTTCATGTGACAACAGTGGTTCAACTGTATTTGTTTAATAAAGTTATTTTAGTTTTCTTTGCATACAAAAAGTATTCTCGTAGCTTCATAAAATTACGGGTGAACCCCTGATGTCACGTGAACCATTTTAACGACACCCTTGCAACATTTCTGAGCTTTGATCATGTTAGGACCCTTGCTCTCTTTTAAGGATCAGAAAGATCTCGGATTTCATCAAAAATATCTTAATTTGTGTTCCGAAGATGAGCGGAGGTCTCAGGGGTTTGGTTCGACATGAGAGTGAGGAATTAATGACAGAATTCTCATTTTTGGGTGAACTAACCCTTTAATGACATGCTTTTTTCATTGGTCTAATTTGGCAAGTAAAGGTTAATGTCTAAAATTTTAAATGTTATTTTTGATGGATTTTGCATGTTTGTAAGTATCCACAGTTCAGTGGCTAAAATGTATTCAACAAGTTGTCAGTTGCAAAGTATGTAGTATTGAGTTATGGTCAAATTTGACAAATAAATGTTTAATTAAAATAATGTGTTTTGCTTATCATTTTGTTATATTTATTGTAAAGTACTAACAGAGTAAATGGTAAATACAGTTAAAAATATATAAGTAAAAAAGTATATAGGACATTGTATATACAGCATATAAATTAAATATACTCAAATTTTTTTGTTTCGGATTTACTATTGAATTACTATTGCATTGCGTAAGAATTTTAATTATATTTACTCAATTTTATTTCTGAGATTAATTAATCTAATTATTTGAATCTACTCAATTTTGTTAGTTACATTTACTTGATTCTTAAAGTATATTTCAATGATTTCATTACAGTAAAAATGTTTCACCAAAAAAATTGAGTAGATCATAGTAAAAGTTTTTAGTGAGCATCACAGCTCGGTCTGTCCGACTCACGCCAGTAACTCAAAGGTGTCACACAGATCCGCTCTTTCCATTGTCTCGTATTTCTTTCCCTCTCTTTCAGGTTGTAAGATCACTCCCTCGACGTCCTGCTCATATCACATGATAGAAGGGGATTGTGTGCTGAAGTTACCGGCAGGCCTGCCATCTCTCCTTAGCTTTCATTGGCCGTGTGAGAGTTATATAAACCACACCTTGTTCACCTGCTAGTCTCAGCCATAAAAATCCTGCTGAAATCTTCCAGCCGTCTGAAATCACAGTTTGGCTCAGAGGTTTATGCACATTATTGATGGTCTGTAAGCAGGTACATGCTTGAGTTTTGTTCTGTAGAGCTGTTATAGAGCCAGTTCTCTCATCTCTACCATATTGAATTGAGTGCATGTTTGGTTGAGCTTCCAAACAGGTGTGCATGTGCGCTTGGAGATGTTTTGGGGCTGACGTGCTGCTCTCCAACTATGATTGGTGAGAAATCTGTTAGTCCGTGCCAATCATTCTTCAGCCAGATGCCCATCCATCACTTGCACACCCAGCATTCCCTGCAGTCCGCACCATACTCACACACTCATGCTTATCCACTTAAAAGTGATGGAGCCTGACCAGTGCATTGTGGGATAGCCTGTCTGGAGCACTTTATCTGCTTTTCCCCTTGATCTCTGCTCAAGAGTGCTGAAAAATCCTCCATCTGCAGACCTCTGAAGCCGCTTTTACATTCGATCGAATGCTCTGATTTGTCCTGTGAGGTCGCGCTCTCGGCCCGTTCCAGGCATGTTTTGAATTTTTATGGATGTGGTATTGACTAGAAGGGTGCCATTAATTGTGTCCAGTGTGTATTGGTTTGGTGATGAGTTTTCAGCTCAAGGTCTGCATTTAAAGTCACACCAGAGGAGTTCAGCTGGCTTTCTGCAGACCAGTCAAGTTCTTCCACACCGACTCAATCAATCATGTCTTTCTGAACTGTGTCTTATACACAGAGACACTGTCATGTTAGAATAGAAAAGGGTTCTGTCCAAACTGTTGCTATAAAATTAGAAGCACACAATTCCCTAGAATAAAATTGTTAAACTTATATTTACGGGTTGTTTTTGCATTAGATTACATATTTTTATAATTACAGCACATTCTTTGTGATTTGGTGATTCTCAGGAATGGGTAACATTAATTAAACATCTTAACGGCCAACTGGAGAGTTTCATACTCACCAACACTGATGTTACATGATTAGCACTTGGCAAGTGTTTATTTTAGACCCTGTATATGATGATATTGTTCTATTATAGTTTTTTTATTAATTAAAATGCATTCCAAAGATTAACCATTGTGCATCTTCAAGCAACACATAGCAGTGGTGTTTCTTTCCTGAATGAATTAAGATTAAGTTAATTCCCGGCACCTACTGGCATATCGCTGTAACCTGCAGTAATGACTGAAAATTGAATCTGTTTCATCTATTATCATTTAGGCTGACAGGAAGAGTGATATTTAATAATCTTCATTTATATGCACAAGTATAGATTTGCATAGCAGCAATAAAAACCTATGAATATATTTTTATGGAAACTTCAAAAACCATTGTGAATCGTTTGGTTCAAACCTTTTCATACTAGGTTGCACAAAACGTTTTGTGTTTCTTTGTCTGTCTTTGGTCTGTTTCTCTGCTTTCAGCGCTATACCTGATACCTGTGTGCCTCTTGTAAAGCAGCAGAGGTGGGTTTGAGGAATAATAGAAAGGCCTATTCTACCGCAGGCTATGCATTGTTCTCATTTCACTCCTAAATCTCTCTCAAGCTCCCACAACACACCTGGAAGTTCATAGACAGCTTGTTTATGTTTTATATATATATATACACACACACACACACGCATACATATACATGCATGTATTTTTTATTTATTAAATTTATTTTATATATTCGTAAAATAAACTTGAATTGTATACTTATTATTGCATTGAATTATATAATTTTTATTTAATTATTTTTTAAATATTAATAAAAAGAAAATAATTTAATATATTTTTAAATTTAATATTTATACATTTACGCAATACATATAAATATTAAATAAAATTATATTTTTACATACATTTATTAAACATGTTTGCAAAGGCAAGTATTACTATTAAGTATGAGGAGAGGTGTGCATTCAGTTTATGAAGTGATCAGATGTTCTGATTTTCACCTGGTGGGTGATTTAAAACAGGTCACACAAATAATTTAGCATCATACGATGTTTCTGTGTCCATTTGCCACTTGCATTTTCATGAAAAAATCTAGTTTTGTGAGTCCAAGGGTGGGACAGGGAATGTTTTGCACATGATGTCATGAGATTACAGCTCTTTGACGGGCCCTTCGAGAGAAAGCAGAGACTTTTAGTTGGCTTGAAGCGGAAAGTTGAGCGCAAGGCAGTCTGGGAGACGTGGTGTAACTACAGCGATGGGACTTACTTTTAGCTGACGTGTCTCCCATAAGCGCTCGTAATGTGATCATCATTCTGCTGTCTTTGGAATAAGCCCCGTTATGTGTTTTTGTACATGTGCATGAGCCGCTGTCGTTTTTGTGATCAGGTTTAGTCTACATTAAGAGGACTAAAGGCTCCCACAAGAACAGTAAAGCCTGAAATCACCTGCATAGTAGTGAGCAGCTAATGCTTCCTTTGAGAAAAGCCTTAATAAATATATTAAATAATGTCTTGCTGATCATTTAAAATGCAAAACGGTTAGTTAGATTTAGGGTTAGGGGATGAAAAATATAATTTACTCAGTATAAAACAATAGATATAAATCAGTGTTTATATATTTATGTTTAAAAGCAAAACAAGTGTATGGTATATCAGTAGTGAATATTTATTTAATTGATTTAATATTTTTCATAGTGTTTTTCAGCAGTGATTATTTGTTTATTTACTTATTTACACAACATCAGTATTTATTTATTTATAAAGGCAAAATAAGTATGATATATCAGTACTGATTATTTATTTTGAATGTTATTCAGTAGTCATTTTTTGTTGTTTATTAATTTTATTTATAAAAGCAATATGGCACATCAGTGTTTACTTATTTGCATATTTGTTTTCTTATTAAAACGAAAAGTATATAGTATTTTAGTAGTGATTACTTGTTATTTAATTATTTATTAGAGCAGTAGAAGTATAAGATATATCATTTATTTATTTAATTATTCACTTAAGAGTTTTTTTCAGTGGTGAGTCTCCTTTTACGTGTGTATCTGTGTTTTAGAGATTTCTTGATTTATCTTACCGTTTGCTCTGCTCACTTTAGTTTATGTTGCGTATGAACATTAAGTGATATTACACTCGATCTGCTCCATCGGCACTGGAGCCAAGAGTCCGGCTCTGCTGACATTACTGTCTGACAGACACACAGAGAGATTTATTTAAGAGGAGGAGCGGCCTGTAGAGCACGTGACCGCGGCACAGTCATCTCTGCCTTTGTGTTTATTAACATGATTGCTCATCGATATTATAAATAATACAAGACAGTGAGGTGAGAGAGAGATATAGAGAGAGTGGTTGCTTAAAGTGTTGATATTAGATGCAAACAATTTGAAGCTTTGCATCTATGAATGATAAAGTATAGGGTTACTGGATATATACACAAAAAAATGTACCATATTAATTTGACAATTTTCTGTATTTATTTTTATATTTTTTATCTGTATTTTGAATTTTAGACATTGTTGTGCTATAGAGTTCATGGACATATCTGTAAATTAATGGATAATGTCCCAGTAATGAGCTGCCTGTAATTTTTCTGTTGTTTTACGGATTTATAATACAGTGTAGATATAGAAGTGTGCAATAAAGATGTTAAGGGTTGAAATAGAGATTTAAAGTGGTGTATATAGAGAGTGGATATTTTAGAGATTTGTAGAAATATAGAGTGTATATGTTCAGATGTTTGGGGTTTGAAAGAAACCCTTCTTCTGTTCACCAAGGCAGCATTTATTTAATCAAAAATACAGTAAAAATGTGAAATATTTATTACATGTTTTTTTTTCCCATGTGAATGAATTAAAAAAATATATATTCCTGTGATCAAATCTGGATTTTCAGCATCATTCCTCCAGTCTTCAGTATCACATGACCCTTCAGAAATCATTCTAATATGCTGATTTACTGCTCAAGAAACATTTCTGATTATCATCAATGTTGAAAACAGTTCATATTATTGTGGAAACTGTGATGCATTTTATTTTTTGAGTACTTTTGAGTTGAAAAGAACTGCATTTGTTTGAAACCAAAATCTTTTGTAACATTATAAATGCCATTTTTGATCAATTTAATGCATCCTTGCTGAATAAAAAAAACTTTATTATTATTAAATAAAGGATTATTACAGATGCACTGATTTTATTTATTTATTTGTTTATTTTTTTCTTTTGCCTGATACCCATAAGCTGATCATTATTTTCATTTTGCGTTTGAGTTATTTTCCTAACTCTATACACCATTCACATAATGCATAGTTTACATTTAGTGCCATAAAACTAAAGAAGAAAGTCTGTGTTTGACAGAGCTGAAGATTTTTTGGCAACTTTGAGATTTTGCTAATTCTCAATCTTAAACGTAAGCGTAAGTTCCTTGCAAATCTGGCAAACATGTTCCATCAGAAGCTTTCAGCTGCTCTTAAAGCAAATCTCAAATTTCTACTCTATGCATTTCAACACAACTAAATGGACTCAGTTTTCACTGGCTTTAGTCATAGAGAGAGATGGTATAGTTGAACACAGACACATGCTGCGCTTGGATTCTTCTATCCTGAGCATCGCTGCAGTCCGACAGGCAAGAATTACCCATGAGTCACAGTATCGATCTGAGATCCAGAGCCCATCTCACCGCACTCTGCAGCAGCGAGCTGAAGGAGAACCACCAGCCAGAAGCTGATCAATGAAATCGACCTGCCAGACACTGTCTTTAGAGTTTCTTACTGGCTGTCCTGTTAGTCAACTTCCAGAATGTGCGTCCCGTGAAGCGAACATCTATATCTGACCCTGGACGCACAACCAGTCATAAGTAGCACGGGTATATTTGTAGCAATAGCCAACAATACACTGAATGGGTCAAAATTATTGATTTTTCTTTTATGCCAAAAATCATTTGGATATTAAGTAAAGATCATGTTCCATGAAGATAATTTGTGAATTTCCTATGTGGCCCTGGACCACAAAACCAGTCATAAGTCATTTTTGAAATTGAGATTGATACATCATCTGAATAAATAAGATTTCTATTGATGTATGGTTTGTTAGGATCGGACAATATTTGGCTGAGATGCAACTATTTGAAAATCTGGAATCTGAGGGTGCAAAAAAATCTAAATATTGAGAAAATTGCTTTTAAAATTGTCCAAATGAAGTCTTTAGCAACATATTACTAATCAAATTCAGTTTTGATATATTTACAGTAAGAAATTTACAAAATATCTTCATGGAACATGATCTTTATTTAATATCCTAATGATATTTGGCATAAAAGAAAAATTGATAATTTTGACCCATACAATTTTTTTTTTTGGTTATTGCTACAAATACACCCGTGCTACTTATTATGACTGCTTTTATGCTCCAGGGTCACATATCAAAACTTCATTTTTGATTAGTAATATCCATTGCTAAGAACTTCATTTGAACAACTTTAAAGGTGATTTTCTCAATATTTAGATTTTTTTGCACCCTCAGATTCCAGATTTTCAAATAGTTGTATCTCAGCCAAGTATTGTCCTATCCTAACAAACCATCATCAATGGAAAGCTTATTTATTCAGCTTATTCAATCTAAATTTAACAAAATTGACCCTTATGACTGGTTTTTGTGGTCCAGGGTCACATATCATCCCCTCCCCCTCATCTTCAGGGTCCCATAGAGACACTCCCATCCCCCCAAAAAATAGATGCTATTGTCTCTCTTTTTCGTCTCCCAGAGGACTCTGCAAGCAAGATGTCCGTATGTTCCTTAAACTAACATTTCAGCGGGGGTCTTGTCAGTAATGTATCTTAGAGCGAGCGGCGTGTCTCATAGATTATGCGAGTGCGTTTGAGGCCTGCCGCCCCTCCCAGCGTCCCGTCTGGATGCTGGAGGAATGATGGGATATAAATTGAAGTTTTATGGCTCCCCTGAAGTGTGTACTTCCTGTTTCCTGTGTTGTTTTTTTGTAATGGCGTGTTCGTTCGGTCGGGGGAGTAAATGCAAATGCAGTTTGGAGGTTGTCAGTGGATTGTGAGCCAAACATGTTTAGAAACCAAACCGATTAATCGAATTAAAACTGAAATCGTGATGTGGATTAGCGCGATTATCAAATCATGCATTTGGGAGTGCAACATGCCCCAACCATCTTGCCAAACTTGTAATGAGAAGATAACCTCTACCTTGCATGCTGTGCACTCACCGTATCTTGGTCTTGTGACTCCTCAAAGGAAGAGGCGGGACTACAGTGTCCCTTTTTCTTGAGTTGGGTTAAACCATTTCTATTAATAAGGAGGGGGCTTAACCCTTGGTGATGCAGACATGAAAAGATGTCATATGATGTTGCTTACATTTTGCTTATGTTAAAGAATTGCATTTGTTTTTATTTGATGTATTTTTGAAGTTTAATGATTTAAATGGTTAAAAGAGCTTGTGTTTATGCTTCCAAGTTTTCTGATATTGGTGCCCCTGTAGTTGGTTTGGGCTTAGGTGTAATGAGTCTGTCTTAGGCTATATAAGCCAGTCTAAACTGAACCTTGGGAGGACAAGGGGTGGGCATACTGCTTAAAGTGCACGATGTAGATTGTGCTGCCTGAAGCAATTTGCTTTCCTTGGTCATTTAAAGGTCCCATGACATGCTGTTTTTTTGGATGCTTTTATATAGGCCTAAGTGGTCCCTAGTACTGTATCTGAAGTCTCGTTCCCGAAATTCAGCCTTGGTGCAGAATTTCAGCCACTACGAGCCAGTCCCACAATGAGCTTTCCTTAGGACGAGCCATTTCTGTGTCTGTAGCTTTAAATGCTAATGAGGAGGAGAGAGGCGGGGCAAGGTGGAGGGTGGGTGTGGCCTGCAGCTTGCGGCCACGGTACCATGTGCTAATGTTGACAGTGAATGTATGGCAATGGCTCGTAGACACGCAGTCCTTCAAGCTTTTCAGTTTGACCCAGAATCTGATCCGGATGGAGAAGCATCGGATGAAGAAGTTGCAACTAATAATATTATTAGTAATATTTCATATTTTGTGTAAAAAAAGCTTACATAATTAAAACATTTATCACTACTACTACTACTTTTTATTTAAAAACACACTTTAGATTTTTACTCTGTTGTGCAGTCATACATTTAAATGTTGATTTTGCGTTCGATCTCCAATCTGGGACTAAAGCAAAACTAGACCCACTGATCCAGACTGCATTTCTTGTGCGTGTTTTTGTGTATATAGCTTAGCTATATTATTTGCCACAAAGTGAGATCATCTGATAAAACCTCCTTTTAAGACATTCAGGAATGTCTTCAAACTACATATAAATTAAGCTTATTCTTTTTAAAAATTCTAAAAATGCTTTAAGTTTTCAGTTAGGGTAAGGTTGTATAGTATTTATAATTATCTTTATATAGAAGCAAAAGACTATGGAAAATTAAGAATGGCAGACACATTGAGAGTCTGTGATTCAGGCATGATGGATGAAGTCTCCCTCCGTCCTCCTTGAGATGTTTCCATGGTCACCACGAGGAGAAAACTGGATGATGGACTGTGTTTATTTGTGTGATTGCATGCTATGCCCAAGTTTATCCAACACTAATCCGCCAGTCCAAGACTAATCCAAGAGCTAAGCCAATTTGAACCAGTCTGATAATGGTGAGTTTGAGTGTCACTGATGGAGTCTCCTGCTCAGATCTGAGTGTCGTGGGTCGTTGTTTAATTCTCTCTCTCTCTCTCTCTCTTGTCTGTTGATTTATATGTAAATTGGCCGTGCTTCTTCAGGACCATCTGCTGTTTTTGGGCTCGGGCCGCGGCAGCATCAAGACTCCAGGGATTGGATGATCTCTGCGTTTCCGCTGCACAAGCGCTTTGTTCTATTAACCTGAACCCTAAAATTAGATTTTATTAGAACATGATTTACTCCATTTAGAAGTTGTTTTGCAAGTGTACACATCCCCGGACGCCCCAAAGACACATTTAGCTCACTTAGGTCATTCTCCATATGAAGAATCAAACCATAAAATGTTAATATATTTTAATTGCAGGCATAATAATGCACTCTTCTTAACAAATTCCTCCAGGTCTTGTAAATTCTTCGTCTTCCCAGCATGCTTTGCGCATTCAAGGTCTTTATTCATGTCTATATGATGTTTAATCCAGTTTTATTTTTCAAGATAACTGAAGATTATCATGATTATTGATTCTTAGGGAGTAAACACATAATATTAGTAACCACAATGTAAATTTAGGAATGAAATGTGTAATCCATTTTTTTTTTTTCTTATGGATTCAAAGTGAATATCTGTTATACAGATTTATCTTGGCAGCAGTAATTAAAAATATTTTATTTAAATTGTATTTTTTTGTTTTTTTTATAAATATTATTTAAAATATTTGTAGCATTTAAATATTAATGTTTTAAAATGTATTAAAATATTTGACAATTTCTTAAATATTTTTAAAATAATATTTTATTTTCTGCTTCTTGATTATAATTTTTTTAATATTGCAGATTTTGCAAACTTGGGAACGATCTATTATGCAAAATATTTTCCATACATGACGGAAAGATTTCATAACATTTTCAGAAAGCTATAAATATTTAACTGTTTCAATATCACATAGTTTAAGCTTTGAGTTGCATGGTATGTGCATTGATTACATTTTTTTTATATTTACAAATGTATTTAAATATATTACTTAAAATATATATATTTTTTTTACAATTTTAAAAGTATTTAAATTATTTTCCCTCCCTCTTTTATTTTTTATTTTTTTGTTTGTTAAATGTTTGTTAAAATATGATAAAATATACATGCACCCCACCCTGTGTAGATCATTAGCATTAGCACACAACCCCCTCCAACGACCGCCGGCACTGTTATGATCGTCTCTCATGGTTTTAATAGATGCCTGGCTGTGCGCACACACACACACACACACACACACTGCTCATTCTCACATCATCTGTCTTTGAACATCAGAATGTGTAATTATTTTGTCTGGAGGGTGTGTGAGCTTGTGTGTGCGAGCGTGTGCATGTTGAAGATGACTGGATGGCCTGCTACCCAGTTTAACCCTGGGACAACGCGTGTCCTCCTGGGGAGATGTGAAGCGTCATGTCCTGCCGGGCCTGAGCGTGTTTTTAAAGCTGGATCTCCAGGGAACGACAGACTGCTAGAGTTTTGAAGCCACTGAACCCAGAGTTTGATCGGCCATATGAAATATTCTGTGCATGACGATGAGATTTCATGTAGTTTTCAGAAAGCTATAAATATTTAACTGCTCCAATATCACATAGTTTAAGCTTTGCGTTGCATGTCATATGCATCTTCTACACTGAGAGAAAATTTGGTGTTGACACTGTTTAATTTTCTCTCAGAAATTGCTGGCAAATTTCACAAACAATTACAAAGGCAAGTAACGCATTGAATTGAATGTACAATTTTGAAGAAGATAAACTGAAATAGTATTTTCCTGTAAAATACACTCTTAGAGAAATGTTCTTTTTCAGTGTATTTCTTATTTTTTTTGTTCAGATCAGTTGTTTGTAACTGGGTTTTGGATTTGTAATGATCCTTTGTGTATTTCCTCTCGTGCCATTTGCCTTTAAAGAAAGCATGAATTATCATTCACAATGCATTACTTTATGAGTGAAACCAAATATAGCTTTTTTCCGTGAGGTTTTAAATCATGCAGTATTTTAAAGGAACAGTTCACCCTATAATGAATGCTACTGAGAATGTACTCACCCTCAGGCCACCTAAGATTTAGATGAGTTTGCTTCTTCATCATATTTGGAGATATTTCACAAGTTCACACTTACATATATTTAGCACGAGTAAGGTAATGCGTATTTGGCGAGTATAGTAATGTGTAGTTGGCGTGCTGTCCTGGGGAAGGGCTCCGGGCTCAGGAATGGCCTGAACCCAGAGTACCCCCCATAGTGTGGTGAGAACTCTAGTGATACCTCTTGAGTGGAGAAGGGGTGGTGGAGGGATGCTGATTATCCGTCAAGTGAATAGAGGTATTTCAGATGTATTTATATCCGTGCATTGATTAACTTGAGTGCGAACCTCCTGTGTTAATTAGGCTAAGTATCTGACGCGCTCCTCCCGAACTGTGTTAATAAAACATCATGTAGCATTTCATCGCTTACTCACCAATGAATGCTCTGCAGTGAATGGGTGCCGTCAGAATGAGAGTCCTAACAGCTGATAAAAACATCACAATAATCCACAAGTAATCCACACCACTCCAGTCCATCAATCTTGAGAAGAGAAAAGATATGTGATTGTAAGAAACAAATCCACTGAAACATTTTTACCTTGCTTCAAGCTTAAATATGAGTCCTTTATCCGTAATAAAGTTTTCTCCAGTGAAAGTCATCTAGTCTGAATCAGGTGAGAAATCTGCACAGATCTGCACAAACTAAAACAGTCCAACACGCCTCTAAACAAATATGTGTTTGGATTTTGATGTGAGAGACAGCACAAGATGGACTTTTTTAGTGTTGTGATGTTAGTGTTGTGATGTTTTTATCAGCTGTTTGGACTCTCATTCTGACGGCACCCATTCACTGCATATGGATCCATTGCTGAGCAAGTGATAAAATGCTAAATTTCTCCAAATCTGATGAAGAAATAAACTCATCTACATCTTGGATGGTCTGAGGGTGAGGACACTTTCAGAAAACTTAACATTTTGGGTGACCTATTCCTTTAAATTTTGCTCACACTCATTGATGTAAGACTGAAAACAAACATTTGAATTTTCCTTCCAATAATGTTTGGTGATCAATTGTACAGAATAAGACCAGGAACATTTATTATGAAAGCAAAAAATGGTTTAATATCATATTACAAAGGCCATTGTGAATGTCTCTCCCCGTCTAGAGTCGATGAATGTTTGGTTGAGAGACTCTGGTCTTAGCAGTCTTGTTATGAAACAGATCTGTCATGTCCGTGAGCCCATCGCTGTGTCCGAGTCGAGTGTCTGGACATCAGACAGACTTTCAGATGAGTTTCTCTGAGGTGCAACAGAAGGACGTGTGTGAACGCATGCGTCAGACGAGAGAGACAGGTTTATTTCATTTATATGGAATGTCTTCACTGGAAGAAAACTGCATAAAAAGTAGCCCCCTTTGCATGCGCCTTGCGTATTGCCTGAAATAATACATGCAAATTGGACACAAATATTACTATGCGCCATGCACAAGATGCAGACTGGGTTGATGCATTTAGTATTTTTGAGGAAGAACTAACTACAGGATTTGAACAAGTTTCCAAGACTGATGTCACGAGTTTGGTTCGAGGTATTTGGTAGCTTTGTTTTCTGAATTATATCCATGAAATTTCTTTGTTTAATGTTTTTGTACAGACAGGAATTCTGGTTACAATATCTGCACACATTTGACTATTTTTAAGTTTTATTCTGTTCAGACCGACTTTTTTTTTTTCACGTCAGTCTGTTATTGTGACATCAGCTATAAACTCACTCCTGAATGAGATGTTAAGAACATGTCAAATCTGATTGGCCGCTTGGCATGTCAATCAAATGCTCTCATTCTGTTAAAGTTTGGTTGTGTATCAATCTTTTATCTAAACTATTAAAAATGTGTTTCACAGTAAAAAATAAAACAATAAAAATAAAAAACTAGAACTTAAAAAAAAACATTCACTTGAAATACTAAAATTACTATTCATTGTCTTGCAATTTTCTGTAATTGTGAAGTTTACTAGCAATTTAAGTGAAAATTGTTTTCTAGATCAATTTTTACAGTGTAATAAAAATGACAAAAGCACATTAAAATAGTAAAATTAAAATGAAAAAAATAAAATCAAAATACTTTATAAATAACACTAAGGTTTAATAGCAGAAGCAATAATATTAATAGTCATGTTAGCAAAATGAATATTGTTTTGTGTCTCTGCGATGCATTTCTGACGTGTGAATGTTTCAAGATGCTTTCAGTGTAATTTTAGTCTCCGGATCAGACATCTTGTGTCTATCCACACCCTCTCACGCGCCTTTATTTGCTATAATTTTCTTAACACCAGCTTGAACACGAGATTAAACCGCGTGTGTGCCAGTTCTGTCTCTGCATGGCTTCACGGAGGTAATGAAAAGCTGGCGTTGCAGGTCTCATAGAGGCCGTTTCACACGGGTTAATTTGCCTCCAGCTGCATGTCGGGAAACATTTCCCAAACCTGTCAGCTGATTCCAACGAATGTCACAACACTAGCGTTTAATTAGCATGAGGCAGGAGTAATCAGAAGCCTGTATTTCTAGGAATCTATCAAGAAGAGCCCAGAATTACATGCTCAAACTGGACCTGCTTGATAAGGCGAATCCATAAATTCACATTTCCTACATTTATAGCAGCGGCTATTTTAATAGCTGTGCTTCCGTCACTCCTCGCTCTATTACACCTCCAGAGAGACGAGAGCTATTCTTATCCTGATGAATGATGCTTTGTTCTGTGTGATCTCACTTGAGCTCAGAAAACCCCACCTCATCTCTGTCAGCATGTTGTTTTAGTATTATTTGATTTTTTATTTTAATGTCTGTTTAAAATGTAATAATGTATGTCCTTCTGTCATTTTTAATATGTGACCCTGGAGCACAAAACCAGTCATATGGGTCAATTCTTTGAAATTGAGATTTATACATAATCTGAAAGTAAATAAATAAGCTTTCCATTGATGTATGGTTTGTTATGATAGGATAATATTTAGCCGAGATACAACTATTTGAATATCTGGAGTCTGAGGGTGCAAAAAAATCTAAATATTGAGAAAATTGCCTTTAAAGTTGTTCAAATGAAGTTCTTATCAATGCATGTTACTAATCAAAAATTAAGTTTTGATATATTTACAATAGGAAATTTACAAAATATCTTCATGGAACATTTATTTAATATCCTAAGGATTTTTGGCTATATAATTTTGACCCATACGATGTATTTATGGCTATTGCTACAAATATACCCCAGCGACTTAAGACTCACTGGTTTTGTGCTCCATATTTCTGTTTAGCTTTAATTTTGTGTATTTTTAAAAGTTTTTAATCTAATATTTTATTTCAGATTTATTTCAATTAATGAAATCTTTATTAAAAATGTTTAATGAACAATAATGACACTAACTGCACAGTAACCTGATAAAAAATACCAGTTTATTTGTTTAGAGATATTGCTAATTAAGTTTTAGTTTTTAATTTTAACTAGCATTTGTTTAATAGAATAAAGAGAATCATGTATCTGCACTTTTTTGTTTGTTTGTTTTTGTTTCCGAGTTTATTCTGTTTACATCTCACAGTTCAACTTTTTTTAATTGCATAATTGTAATTTTGACTTTTCAATCTCACAAATCTGACTTTTCTATTGCAATTGCAAGTTTATATCTCACAATTCTGACTTTATTTATCAGAACCGCAAGAAAACATTCAGAAATTTGAAATATAAATTCAGAATGGCAAAAAAGTCTAAATTTTGAGTTCTGGCAATTCAGCTTTTTAAATCGCATAATTGTAATTGTGACTTTTTATCTCACAATTCTGACTTTTTTCTTGCAATTGCCAGTTTATATCTTGCAGTTTTGCTTATTTTTCCCTCAGAATTGCAAGTTTGCATCTCGCAACTCTGACTTTTTCAAAATTGTGAGGGGAAAAAAGTCAGAATTACCTTTTTTTAATTTTTTGCATTCAGTAGCGTAACCAAGTTTCCATTAGTTTTAGCGTGGGAAAGATGTTTTGAAAGGGTTAAGCAGGTGGGCTTTATGCATCAGCATCATTTAGCCCTTTTCCAGTCATTATGGCAATTAATATAAAATGAGTCAATTATATGTTTTTTGGAATCAGAGTCGCTCACTGTAGCTGCAGTTGGCCTGTAGACATGAAAACCAGGAGTAACTGCCAGTGTTGAGTGTTTGAAGGATGCAGCAGCCAGGTGAGGATAAAACAGTGAAACACTGTTGAGATCAGTGGCAAACCACACTGATGACATCTGATGTCTCGCCGGTACGTCACAGGACAGCCATCAGGTGATTATCATGTCGTTTAAGTATAGATGACTTGATAAACAGAGCGCTGACTCACAGGTACAGGCTAGAACTACTTCTTATGGTGCGTGTTTGGTGGTTTTCAGGTCTCAGAACATGGTTCTGGTTTTTGTATATGCTCTGAGACTATGAAGGGGAACACGCAGGTTCAGCAGTGAATGGAAGCTCTTTGTTTACTTGAATGAAAAGCACCTGAGGTTTGTTAGATGTGTGTGTGCGCGCTGAGGTCAGTTTAATTACCAGAGACCAGACCAAAGTCCCAAAGACTTCCTCACTTCCTCATTCCTGCTGTTTCACTGTCTTTGTCTCTAAAACACTTGTGTACATGTGTTTTGGTGAGTTTAAAGTAATTGTGGCTTTATATCTCACAGTGCAGCTCACTATGGCAGCTCGGTTTCTCATAATTGCTTTAAATCACCTTGACTTTGTTTCTTATTATAAACTATTTTATCCTTTTTTGTACTTTTAGTAATTTTCTGGGTTTAGGGTGTTTATTCAAATCATTCAAATTCTATTTTTAATTTTAATTTTTAGCTATTTAATTTTTTTTATTAATTCTTTTTAATTATCTATTTGTCATCCTTTTTTATTGACCTATTTACTGATTTCATTTGTGTTTTTGTTTTATTTTTTATCTTTTGATTCATCCATCCATGCATCATCCATCAATTTCTTATTTTATTTATCTATTTATTTGTTTCTTATTTTTATGTATATATTTATTTTATTGATCTATTTATTTATTTACTCATTTGTCTCTTTATTCTTTTATTTACTTATTATTATTTTTTTTTTAAGTATTAGTTAACTAATTTTTTTACTAATTTTTTATTGTTTTTACATAGGGTTAGATGTGTGCATGTGTTTTTAGTCACATCTTTTTGTAGACACGTTTATCAGCAGAAGAACTTTAACACCTCGACTCTGTATTTAGTTTAATTACGGCGTGTGTGTCCCTGATAAAAGAGACCACAGTGATGACAGACCTCTGCTAAATGTGACGGCACTGTCTGAAATGTGAGTCTACGTGTGTGTGTGTGTGTGTGTGTGTGTGTGTGTGTGTGTGTGTGTGTGTGTGGGTCAGGTTTTGCCTATTCTGAGGACTAAAAGGAAAGTTCAACCTGAAATCCGCTACGTTAAGGGAGACTATGACTATGAAAAATGACTTAATATACATATAAATAATGATTTCAGGAGAATATAAAACTGCAGAAAGGTTTGTGTGAGGGTTACATGTAGGGTTAGGTGATGTAAAATATCATTAGCTCAGTGTAAAACATAGAAGTGATAGAAAAGGGTTTCACTTAACAGATCCCGTCACTCTCGAACAGTCTTTGACCAGCTGTGTGTGCCTGTGTTTAGTGTTACTGTGACTTTAACACACTCGTGTTGTATGTTTGTTTGACCTGCTGCCTTTCTGATGTCTATTTGCTCATGGCTGAAGTGTGTTTACAGGTAATACAGTTTAACTATTTGTATTATCTGTGTGTGTGTGTTTCTCAATCTTGGCTATCATGTTACACCATTCATGGCCAGTCAGTCACAGATCAAACTCATAGTCTTTCCTGTTCACCTGTGACATCACATCAGGGAGGCCACAACCTCTTAAAACACACACACACACTCGCTCAGAGTCCGGCGGGATCCGGAGGTGCTGTTCTTACAGGAATCCTGCCGAGATTGAGTGTCAGTATGCTGGACGGTGTTTGGTGAGGTGAAGTTTTATCAGCAGACGTGTATTGTCCGTGTGAATGATCTGACACAATCTGAGTGTTGAGATGTTCACTTGATGTTAGTGATGGACTGACTAAGGTTTGGCCATTCTCAGTAAATGTTGTGTAAAATAGATGTTAATTTCATTCAGCAGGCTTGTGTGCATCTCAATTGCTGTCATTAAATAGCTTTATGCTGCTCTCTGTTGGCGCTGATTGACTGATATTAATGTTGACTGATAATAACAGCTACTTCTACTAGAGCTGATAGTGACAGTTTTGTATGTAAAGATAAGGGTTGTGTTTGTTTTGTCAGTATATGGTGCCTGTATTTGTCGTGACGCTGTTATCTCTGTGTCTTGTTTGGATTGTGTGCCTAGATTCACATGTTCAGAAGTAGTTGACACAATTTGCCCATTAACCTTTATTTGGGAAATGGCATAAAGATTTTAGGGTAGAACTCACATTTACGTTTATTCATTTAGCAGAGGTCATATACCGTATATATAAATAAAACATACAGCAGTCTGAATCTACATCAGATTGTGTTTTCTACAGCCTTAGCTGTTTTTTCCTGCTGTGTCCTAGTTGAATCCAAATACTATTAAAATACGATTGGTGGTAATTTGGTAAATCTAATTATGCTTTCAGTTTCATTCCAGCAACCCGTGCTGTTGATTTATTACAGCCCCTCCCCCTTTTCACCAACTCAGTAGCTCTGATTGGTTGTGTGTTTCAGATTTAGCCACGCCCACAGCTGAAGATGTCAGACAATGGGGAAGTAGAAGACAAGCCGCCAGCTCCACCCATGAGAAACACCAGCACCATGATTGGCTCGTCCGGTAAAGACTCGGGCCCACTGAATCACGGCTCCAAACCTCTGCCGCCCAACCCTGAGGACAAGAGGAGGAAAGAAGGCTTCATCCGATCCATACTCACCGGAGGAGGAGACAAGAGTGAGTGATTTTTAAAACAAGGACTTAAAAGGAATCCGGAAAGAAAATAATTTCTATTGGGAGTAATTCAAATAGAAGAATTTTAAATTGAATCCTAAAATGTACGGGCAGCCAGTGAAGTGATGCTAAAATGAGGGAAATGTGCTCATATTTACGTGTTCCAGTTGAAAGACGTGCTGCAGCATTTTGCATCCTCTGCAAACGAGCAACAGAAGACCCACTAACCCCCACATACAGTGCATTACAGTAATCCTCCTGAGTGGTAACAAAGGCATGGATTACTGTCTCAAAGTGTTGCCTTGGAAGATATGGCTTTATTTTGGCCAGCTGTCTCAATTGGAAAACACTTGATTTAACTACCGCCCTGATATGACTGTCGAGCGTAAGGTCCGAGTCAAGTTAGTGATGGTTGGCTTGATGTACTGAGCCAAGGCACCCAAATCAACCAGAGGGGTCCCAGTGTTCCCACCAAAAGAAATTAAAGAATTAAGATGCCTTTATATCAAGACCTTTATATCATCGGTCTGACAGTGTCATTCTTTCTAAGTGGCACATAAATCTGGCTATCATCCGCATAACAATGAGATTGTGAATTGTTAATGATTGCATTCAAAAGCAATTTCAATGCCCCACATATTAATAACGACTCCCTGATGCCCGTAATTTATATACAGTAAAATTACCAAACAATAAAATTGCGAGAGAAAGCATTGATATATATTTTTTTCCTACCATCTTGTATTTATTCCCTTTAGGGGTTTTGTAGTATTGGAGCCCTGCATTTCGGCCCGGGCTCCGCCTTTTTTACGTCCCTAGGGCCGGGCTTCGGGCCAATTTTCACGTCATAGTTCAGACGCGTGCTGGGCTTCGGCCTGTTTTAGGTTTCTCCTTATTTTTATATTTTAGACATCCATCAATTAGTGATGAAAAAAAATTGCCTCGCTGGTGGAAACAACACGAGTCCATGCCGCGACTCTCAAGAGCAGCTCGACAGTGTTTAGAGTGCCGTCAGCGCAGGTACATGCAATAAAGCTTGCCGTAAAGCCCCGGCAAAAGTAATTACCAGTAGTAGTAGACCAAATGATGTATTACTCTTACCTTTATGAGCAAAAATTACGGCGTAGGCCTATTTTAAGTTTTCATTGAAAAAAATGTAAATTGCGCTGGCGCCTCCATGTCCTGCGCTTTAGCTTCCACTCTCCACACAAACTACTGGATACAGCGCACATTTATCTAGGTTTAACGTTTAAACATTGTTATACGCTTGAACTGTTTTAGTATATCTATCAATTTTATATTTGTCATGATTTGAGAAGACCAAATTGATCAAACATGCTATGGTCAGCCTGCCGGTCTGCCGCTGGCCGCTTGGTCGTTACTTTAAGAAAGAAAAAATCCTGTTTAACGAACAAAAAATGCTCAACTTTTTCTAAATTACTTTAATATAAAAAAAAAAACGGAAACGAAATATAATCACTATTACATACAAAACTTAACTATTTTAATAGCTGAAACATGAGCCGTTTTGGTAGAAGGAAAAAAAAAACAGACTTGGGCCGGTAATTCTGATAAGCTGTCGGACACGGGCCTAAATTTTGCTCTACATGTCCAAACACGGTATTCAGATTCGCGCAAATCCCTAATGGGAAGTGTAAAATATTTTGGGATTTATTAGGAAACTGATTTCTTGAGTCAGGGCTACCCGTACTATAGACTGGTGTATTTTTGTATCAAAATACTGGAGCATTTGATGTCCAGTGTCCACAAAAATATTTGATGAAAAATCGTGATCAGAAATTGAAAAATCGTGAATACATTTTTAATCGAATCGTAACCCCAAGAATTAATATGAATCGAATCGTGCGGTACCAACAGATTCCCACCCCTAGTTTGTGGCAGCAGATTCTCTCACTTTCTCACGTGTCTCTAAACACCTGTGCGTCCGCATGTGTCTCCGTGTCAAGAGTTCGTCTCACTCATGCGTTCTGAGCAGCTCGTGTTTCTGCAGTCCTGTTTTGTGTTAATTACAAGCCAGTTAACACATTGTTAATATTAAAGACCCTGCCTGGCTTCAGCACAGGGCAGATGAGGACATTTATAGCAGGCATTAGCAGCATCCGCACACATGAGTGACACACAGGAACTGGAGCAGAGCGTAATACATCCCAGACCTTGTATATATTGTAATGATGGCTTTATGAAGATCAGCACTGGTCCAAAACAACTAGTGTTAGTGATGCTTATATGAAAAAATAAGATAAAATAAGATTTCTCAAAAACTAGGGATTGGTGTGATGTTTTATGGAAATATTTCAGATAGATAGATAGCATGTTAGCAATGTTCTAAAACATGCTAGCAACATGCTAAAACATGCTAGCAAAGTGTTAAAACATGTTAATTATGTATTAAATCATGTTAACAATGTGTTAAAACAGGCTAAGCATGTTAGCAATGTTCTAAAATATGCTAGCAATGTTAAAATGATACTTAGCAACATGTTAAAACATGCTGGCTATGTGTTAAATCATGATAACAATGCTAAAACCTGCTAGCAATGTTCTGAAACATGTTAGCAAAATGTTAAAACATGTTAGTAATGTATTACATCATGCTAACAATGTGTTATGTAAGCAATGGTTTAAAACATGCGGTAACACAATTCACTATTAACTACGACTTTTCCCTCAATAAATTCTTAATTTGCTGCTTATTAATAGTTAGTAAGGTAGTTGTTAAGTTTAGGTATTGGGTAGGATTGGGGATGTAGAATAAGGCCATGTACTTAAGGCATAAATATGTGCTTAATTAGTACTAATAAATGGCTAATATTCTAGTAATATGCCTGCTAATAAATAGTGTTACCAAACATGCTAGCAACATGTTAAAACGTTAGCAGTGTTCTAAAACATGCTAGCAACATGTTAAAACGTTAGCAGTGTTCTAAAACATGCTAACAACGTGTTAAAACTGGCTACTAACATGTTAAAACATTATCAATGTTCTAAAGCATGTTAGCACCATGTTAAAACGTGCTGGCTGTGTTAAATCATGATAACATAGTTAAAACATGTTAGCAACATGCTACAACATGCATGCTACAATCATCTGTCTGTATGTTTTTTGAATGACCTTCAAACTTTAAGATATAAACTACTTCAGACTACTTCAAACTGAATACCTTCATGTTTCTCAGGCTTTCTAATGCCAACATCAAAGATTGTCTTGACATTTTCATTTATTATTTATAATATAAAAAATTATACAATAGTTTCTTATTCTGTACTGTGTCTGTCTAATAAAGACACAAAATAAAAAACATGTTTTACACTAAATATTTGAATAATAGAAGTTTAAACATCCCTTAACTGTTATTCTCTTCTGTCACTCACCTGTGTCTCCGCCCCCATCCTCGTCTTCAGCCAATAAGAAGAAGGAGCGTCCGGAGATCTCTCTGCCGTCGGACTTTGAGCACACTATCCATGTTGGCTTTGACGCTGTCACTGGAGAGTTCACTGTAAGTCTGAGCTTTTCCTGCAAGATGCCCACATGCTCTGTGTAGAAAACATCTTTATTTATACATTCAGACATTATTATATATGCATATATTTCTATATTATTAGACACTCTTTTTGTGACTCCACATTTGATCTAGTATCCAGTTATCCAACCACTGGGAACAAAATATTTACTTTTTTTGTCTAGGAATAAAGAAAACTTTATTATGGCCAAATGTAAAATTTAGTTTCACTCTGCGCTTAACCTGTAAAATGAATGAACTCACCTGATTATAAAGGGAAAATGCTAAAGAAAGCAATCAAAAAAGCACAAACGGAAAGAAAAATGGCTGAAGATGTTCATTTATAGACTAGCACCCATCAGCAACACAAATATAGAAAATGAACCTCCAGCAGCTCAGACTCGCAGCATTAACCTCTGGTTCCAGATCTGTCTTACTCTTTACATCTGGTTTATTATATTTGATGAGATATTAAATGAGCTGTGCTCTTTTCCTGACCCCTAAATCAGCCGTACGTTTCCTGCGTGTGACACTGAGTTGAGTTCAGTTTGTGTAATGAGTGTTAATGAGAGCCAGTGTGCCAGAACCATGCCAGCAGAGATGCTCAAATTACTTCAGTCTATTAGCCGGTGGTCCAGCAGCGTGTCTTCACCACAAACACACACAAACTGATCACAATGAGACCATTAATCTGTCTGTCAGGAT
>NC_136750.1:29419852-29812352 GCF_936440315.1 Barbus barbus
CTTCACTCTTAAAACATTACAGCGGCTCATGATTGCACTGAAGTACTTAAGATCAACCACAGCAGCTTATTCATCACAGATAATCCAAACATCCACAAACACACTCGAACGTCACGCTAAAGAGCTCCTGTGAACTTCAAGAACCCATTATGCCCTTAAAAGAGGCTTCCAGTTCCTCCCAGACCGCATCCGGTTTACTGGCCCGCTTTCTTTCGCCAAACAATACGTGTACAGCAAACGGCTAGCATTACGTGTAAATTATCTGCACTGGCTGTAAAGCGTGAGGAAACAGTATCTGTGTGGAGGGGAAGAGAGAATGAAAGAGAGAAAACTGAACAGCAGTTGTGCTCTACAGTACTGCCGTGATTTCTCTTTCTCTCGCTCGCTTACAGAGGAAACAGGAGAACTGAGGACGCGTCAGGTGACGGAGCTGCCCTGCAGCACACACACACACACACACAGTGCTCCCACGGACAGAAACACTGATCAGGACAAACGTCACATGCTCAAACACATTCATAAACACAAATAAACACATGCTTTTCTACAGGAGCGAGTCTATACATGATCTTTGCCTTTCGGCGAACTAAACAATATCACAAATCACAACAAAACTTCCATTTTAGATACACAATTCTCATTAAACGCACAAATCTCTCATTTTAGATGCATAATTTAGCTTTTTTTTTATTATCTAATTTCAGATGCAAAATTCTCATTGAATGCACAATTCTCTCATTTTAGATGCATATTGCATAATTATAAAAAATTCACAGTTCTCTTATTTTAGATGCATAATTATCATTAAACGCACAATTCTCCCATTTTAGATACATAACTCTCATTTTCGACGCATAGTTCACATTAGATGCATCATTACATGCACGATCTTCACATTTTAGATGCATAATTCTCAATAAATGCACAATTCTCCCATTTTAGATACATAATTGTAATTAAATGCATAATTCTACTTAGAAATATGTTGATAAAAATGATTTGTACACTCAGTGCTGGACCAAAAGGCCAAATGGACCTCTGCTGACAGCAATGACACGAAGCATGCTTTATACAATACAAAACAGTGCATTGGTGTCAACAGAGATCCATCTGGTCTTTTGGTCCAGCAGTGACTGTACAAATCATGAACATATTTCTAAGTAGAATTATGCTTCTACAATAGGACATTTATGCATTTTGTGTGTGTGTGTGTGTGTGTCACTCACCGCAGGAGCAGCAGGTGAAGCAGTTTGTATGATACAGGTTCCCCATCGCCTGACACGCTTGACTCGCTCCATACACACCTTTACCACACTTTACACAGATACCTGGAAGAGACAGACACACAGTCAGCTGTCAGGATCACAGACGGGTATGTTCTGTGTGGAGGAACATACGATCTCCGATGCAATATCAAATAACTCAAGTTCAGCTCATTTAAAGTTAAGCTTTTTTTTGACAAAAATAGTCAAAACAAGTGAAAACATTAGACTTTGTGATGAGGTTTGATGAGAAAGAGTGAACTGTTATATACATCTGCTAGCGATGACATTGGGTCAATGACATATAATAGTGTCCCTGATAAATAAACTATTAAATAAAAATGGTTAAAAACACATTTTCAAGTTCTTTGTATTCATAATGGTTTCATAAAGTTTAAGAAAATGTGGTTTAACCAAGCAAAACATTTTAATAATTTCCTTATGTCTTGAATATGTGAAAGTACACATCTTAATAAAAAACATTTTTTTTTTAAATAATTAAAATGTTTTTAACACATTTGTCAAGGTAAATATTCACAGTAATTTAGTATTTTTATTTTTCACATTTTCAAAAAAATGATCTGATATTTAATTCAGAAATTATAATTACTCTCATTATAGTGTAGGCATTGCATGTATGAACTGCGTTGTTTGCTTTTGAATTAATTAATGGATAGGACAAACAAAAATTGCATCAAATCATTGACCCATTCAAAAAAACGTAATTAATTTTCCTTCACATAAACATAAATTAAAGATGTTACATTAATGTCACATTTGAACTTTTTCACTTTTTTCAGGGCCCTATGATTTGATAGCGTGATGCCGAAAAGGAGTTTGCTGTATAACACAGTGCCCTATCATATGGATTAGGTGATTTGAAGTTCAAAAGTTCATCAGTCATCATTCGCTCTTGTTATATATGAAGTGCTCGGCATCATGGGAGAGTGAGTCAGCAGCACTAATGCCTGCAGTCTCACGCACAAGATGGCCTCGGCTGGGGTCACATTCCTCACCGCGGCCACGGTCAACACCTGACATGGTCAGGCTGAGGTCATGGCGCAGACAGACACAACATCACCCCTGAGACGGCCATGACCGACGGCAAACATGACACATCGCACATCAATCTCCCAACAACAACTCTTCTGATAACTCAATTCAGTGTTTCAGGAAATTCTTTCTTCAAATCTCAAAACGGATGTAATTCAGCCCTTAATGATTGAAGAAAAACTCACTTAAAAGCTCAATTAACATAAAACCCATTTGTGCGCGTGATAACAGGCTCTAGAACAGAAACACTCATCAGATAAGCTCTCTGTGACTTAATGGTTAACTCATCAAGATAATTATAGCATCATCGAGAGGGAATTTCATGTACCAGAATCCGGCACTTCTGATCTAATCATGTTTGTAAAAGTCCCGGCAGGGGCTCGCTTTATCTCCATCGCTCACGGCCCAGAGGTGTGGCGTATAAACATCAAATCAGCCACTATCCACCCCAAGAAACGTAGAGCTGCTCGAATATGGCAAAAATCATTATCACAATTATCTTGGTTAATACTGAGATCATGATTATTCAACACTAGTTACTAATTAACTTCGGAAAGATTTTGGAAACTTTTAGGCCTAAAGCTTGTTTTTTGTAACAGTGAGTTGTTTCCCTGTACTTTCCTGAACAACTGAAAACAAATAAAATAATATACAATAAAAGTAAAAAATAATAAACAGCACAAATAAATACAATAGAATAAAGCTACAAATAAAATAAACAGTGATTTACAGGTTTTTTTTTAGGTAAGTCTCACAGAAATTGAATAAAGTAATCAAATGTAAAACAGCATTGCATATTTGACTGTATAAATTAAATATAAATCTTTATTAAAGTTACAAAAGCGATTCAATCAAGAGCGGTGAGTGATTTCTTTGTTGTTACTGTTTGATTAATATTAAGAAAGTACTGTCACTTTAAGAGAATCCACCCCTAATACAGGTACATTCAAAACATCGTGAAAAACTTTTTTTTGTAATTTATTTTTCAAAAAGTGAAACTTTCATATATATATATATTTTAGATTCATTACATGCAAAGTAAGACATTTCAAAAGTTTTTTGTTTTCATTTTGATGATTAGAGCTTACAGCTCATGGAAGTCAAAATCCAGTATCTACTGCATTCTATAGAACATTCCATTTTGTTGCGAAATCTCGATCGTGAAGCAACCTTCAATGCCACACTTACTTGCTCACCTTCGTCCTGGTAGCTGAAAAACACGTTTTGAATGAATCCAGCGGTGACTAATTAACACGTTCAGCTGACTGTAACACACAGATCACACTGAACACGCTGTTAATCCTCATTATAGAGCCGCTCAAGTTTCTGTCTCAAAGATGCCATTCGGTGCAACTGACTCAATTCTTCCTCCGCCAACCAAATCAGGGTTATCTTAGTATCACGGGAATACTTTTATAGTTAATATTAATATTTTGAATTAGATTTTATTTTTTTATATTTCATTTTCATTTAAAATTTTAGAAATGTAGGTGTGTGTTTTTGATATTATTATTTTTTTTTTTTTTTAGAGTTTTTATAAACTAAATGAAAATGAGAAATGTTGTTTGGCAAATTGCAAGCACTATAACTTAAAAAAAAAACACAATTGTGCCCAGACAGGCTCAGTTTGATTAACAAGACACATGATTTGAAGAATCCTTCATGTCTGGAGCTCAAACAGTACGATATGAGTTACATGACGTTTAATGCTTAAGGTTTTGTTCAAAATCACTAACTGTAATTATAAGCAAAAGGAGCAGAAAATCTTGATTTAAACACCAGTAACTACACAGTATGTCACTCAAAAGGCACTATAGACCTTTACCACACTTCCTATATCCGGTAAGTGAAGCAGTGTATGGCCACTTCCGGTCCCATCGCAACACAATCACAACTGATGGGCGAATCCTCGCTTTCCTTTCTTCTCTTGCCGGTGTTACTGCACCCTACCTGGCTGCTTTAATTCTAAACAATTAAAAACACTGCCTCAGTTTTCACGATTTCCTGACACAAGATGAATTGAGGAAAGCATGGATGGGACTGATGCGGTGGGATGAAGGTCCTTCTAAAATATTAAGCGGGAGATCGTTCGTGTGAAGTGTTTGAGCCTACAGCTCATATCTTCAATCTGCTGAAATGTTCCTATTAATATATTTCCCTTCCAAATGTGCATTCTGAGTAATTAAAAATGGTTAGCTGCTTGCTAGCTGTAGCCAGTTACATTACAGTACATAAGATTACCACATAAACAGAGTAAGGAGAGATGACTGAGGATGATTTACAGATCCTGAGCACCACTGACAAGCATCTGATCGTGTAAAATATGTGGTAAGTACTGCTGCTCTATAGTATAAACAGAGTACGTGCGATCACAAATCTCGAAAGTGAAAGTAAAACACGATCGTGCATTGGAAAACAGTTTCAATCCTGATGCCCGCATTTTATTTACAGTACAATTACCCAACGATAATGTATTGAAATATATATTTTCCCTGTGTTTCCTTCCTGTGAGCTACTGATATGAGCCGCGCTGTGAAACAGCCAATCAGAGCAGAGCTCAACATTATTATTCATGACCCTTCCACATAAGCCAGTAAGTTTCTGGAGTTTTTTGCCCTTACCTAAGCCACATACCTTCTATGTAGATATCAGAGAACAATTTAAAATATTGTATCAATGCATTCTACGGCACCTTTAAATGAATTTGACTGATACACACTCTTACAAAAATTAAACATGGTTTTATTATAGTAAAAATGTAGCAGCCATGTTTTTTTCCATTTGTATTACCACATTTTTAAATACCATGGTTAAACTATGGTTAGCAAAACTTAAGAGCAGTTTTAAAATGAATGCATCGAATTTGCCTTAAAGAAATTAGGCTAATTAATCTTAAAACAGCATAACGCGAGTTGACAGCATGACTTTGAATAGCCTATTAAATAAAAATGTTTGCATAAATATGTGAATTACATAAAGTGAAATGACTGTCAATAACAAAAAATGACAGAATGGACCTCTCTCACATTTCTGGGTTTATCAGCAGCGGAAATCATCATAGTTGGGTAAAATCCAACAGCAGTGATATTTTCTGCATTCTCGTTTGCTCAAATAGACAAAGAAAAACTCCACCATAAAGTTTTCACGACTTTCAATCAAAGGAAAAAAATTGAGAGAGATTACCTCGCATTAGCGTTAACTAGCTTTTTTGTAACTTGATGAAAAGGTGATATGATCCAAAGTATAGTGTTATAAATGTCCATGCATTAAAAAATAAATCTAAATAATAAAAGGCCGCGGCTGAGCACACAGCTCTCATATTCTCCCTGACTCATTCTTGTTAGCTGTTGTCATTAACAGTTCTGTGTAATGCATACAGAAGTCTGTCTAATAATCAGATAGGATGGTTAAACAAAGGAATTAATATAAAAGTATTATAACGATTATTAGTAACAGAAAAGCAAACATTATAATACTTTCTCGTTTGCCGTCAGCATTCAGCAAATACTCATTTATATCATTTAAACAAGTCTTTGAATGACTAATGAACATTTAATTTCACAAGCCTTGCAAACTTAGTCGAATCGGTCCCGTACCGAAACCATGACGGTCGATCCGTGTGAATTGAATGCGGACAAGAGGAGAGTTCAGCTTCACTGGAGACATGATCAACAAACTTAAACTCGTGATTTCAAATTATGCTGCACTTTATGCATTTGCCCACCGTAATATTCATGTAATTTTCACTGTGTGCTGTATGTAAAATGAGTGTTAGCTTTATTTGAAAAAATACAATTCCATCAATTTTCAAATGATTTCAAGTTAAATATTCATTAAAATAAATAAAATTATATCGGCCACCCTGCTTTCCAAGATATCGGCATCGGCTGTCAAAAAACCTCAAATTTCGGTCGACCACTACTTAAAACTACAAGTTCCATTGAGTTTGGGAAATTCTGTGCACAGTAATCATCAGAATATCTCTTCACATGTCTCGGATTTTGAAATCAACCTGCACATGCTCACTTTAACAGGCATTTATTCAACTAGGTGATTACAGCACATTGAAAAATATACATAACCGGAAGAATCGATACACTGCTTCCACTGTGAACAGCAGTGAGAGATTCACATGTAATGAGGACGGCTGGCAAATCAACAAGACGCATCCTCCAGACGAACTCCCCTCACCTGATACACACTGGTACCACTTCCTCTATACAGGCCGTGAACCACAACTCCTTCCTCTCCGGCTGATAACAGATGACTCAGTCTGCTCCAGAAAGAGATGAAGAGCATTGCTTTGTTTCACACAAGGCCAAAGATTATGCTGCGTTTTATATTACTGTTGTTAAGTTTGGACTAGGGCTGGTGATTCTTCAGATTTATTGATTCATTTAAGTTTTATGTAATGTTTTGCTACAATTTGCACAAGGGTTAGGGTGCAAAACACGTCTATCAAGCATGTTAACATAAAAAAAAGTGGAAAAGAAGTGCAGTGGAATGAAAAAATACTACAGTATGTTTGATATTTCATGTTTACATGATGCTGACAGGCTGAAAGATGCATTTACTGTTAATAATATGTTATATGTTTAAGTATTTTATATTAGACATATTTTATTACTTTTTCTCTTTTATGTGTTTTTATACATGCTATTCCATATTATATGTATTGTACCCAGGGCCGCATTAAGACCTCACTGGGCCCCGGGGCTATGACTTACTGCAGGCCCCCCCATCACAATAATGACATATATATATATAGCTTTAAATAGGATTTTTTTTTTTTTTTTTTGATGCACTGAAATTTCGTAATTCTTCTTGCTAATTTCAATATCACAACAAAATAATACAAGCCTAAGTAAAACCAAGCTTACCGAAAACAAGTAAACAGTCATGAATTACAAGATACAAAAGAAATCGACCTACTTGGAAAAACTTAAAATAAAAACATTATATTGTATAAAGTAAATGTACCAATAGACTGGATGGTCTTCACTGTATAAATTCAATATACATTAATTCTTCCTTATTTTACAAAAGTGATTCAGTCAAGGACAGGGAGTGATTTCCCTTCTGATGTTTGATTTACATTATTGTCACAAATGGCAACAGTAGCTATATTAGGCTGCTTTCGAGGAATAGTTCGCCCAAAAATGAAAATTATGTTGTTCTTTTAAACCTGTATGAGTTTCCTTCTGCTGTTGAACGCAAAAGAATATATTGGGAACTAGGGATAAGCGATGTAATCGATAGGTTCCCTAGATAATTGTTGCATATCGGGCACTTCGCTTTGACAGGGCTGTGTGCACGCGAGCAGGACAGATACTATAGAGGCTATTCATTCATACAACTTGTTAATTCGTTCCTACGACATATTAATTTGTGGCCACTGTCCAGGTTTCAGTAATTTGTTCCCTAGCAACTTAAGTCATAGTAACGAATTCTTAATTCATGGCCACGAAATCTTTCATTTCCCCCCACATGTTTACCACAGTAAGAGATGCGATTAAAACAACAATAAAATAAACCTGCGAATCTAGAGAGTGAGACAGTGAGGATTTGGGAAAAGAAACAATAAATAATAGGCAAAACAGGACACAATGCCGCATACAGCTTGATTTAAATGTATGCGCTCGAACGGCATGAATCCAAATGCATGGTCGCGATGTATTTGCCTGCTAAACAATTATTTCTCTTATTAACAAAGCTTTGTACCTCACTTATAATGTCACTTGCATTAAAATGTTTCAAATGGGTAACTGTTTTGCCGTTGCAACAGCGCGCTCTCTTCATTTTATCAAATGATCATAATCACATCCATTTATTTTACGATCCTGCTACTAGCCTTTTATTTAGACTAAAAACCCTTTTCATTCGGGTGAGGAAGATGGCGTTTTGAGTGGGATTTGCACATCCTGTCATGCCAGTGACTATATGCTACTGCAATAGAGGCATTATGCAGTATTAAGGTTAACGATTAATTGATCGTTAATTTAAATGACGATAGATTGTGGAAATGATCGAAAACTGACATCCCTATCGGGAACCATACTGGTAACCAAACAATTGCTGCATGACTTTCATAGTATGAAAAAAAAAACACTATTGGAGTCAATGGGGACCAGACAACTTCTGGTTATGAACATTCTTCAAAATATCTTATTCATGCAGGTTTAGAACAACTTGAGGCTGAGTAAATGATGACAGTATTTTCGTTTTTGGGTGAACTATCCCTTTAAAATCTCATCATACAATGCCAGGATCTCATATAGCCCACTACACTACAGATGCTTCATCTTTAACTATAATGTTCATGTTCATACTTGCAAAGATGGGCATTTTGACACATAATATGTGTATTTGAAAGTTTAAGCTCAAGGCGCGAAAAAGAAAGTTTAGGCAGGTGTTTTACGAGCAGGTGCGCGCCGCGCGTTTTAGGCTGAAACTGTCTTAACGCGTGCATTTGCCAAATTAATTCTGCCCTGCTTCTTAATGTCCCTGAACAGTTCAATTTGTTTTTAAACCACAATGTATAAAATGCGTTTAAATGATAAGCGAACATCATGATGCGCAAAACGATTGACGTATTTCTAGCGTATTATTTCTCAGCCCAAAAGCGAATATACTAGGCCTAGTTTGTTCAAACACAACAAGCATTATACATCCATCAAGTTAATAATCAAACTAACCTAAAATCTGTGGTTGAAGCTATGTTTTATCTACTCCATGTGTCCGGTCCACAACTTCCACTCCATCATCATCTTTACTAAAACACCCTGATAGCTGGGAATTTTGCTGACTAACTTGTGTTTTTCCCTCTCTACTAATTTTTTTTTTAGAATAGTTGACATTTTTACTTGTTCTTTGCATGACCATTTCCAGATGACGCCAGAACGAAGTGAAGAGAGGAGAATGCGGACATTAGGCGTAGCGATCACCTGATACATGCACAGGTCATTCAAAAGTCAAAAATAAATGCATTTGATTGGTAAAACAAATTCAAACGTGTCGTTTCAATCTCTAATCGTAGGCTACTGCATGAAATTTACAGAAAAGCTCTAAATAATAGCGCTAATAAGTGGAGGCGTGGTGGGGCTTTGGCGATCGGCGCTACCAATGACCAGTCAATCTACTACACAGCCAATCACGGGCCCCTCTTTGCTCGGGCCCCGGGGCTTCAGCCCCGCCTAGCCCAATGGTTAATGCAGCCCTGATTGTACCCGATTCCTTTTTATCTTAGATTTGATTTGTTTTGTTTTTTTGTGATGTTGAAACTGACTTTTGATGTAATTTCTGATCATGTAAAGCATTTTAATATCTGACAGATGCTATAGAAAGTTTATTATTATTATTAATAATAATAATAATAAAAGCTGTATACTGGTGTTATACTTTTAGTCATTTTGAATTTTAAAATCGCCTTAACTTTTGACCTCTAAAACTGAATCTCTACATTTTGGCTATAGACATCTTTTTAGCATTTTTCTTATTTCACATTATCTCTGATCATATAAGATATGTGCAAGACGAGGTTGCACAATATTTGCCTTAATATTTCATGCATCTTTTCTCCGTTTGTTTTATATGTATACAATGTTAAACCCTTGCAAAACCAGTTAGTTTGAAATTTTATTTTTTACATCATGCTTTTAAGTTGACTAGTTAAACTGTAAAAAAAAATTGAAATTGAAATCTTCTGAAAAAAACATCACCTAGCCCTAGTTTGGACCACAAAAGCCCTCTACATGTACGACAACAACATTCACAGATTTATGCATGATCCACATGCACTCAACATGCAACTCAGCATTTAGAACCCAAATTACAGATTTATTGCACTTCTTGTGCACTGAATCAAAACAATGCATAGCTAGACGTCTGGCAAAAAAAAACAAGTCTCTGAACGGAAACGGTGGCGAGCAAAGTCTCATTCCGTGTTTATTTTAAACCAGACCCTGAATCTCGAGTGTCTGTGTGGATACACAAAAGGTCAGAGGTCGGCTGATTCAGCGCTAAAGCAGGCGACTAACACTGCCAGAAAACATCCAGCTCTTCTCAGCAAAGCTACTTTTGGAGCGTTTCAGTGTTTTGTGCGTGTTTGTGTGCACATGTGCAGACTAAGATGATTGTTATTCTAAGCAGGTGATCAGCGTTGACCCCCAGCAGCTATGTCTGGCTGCAGAGACAAACGCTCTGTGCCAAGAGTCTGGTGCTGAACCGCCACCCCACCGACAGCCTAATCGCTCACAAGAATGAACACAAATTCAACCAGTCATGCATTATTTGTGATAGCTCACAGTTTTAAACAAAGTTTGCAGCCAAAAAATGCTAACTTTTGAAGTAAAAAAATTAAGATCCAAAAATCAGAAGCCAATCAAGCTTACTCTGTAGGGCAGAACACTTAACGTGAGCACTTTGAAGGGTGCATGCCTGGTAATGTAGTCTAACAAGTACACTTTTAGTTTGACATACACTGCCGTTCACAGGTTTGGGATCAGTAAATTTTTTTATGCTTTTTAAAGATGTCTTTTATGCTCATCAAGGTTGCATTTATTTGATCAAAAGTACAGAGAAAAAGCAGTAATATTGTGAAATATTATTACAATTCAAAATAACTGTTTTCTATGTGAATATATGTAAAAAAAAAATCATTACGCCAGTCTTCAGTGTCACATGATCCTTCAGAAATCATTCTAATATACTGATTTATTATCAATGCTGCTTAATGTTTTTGGAACCTGCGATACATTTTTTAGAATTCTTTGATTAATAAAAAGTTAAAAAGAACAGCATTTATTCAAAATAGAAAATAGAAATATTTTCTAACAATATAAGTCTTTACTATTACGTTTAATCAATTTAACACATCCTTGCTGAATAAATGCATTAATTCCTTTCAAAAAATAAATAAATAAAAACAAAACAAATAGTGACTCCAAACTTTTGAACGGTATACAAAAGACTTCTATTTGCAGAAGATTTCTAGTTATGAACAGTGGTGTATGCAACTTTGTTTTTAATATATACCACCTCTAAAAACTTAGCATTAATAAAACAACAATAAAAACCTTGTTTCCCACACATACACAAGTCACCCAAAATTTGCTACAATTTACCATATATTATTTGCTTTTGGCTGTGAAACACAGTGTTGTTTTCCATATAAGAAAAGCATGCAATAAGCATTTGAGCTCAAAAAAGTTGTATAATAAATTATAATGCACTAGTTTTATAGTAGTTTTCTCATAATTCACTGATAACCTTTCCTCTTTTGCAGCTCTCAAATAACACAGAGCATGTTCAATATGGTGCATGGAGGCGTTTGGTAGGTTTAATGTCAGTTATAACAATTTGCATTGGTTCACGCATGTCACATGAATGCAAATGAGCTGAAGCACAGAGCAAAGTCATACATTTCTGACCCTTTTTATGTGAATATAGACAACTTTTATAGTGCAGCTCTGTCCTTTGGAGCTCGACAACAGATGCTGATACAGGTTTGGAACGACATGACGGTGAAAAAAGCGATGACAGATTTTTCATTTTTAGTTGAACGAACCCTTTAAGAGCACAGAAAGACATCACGAATACCCGGTGAGATTGATTTTAGGGAGCTGTTGTCACGGTAACGGAGAGGGTTCGCTCTCGCGCAGACTAATGCAGACTAAAGAGGGTTCGGCATGCAGTAAAAAAAACATCACCTGCTCCTCGGAGGCAAAAACACACTCATACCTCCATCTCTAGACTTTCTGCAACTAAACCTGTGCAAATGTGTTTCCAGGCAGTAGCAGAAACAAATCCCAGTTCCAACGGAGACACAAAAGATGAGATAATGCGACAGAGTCACAACAACAGACCTAAAGCTTGTGTTACTTGAAAAGATGAACACTGTGCTGTTTACTAAGCAAGCATTACACTTACTATTGCTCATACCTAGGGTTACTGATCTGAACAAACCCCTATCAGCAGCATTTGTGTTCCAGACACGAATGATTCCTCAAAAAATGTAGTTAAAATTCAACTCAAGTCAAATGGGAAAAGGGATAGTTCACTCAAAAATCAAACTTTTGTCATCGTTTACTCCCGCTCGAGTTGTTCCAAAGCGGTATGATTTTCTTCACTGTACTGAACACGAAGGAAGATATTTTGAAGAATGTTGAAAAACAATGTTGACGATAGCCATTGACTTCCATAGTATTTTCTATGAAATTCAATGGCTACCATCAACTGTTTGGTTATCCAACATTCTTCAGAAGATCTTATTTTGTGTTCAACAGCTAAAAGAAACTCATACAAGTATAGAACGACATGAGTGCGAGTAAAAGATGACATTTTTTATTTTTTGGGTGAACTACCTCTTTAAGTTTGAGAGATTTTAAGACATTTTATCTTCTCTGCTGCTGTATTTCTCCTCCACTAAACCAACACCACTTCCGCCAAATCACAAATTAGGACTTCCCTAAGAAAAAAAACACAGGCTCACATGCCTCTAAAGAACATTTCTGTTGACGTTCAGGCCTTGGAAGTACACTGGCAGGAAGTGGCGTTCAAACTGGGAGACAAAGTATGTACTCTCTGAAGACTTGCCTGTTTCCGTCCAGGTCCGGGCCAAAAACAAGCCTCTAAGAACCCTGTTTGTCTGTCTGCTCACCGACTACAATGTCCTTTTTGGGCTGTGCCAGTTGGGATGCCAGCAGCCTTTGTAGTGATTGGTCTACCGCTACTGCCCGGTGTGACCAAAACCAATCAGCAATCAGCCGGTTACAATACAAAACGAGCCAGTTACTGCAGTGTTTAGCCAAAGTTTGTGGTCATTGGCACCAACCTGCATACTTAAACCCTGTGAGTTGGGTGCAAAACTTGTGTTTTATCAAAACAACAAACAAACAAACACAAACTGTGATTTACATTGACTCATTTAAACAAAATCCACCCACTTGTTTCTCCTTTAGCTGCCTGCTACGGAGAAAAAAATGATTTGTCTCCTGAGCTTCAAAAGATGCAATGTCTCAGATGAACGTGATTTCACCAAGTGCAACATGTTCCTGGATCAACATCCTTGTTGATCCTGGAACAACATTCCAATCAACCAATCAGAATTGAGATCTCAGTTTTAGGCTTACGATCAGGGTGCTAATCAGCTTTCATCAGCTATCATTATTTATCAACAAAAGATGTTGATCAAGGAACAGGTCTTACTTGGCAAAATCACACTCAATATATGCACTCGCCATATGATCTGAGCTGCTATTCACATTCATTTTATAGACTTTTAAAATCTGAACAGATTTTTAAAACACTAGGCATCATACACTTACCGACTTTGTAAACAGTGACAAACTCCGAGCCATTAAGCCCTCTTTTGAGAGTTAAAACTGCGCTCATGAATGAAATGACACATTGTCTTTAGTCTATGTTGCAGCATGCCTCGTGAGATGATCCAGGTTTAGGGAATTTGGCATCTTTTGCATGACGCCTTTGGGTGAAAAAGTCTGGATGAATGATGATTTAACCAGCTCAAAGATAAATAATCATAATGTGATTAAAGCAGTGCTTAAAGTATAAACCCTCTTGTCTGGAAAGCACACTGATTCATTGACAAAACATGATTTACACCTGTTTTCTCACACCCTAATGATACTTAATTAGTCCAACACAAAGGCTGCTCTGTGCTGGCTCCAGTAAATGGGGTTTGAGTAGTGCTGTCAAATAATTAATCGCGATTAATCGTATCCAAAATAGAAGTTTTTGTTCACATAATATATCTGTGTGTACTGTGTATATTTATTACATATATATATATATATAAATAGACACAAATGCATGTATGTACATAAGAAAAATGTTATGTTTATATAATAAATATATTTATATAATATAAATATATACATGCAAATATTTTCTAAATATATACTGTATGTGTGTGTATTTATATATACATAACACAGTACATACATATATTACAAACTTTTATTTTGGATGTGATTAATCGTTTGACAGTACTAGGTTATAGGTGTGAATATGACTTTCCACCAAACTATTCTGGAAAAGTTTATTCAAAACCAAGTTTTATGTATAAGCAAAAGGCACAAAGGAAAAATAAAAGAGAATGTTCTTATCTGTCCAGAACTTAAATGCGCACTAAACTAATTAGAAGTGATTTAAGGCCCTGCATGATCTACTCACCAAAATACTCCTTTTTCATGTGCATCTCGAGCTCCTTCTCCAGCTCCAGGGTGAGGGCCTCCAGGCGCCGCTCCGCCGGACTGGGGCCGCTGTCCCGGGATGGAGTGACCTGGTACGGCAGCTTTAAGCGCTGCCCCCCGGTGCCCATCTTCCCGTAGTTAAACCCGATGTTGGCGTCTGAATTCTGCTGCTGCGGCTCGGAAAACGCTTGGAGGTGGACGCGGTTGCTCTGGAGGCCGTTTGGCTCCGTGAAATCCTGCAGCAGCGCGTCCTCTGGCAAACCGGGTCCCAGCATGGAGTGCTGGAGCTCGGGATACGCGCTCATGGAGCTCCGCGAACTCCTGGAGCTGTGGCTGGAGATGCTGGAGCGGGGACTGACCACGCAGTTTGCCGCCACGGCGAGTCGCGCAACCCCGCCGCCGTCCTGGCTGCAGATGCTGGAGCGGGGGCTGGTCATGGGGATGCCGTGCACCGCGCCGCTCTCCGGTTCGTGGTTCCCCGCGGGAGAGTAGCTGGAGCGCGGGCTTGTGGTGCTCGATCTGGGGCTGATGTGCCGCTGGTCGTAGCCCATGCTGATGCCGCTGGTTCGGTTACTGCTCGGTTTGCTCCCGCAGTCGTAGCTGTTGAGGCTGGTTCTGGGGCTGGAGTGTTTGCTGGTGTCGCTGGCCGTGCTGGCGTAACTCGAGCGGGGGCTGATCACGCCGTTCCCCTCGCAGTACTTCTCCTGTCCCGGTGACACCAGGCTGGACCGCGGGCTGCTGATGCTCGACCTCGGGCTGGTGTGTTTGCTCTGGTCTTGCGACGAGTGAGACGAAGCCAAACTGGACCGGGGGTTCGTGGCCATGCATAAGCTGTTGCTCCTCACCTGCTTCCCCAGAATGAGCGCGTCGTAGGCGCATCCAGCGCTATACCGGTGCGCCTGCACCTCCGCTTGCGTGTATCTCCTGAGACGCTCCGACGCGCCGCTGTAACACGGCAAGGCAACTTCAGATTTGGTGCAGTACGCGTCGGGATCTGGATAAACCGCGTCCCTTTGCGGAGAACAGAAATCCGGAGGCACTGAGGGTCGGTTCCCGTTGACGGAGCGCAGGGGAGCCGCGCCGTAGACTTTGTTCCTGTGCGCGGAGGAGCTGCCATTCATTCGTTTAGTTTTCTCCATATCGGGGTTCGGTTCCCCGTACATCCCGTCTTGATAAACGTCAAATATGGAGAGGTTTTCCATCAGTTTGCTCGCCGGATCCTCGTCGTATCCATCCATGTCGTCTCGGAGCGCGCGGAGCACTAGCCAACTACAACACAAACTGCATTTTACGCGGAAAAACGCCGCCTCAGGCGAAACATCGTTGCCTGTTCGCGATTACTTAGTCCTTCGCCGTCATTTCGTCACGATACATGATCCCCGCCTGTCGATTTGTGGCGATACGGTCGTCGTGACAAAGTTTCCACTCAAGAGAACGTTTGTCAATTTCAGGTTTTTGTAAAGTTGAAAGGTCTTTACAGTCAATGGCGCGCTGCGCGGAGGAATTTTCTCGCTTTGATTTTCCGCGATTGTTCCTGCGAACTCGTTTCCAGCAATTCCAACTCTCCTAAAATCCCCCCCGAGAATTTCGCAATGAACAGGAGAGATGTTGAACGCGTAGACGGACGAGTATGCGTGTATCAAACGATTCACTCGGGACTCGTTTGTGTGAGAGGAATGCGCGGAGGAAGACGGGCTGCGCCGCGGCGCTCTGGAATGTGGTTAATGCCGGAGCGAAACAATGATAGAGAGCAGCTCAGCAAGGGGGAGCAGAATCCTGAAAAAAAGTCCTTTGGAGAGTCTATGTGTGTCCACTTTCATCCAGCGGGACAGATTAAAGATTTAACCACATAGACCAGCCCACAGAAAATAATTAAAAACTACACTGAACATCTCTAAAAAACTTAAAACAACAAGCAATCCTTTATGCAACTGAACTGTTTGTATTCTTGGGAGTGTAAAATGAGTATTAAATAAATACTCTCTATGTGCTGTTTGTAAAATCTACCTGCCTTATGTTTCCCAGGTCATGCTCTAAAAACAACAGTATAGCATGCACTTACAGCAGGCCAGTGAAGGTTTGTTGAATCTGGGGGAAGGGCAGATCCCAAACATCTCATTGTGCATCAGTGACAAAGGCTATTGTCACTAACTTACATTTCCGTCACCATACAGTGGCCCACACTTGAGCCACATTTAAAATATCAGATAGCACAATATCAAAGCAAGAGAGATTTATTGTAAGTATAGCCCAGGGTTTCCGAGTGAAACATTTTTTTTAACTTCTAAAACAATAGTTGAAACTGAAGACAGTGCTGTAAGACTGTGTTTGTAAAACATTTTGATAATTCATGTGGTGAGGAACGGATGAACTTGAGAACTTGTTTTGATATTTTGTCTGTACAATGAAATTCTTATGCATAATTTAAAAAAAAAAAACATAAATATGTATTTTTATATACCATACATTCACACACTCTTACCTGAAAATCTGGGATAGATATTCATGAACAGCTGAAAATAAACAGAAAGATTCAGGATTTTGGTGTGTTTCAGGATAGCTCAGTCTAACATGACACTAGCAATGCCAAGGTCATGGGTTCAATTAATAAAATGCATGCTGTGTATTAATTATACAAATGCATGAATGCAGTTTAAAGCAAAGGCATGGCATAAAAAGAATAACAAATTCAGTGCACTATTTCTATGTGACTAATCAAGTGTAAGTAAATAAGTGACAATGATGATCTTGTGACTCTTTGTACAGACAGTCAGATTTTCCTGCCTCCGCTGAAACTCAAGATGCTCTTCGGATCATCTCACATCATGCTGGAGAACATGATCATCAAGTTTTGTTCAGTGCTGCTGTCAGTAAAGCAAACTGACACACACAAAAGACATTTTGAAACTCCTGTCATTTTTTCAATTACATTTTGCATTAAATTATTATACTGATAATAAGTTGTACTGAAAAAAAAAATCAATATCACACAGCAAATACAGTCTTTCTTTTTCACCAAAAAATACATAATTTTATTATTTTAAAGAAGCATTTTAAAATGGTTAATATTGTTTAAAATCCACAAAAATGTTTACCCCGAACTCTCTAAGGACACTGCCCTTCCAAAAGTGGAACTAAAATAAAACATTTATCAGGGTTTATCTTATTTGTCTCTTTACAGCATTTCACTACAATACATCCCTCATGTACGTTACTATGAATATACATGTTTTAAAAATTAACAAAAGTTAGTATAAACCTCACATAAGGCACAGAACTGAAATGAAATCCATCACACATTTCACTGTCCCACAACCGGAAGGCAGGAGAGCGCCACTGCTGCAAATGCGACCACCAAAACAACGTCTAAAATTAGTTTCTTAATTGATGACTGGCTGCGCTTCTTCCCATGACCTCTGCCTCGAAACCATTGCACAACATCTTCCAGGTCATACAGTTTAGGCTCATATCCCAGCTCTTCTCGTGCCTTACGCATACTGAAATAGTGTGTGACGCCCGTCTTGTAGACCTCAGTACGGGTCAGCAGGGGTTGGAAGTTATAAATCCTCCCCACGACGTGGTGAAGCATCTCGGTCAGAAACGCAAAGAGGTAAATGAGCGATATGGGCAGGCGAAGCGTGGGGAACGAGTATCCCAGACCCTCCACCAAAGGCCTGAAAAACTCAAAGTTGTTCACAGGCCTTCCATCAGAAATGAAATAGGGCTGACCGGCAGCACGATGCTGATGCTTTTCAGTTAACGCCTCAGCAGCTAACATGTGTGCGGACACTAGATTATCCACATGAACAAACTCTACCAGACTATCAGGATCCCCGTACACAAACCTAAAGATGCCATTGTCAATGTAACTAACTATTCTAGGCAAGTGCCTTTCCTCACCAGGGCCGTATATACCAGCTGGACGCAGGGAGCAAGTCTGTAGGACACCTGCGCTATTATTCAGAGGTGAACCGTTCGCTTTTAACACCTGCATCTCGGCTATAGACTTAGTCCTGGAGTAGTGATCAGGGTGCAGGTGCAAGGGCAAGTAAGGGAGACTTTCATCACCGTCCTTAATCTCCTGACCTCCAAACACTACATTATACGTGCTCGTGTAGACCAAACGAGGAACTCCGTGTGCCACGCAAGCCCTGAGGATGTTCTCCGTTCCCTGTACGTTCACCTCTTCGATGAGTTTTCGATCGAGCTGCTCCCGTCCCGACATCCCATAGGAGGCGATGTGGAACACGCAGTTCACGCCCCGAACCGCTTTTGCCACCTGAGCGTAGTCACGGATATCTGCCCGCATGAATACAATACCCTCCGGCAACTCTTGGCTCGGTGGCCTCACGTCAAACAGCACAACGCTTGAGGAGGTTTTGAGGAGAGCACAGGCAAGACTGAAAGAGAAATCACATTTACAAAGAGAGCGATCAAGCTTTAAAGATTATTTACTCACTCACAGTCCATCCAAGATGTATATGAGTTTGTTTCTTTATCAGATTTGGAGAAATGAGGCATTCCATCATTTGCTTACAAATGGATCCACTGCAGTGAATGGGTGCCGTCACAAGTAATCCAGATGACTTCATGTGAGAGACAACAGGAGATGGACTTTTTCACTGGAGGAAGTGTTATTGTGGATTATGGGCTCATATTTTGGCTGGAAGCAATGGTTTAAAGTTACAACGTCTTAATGATGGATTTGTTTCAGCTTTTGTCTTCTCCAGATGTTAACTGATGGACTGGAGTGGTGTGGATTATTGTGATGTTTTAATTAGCTCTCATTCTGACGGCACCCATTCACTGCAGAGGATCCATTGCTGAGACACTGATGCAATGCTACATTTTTCCAAATCTGATGAAGAAACAAACTCATCTACATCTTGGATGGCCTGAGCGAGAGTACAAATTTCAGCAAACTGTCTAGTTTAGAGTTTTTATGGCTGAAATTGTATTAATAACTTTAATAAACAGGAAAATAACAGAATATTGTAATGTAAAGCTGCTTTGAAACATTCCATAAAGCATTATATAAATAAATGTGGCTTGACATGAAAACATGCAACAATTTATAATGTTATTGCATTTAATACATAGTCAGACATTTAAAAAGTTGAGAACCATAGCCGGATCTGATGAACTCATCAGTTCGTTCATAAAGTACTGAAAAACCCAAAAATGGTTGAGCCAGATAAGGACATCCAAAATATTTTTGAGTTAAGTAAAGTACTTTTGAGAGGGTCTCCAGGAACAGAGTTGGGATCTACTTTTCTTTAATATAGTATGATAGCGCCATCTAGTGGTTTGTGTAGATACTATGACTGATAATAGGGTTCTGTGAAAAAAAAAAAAAAAAAAAAATCTTACCGGAATCCGAAATAACCTCCTCCACCGGTTATGAGGAAGGTTCTGCCTGTTCTGTTGACTTCCATTGTGTTAAAGAAGAAGGGAGAGTGGAATCTGCAAAAAGATATAGATATAGATATATATGCTTCATGATGCAAATGATGTTTAACGTTCATGCATATTCTGGAAATAAATATGCTGGCAGACAAAATCATAACAGAGCAGAACAGAATTCTCTCTCGAGCAGTGCAACATATAAAACACACACAACCTCACCAAGATCTAACACATCTGTACAGAAAGCATCCTATGACTCTAAAACGTTTAACATATAAATCTGAATACATACCTCTGTAATCGTGCTTTGAATCGATCACAAAGTGACATGCACTTCCTAGGAAACGCGTGAATGGGCGGGACTACACAGCCGAACGTTTTCATTGGATAAGAGTGAGCTATGCCTCGCTGTGATTGGCTGAAGGTGAACTCTGTCCGATGTCCATTAGTAATAGATAAAGCACATGTTCTAGTACAGTTCATTCTATTCTATTCTATTCTATTCATGCGGTCTTTAATAATTTGTCTATTTTTATCTAAAATTATATATTTCAGAATGAAACGAAATACGTTACAAAAGTGTTACCTGATTTATATGATTTATTATTTAGTCATTTAGCAGACACTTTTATCCAAAGCGACTTACAAATGAGCACAACAGAAGCAATCAATTGTAGCATTAAAACAACTAAAAACAGATCCAAAACTAAAACTTTATAAATATATAAACATTTAAAAAATAAAAATGACAAATGCAAACAACAAAATTTCAAAACTTAACATTTAAATGTTTGGGAAGAAATCATGACTTTCGTTGCTTTGATGGCTTCAGTGCTTTATATACTGAATATGGTTGTTGATATATTTTATGTTTCTATATTGGCTACAGTATTGCAGGAGCCATTAATGATAATAATCATAATAAACATTCAATTCGAGTAATTTACAAAAACGAACGGACTTAAAATGTAGATTTAAAGAGAAGAGCTCATATCAGCAAATGATCATGTCGATCATAACGATTATAGACAAGGGGCGTGGTCGAGAGCGTAGTGGGCGTGAGTGACGTCGTGGGGGCGTGTCGAGGTGAAGGATGTCCATCGGCGTAGTTTCCACGATGTATTTGACAAGCTAACGCCGCTCCGCTCGTCTCATATACCGGGGAAGCGACTTCCGTTTAAGCGTGACCTACTGTCTGACAGCAGCTGGGATTCATCTGTATCTTTCGGTCGTTCATATCGACGGCATCCTGGCACGGAACATGAACATGGCCGCGCTGCTCCCGGAGGTTCGAGGACTCCAGACGGATGAGGTAAATGAATTATCATGTGATGTGTCATATCAGTCATAGAAATATTGCTATAATGCATAAACAACAGTCTACAGCTCAGTCGAAGTTCTGCTCCACTTTGTGTTATGATAACTGTAATCACGGGCTGTGTGTTTAATTATAGCACATAACTGACCCAAAGCTATGTTTGCTTGCGAATAAGAGAAGATGTGTTTGGTTTTGGCGATAAAGATCAATTTTATTTTTTTAAGATCAATTGAAATATTGCGCAACATTTTCTGTATCTTGTGAGGACGACAGACGTCACATGTTTATTATATGTGTTTTTTGATCACGTGGCATATATCATTTCATTATATTTATTGTTTGGAGCTCTTTCTCGGGTGTTGCTATCATGTTAGACACTCTTTCTTTATCTAGTAAGAGTTTTGTTATCTATATGGCTTCACTTACTCTTAAAAGCTCACTGAATAAACTTCAAAGCAGATTGATTGGTCAAAATGTGTATTAATGCGAGATGATGTCTATTTTGGCCAATTAAAAATTTCCTCCTGGAAAATAAACCAGAAATATTGATTGCGTTATCCTGAATTAATGCACATTTTGGCCAATCAAATGCAATCTAAGAATATCCCTCCCACTTATGGGTTAAAGCGCCCTGCAGGAACTTCCTGTTTCAGAAGGAAACCCATCAAGCCATTTTAATCAGCTTTCAATCATTCTTGCATCTCCAGGGAGTTTAATTCTTGATGTTTGTGTTGCTTATTGAATGTTTTTGCTTTCCTTCAGGATGAATCCAGAATCTTAAGGCTGAAAGTCATTGCTGGAATTGGTTTGGCCAAGAAAGACATCTTGGGTGCCAGGTCAGTATATCAGATATTATACCATCAAAGTGACACTATCACATCAATGATGACCGAAATAATGGACTTGAGCATTTGAGACTGCCTGCATTTGATGATAATGCTGCCTCGTTCCTAATCCACAGACTGGCTTTTCAAAACATAAATATTGGGTTAAATGTTCTTGTTTATTATTAGCAATCTTGTGTATCATTTGCCATTATAGTATATGCAAATCAGCCTTATATTGCTTTTTAGATATCAGCTGTTAAAAAGCCCATATCAGTTGACGGCTAATCCTTTGCTTGAATGAGAGGATGTTTTTTCTTTAAAAGCTCAGCTCACTTCTTGTATAGTACACAAGGTGTTTCCCGTTATTTCATGCAACACTCACTCAGTGTTACATTTTGGGTGGATCAGTATAAAGTCAGGTAGTGTACAGCACATTTTAAGGACATTAAGTGTTTGAGTGGTTTGCTTTGTGTGCCCGCTCCCCCAGGATAACGTTCACATGCCATCAGTTTGTTATGAAAACATGAAATCGTTTGTATGCTGCATAATGGAGCTTCCGGTTAGACAATCTGACACTCTTGCAGGCTTTTATCTGTTCCTGAACATGTTGTAAAAATATAATAGTTTTTTTTAGCTTCACAGTCATTTAGTAGATCTAGGTTTGCTTTGTAATTGCGTTGCCAAAGGTATTTACAAGCAGCCACATGTTAAGAATTCATATTATGCATAGCTTGCAGTGAACTGTAATGTCCCGGTTGCTGCCCGGTTCACATTGAAGGGTGCTGGTCAGGGCGGTACAGTAGATGGCAGTGTTAGCAGATGTCCCGGCCGTCCTTGAGGGTACGGACAGATCAACCGTGCTCACTTTGACCTAAATAACACAGTTCTAGGTATGCAATTGATATCTGTGCTGTATGTATGATATCATCTCTCCTTCACTTCAAAACGTGCTCGAAAAAAGGCCAGATATTCATCAAAATAAAAGAGCGTGTTGCTTCCTTCTGATGCATGTAGGTTAAGTTGGTGATGTGACTTCAAGCTAATTAATCTGAATGGATTTGCAGGATAGGGATGAATACCTGTTATGGGTTATAAAGAGATTAGATTAGATTAGATTCAACTTTATAGTCACTGTGCAGAGTACAAGTACAGAGCCAATGAAATGCAGTTAGCATCTAACCAGAAGTGCAAATAACAAAGTATATAAATAAATATAAAAAATGTGTATATACATTGTTTTATGACATATAGTGCAAGTTATGAGGTGAAGGGGGAGAGACTAGCTCAGTGCAAATGACTGTACATACAACTTAGGTTGCAAGGAAGTATAAACAGAAGGTGCATTATAAGAGAGGTATGTAAGTAGCACATGTTTATATATGGCCAATGACCTTAACGGCATCCGGAGGTAGAAATGTGCAAGGGAATGTGCAAAATATCAGAAATGTGCAAAATAACAGAGGAAACAATACGAACGTTGTGAGTGAGGAGTGCAGACAGGTTATTGAACAGTGCAGTTGTTTTTTCCCATTAGGTGGTCCATCTTGGATGTAGTGTTCAGCGCCTGAGATTGCAGTTCAGTAGGCTGACAGCTGAGGGAAAGAAACTGTTCCTGAATCTGTTGGTGCGACAGCGAAGACTCCTATAACGTCTCCCAGATGGGAGAGGAGTGAACAGTTTGTGACTGGGGTGAGAGGAGTCTTTGATGATACTTCTCACTCTCCTTAGGCAGCGTTTGTGGTAAATGTCTTTGATGGAGGGTAGCCCGACACCAGTGGTGTATTGGGCAGTTTTCACCACCCGCTGGAGGGCTTCTGGTCCGAAACAGTGCAGAACTATACCACACCGTGATGCAGTTTGTGAGTATGCTCTCAATAGTGCAACTGTAAAAGTTCAGCAGGATGTGGGGGGACAGGTGAGCTTCCCTTAGATTCCTAAGGAAGTAAAGGCGCTGTCGTGCCTTTTTGATCAGTATTGAGGGTCCAGGAGAGATCCTCAGAGAGATGGACACCAAAGAACTTGAAGCTCGCCACACGCTCCACTTCGGTCCCATCAATGTAGATGGGAGTGTGTGTGTGGTCCTTCTTAGTCCGCCGGTGGTCTACAATCAGCTCTTTGGTCTTCTGGGTGTTGAGTGCAAGGTTGTTGTTGGCACACCACGTTGCTAGATGCTGGACCTCATCCCTGTAGGCTGTCTCATCATTGCCGCTGATCAGGCCTACCACCGTGGTGTCATCTGCAAACTTGATTATGGAGTTAGAGCCATGTACAGGTATGCAGTCGTGGGTGAAAAGGGAGTAGAGGATTGGGCTCAGCACACAGCCCTGTGGTACCCCAGTGTTTAGAGTGAGGACGGAGGAGGTGTGGGTACTGATACTAACAGACTGTGGTCTATTGGTGAGAAAGTCCAGGGTCCAGTTACAGAGGGAGGGGCTGATGCCAAGATCAATGAGCTTGGAGATCAGTGTGGATGGGATCACTGTATTGAAGGCGGAGCTGAAGTCAATGAATAGCATCCTGACATGTGTGTTAGTTCTGTCCAGGTGCGTCAGGGCGGAGTGGAGAGCTGAGGAGATGGCATCCTCAGTAGACCTGTTGGATTTGTAGGCGAACTGGTATGGGTCCAGTGTTGGGGGCAGGTGGGAAAGAACCAGCCTCTCAAAACACTTTGCAATAATGGGAGTAAGAGCAACTGGTCAGAAGTCATTGAGGGCCACTGCACCAGCATGTTTTGGTACAGATACAATGGTGGCTGTTTTGAAGCAGTTGGGAACAATGGCTTGGGCCAAAGAGAGGTTGAAAATGTTGGTGAAGACCTCAGCCAGCTGTTCTGCATAGGCCCTAAGCACTCGGCCAGGGATGCCATCAGGGCCGGCAGCTTTGTATGAGTTCACCTTACGCAAGGTGGCACACACGTCACTGGTGGAAAGTGTCAGCGGCAGGTCGTCAGGTGTGAGCTCAGCTTTGATGGGTGGTTCTGTGTTTCCACGATCAAAGCGAGCATAAAAGTAGTTCAGTTCGTCAGGGAGGGTGGCACTGCTGTTTGGGGGTGTACTGTTTGCTAGTTTATAGTCTGTGAGGGCATGGATGCCTGGCCGAGGGTCGTTGTTTTTAAATCCGTCCTCAATGCGCAGTTTGTAATTGTATTTAGCTGATTGAATTCCCCTCTTCAGATTGGACCTGGATAAGCTGTAAACGTCACAGTCGCCAGATTTGAAAGCGGCGTCCATAACCGATAGATCCATAATCACATGACTGTTAATCATAACATTTATTGTTGATCACGTCCCTCAGTTAACAATGGAAAACCTGACTGCATTACTAAAATATTTAGTAACACTTCCTGTATGACTCAAAGATGGGGAATCTTTTTTCCATGAATGCTTGTGTAATATTTGTTTGTTTTCCTTTCATCCGCAGTGATCCATACACGAGAATCTCTCTCTATGACCCTGTCAATGGAGAAATCACCAGTCTGCAGACTAAAACCATTAAAAAGGTGTGTGTACAAACTCTCGACTACACCATTCATCATTCTGTCAGATGTTTAACAACATTTCTCTATGTTTCTGTCTTTCTTTTAGACATTGGATCCGAAGTGGAATGAGGAATTCTTCTTCAGAGTAAGTGAATGGGTTTTTACAGAGATCATGTTTTTGTTACCTGGCTGAACTTTCAAAAAATGTCACCCCAAAATGAAGGGAGAAAAAATTATATCAGTAGCCCAGGACAGAATGTCCCTAACTGGGTTTTGTAAGTTAATGAAATGCTAATAATTAATTAAATTGTGCAAATGTAACATTAAAATAAATACATTGTTTTAAAATAATATTAAATAAATTACTAAAAAAAGATTGTTAACATGGAACCGTGAACATGCAATCTATTGTTAAATTATTGAAAAATTTCAGGGAGACTTAAATATTTGAGGTCAAAGGGGTTTGGCTGGCAGAAAAATCCCTTTCAATACTGTAATGCAATAAGTATTTAAATACATTTATTCATTTAGCAAGATGCTTTTATACAAAGTGATTTACAAATGAGGAATACAAGCATTATTACATTATTGAGTATTTATAGTACTTTTAATTTATGCTGATTTTAAGTACAAAAACAAATGTCTACAAAGAAAAAAACAGAAAATTAGCTTAAATATCATAAAAATAATTCAGCGATTTTAATGAGCCTTAACAGAAGCTTTGTTTTTATAGTGAAAAGTACATTTTCTTCTCTTTCAGTTTTTTGGGTGTAATGTAATCCAGACATTTCTTAATGAGATTCACCTATAAAACGTTTTGTTCTGTACCATTAAGATCTCATATACACACGTGCCGTTTTTAGTCATTTCCTACTTACTGCTACTCTTTGTCCATCATCATCACATTTAGATATTGTTAGTGATTCCATGTGTTTTTCTGAACTAATACTAAACAGATGCTGTCATTGTGTTTGGTAATAATAGAAAACATTATACAATACAGGCTGCTCATATTGCAGCATTGGGAGCCTGTTTAAAAGTTCAAGGGTTTTATAAAACCATTTTTGCATTTTATATTAATGGACTATAATGTGAACAGCCAAAACAAAAGACAAAACGAGTGATAACGCTTCAGTCAAGTATGTGCAATGCTTACAAATATTAAGAATACCTTAGAAACCGTATCCGCATAGCAACGCCCTTGGTTGTAAACCACTTAAATCCTCTTTAGATAATGTAAAAATCTATTTTTTTTAGTGAAGTACATCACTGAGCAGGAGAGCTGTGTATATAAAGGAGCTTATATCCTGTGACATTCCTGCTGAGTGTTTGTCTCGGCTCTCTCGACAGTGTTTATACTAACCTGAGAATTAAAGTCTAGCTCTGCTAGCTCTTACCATCACATTTCTTTATAGGGGAAAAGTGGCATTCAGCAGGAGCCTGTCCTGCTAGATGTCAAATGACCAGAACGGAAACTCAGTGCGATGGTTTTATTTTGAGCCCCATAAAAAGGTTTATTCAGATGATTCTTCTGAAGCTGCATACAGCTCGAAACCTCACTTAAACTCTCCCAGGAGTCTATCGCTTAATTGTGAACGAAGTCAGCTGAATTCAGTCATGACCCACATTTAGCCTGAGGTCTGATAGAGATATAAAAACAGGGAATCACATCAGCATGGAAAGCAACATGACAAATGTTTTTATAATTTTATGTCCTCACATTAGAGCAGCTTTGCTTGTTCAAATCAAATCACCTTTATTGTATAGCTCTTATATAATATAGATTTTTTAAAGCAGCTTCACAGTAAAAAAAAAAAAAACTGAATCAGTGATGAAAATTCATCATATATTAAGCAAATTCTGATGTAAAGCAGCTCTAAAAAGACAGTAGTGTCTATTCAGCTCATTTCAGTTCAGTTTTGATTCAGCTCAGCATGAAGTTAATCAATTATTAAACAAATTCAGCTATAAGTAGCTTCATAGAAGACAGTAGTTTTATTTCAGTTCAATGTTGATTTGTCGTGATCCAGATAATTCAGAAATAGTTCATTTTATATTTATAAATTCAAATGAACTGCTAGAAAACTGTGCATGCCTTACTTTTTTTCTAATAGGTGAAAAAGTATAATTTTGATCTTTTTTTTTTTTTATTAAATAAGAGTCTGTTTTGGCAGCATGTAAAGAGAGAGGTGCAGTCACATGTTCTGGGGTCAGAGGTCAGGGGTAGAGATGAGGGGTACCTCTTACATTCTGTCCGCTCTCCCTGCTCGATTGTGATGAGCTGTGACGCATTTACTGATGCGGTGTGCGTATCTCTCTTCTGTAGACATCGCTCATTTTCTCAGAAAGGACAGAGAGATGCATGTAAGGTTCCCTGGAAACAGGACTGTGAAACTATTTCAAGATGTTATGAAGATATATATTCTTTATATCAAGCATACTGAAGATTGAAAATGAGTGTTGCTCATATTAAGCATGATATGAGATGTTCCAAAAAGCATTTTGACTTTCAGTGAGTCACTAATCAATGTCATGCTAAGTTTTTGAAAGTTGACCTAGAAATAGGCAGAATCTCAAGCATTTCTTATTCGTTTTACAAAAGTCTTAATACTTCATACCTGTATTTTGTTTTATAAAAATATCTAAATTTTCTATTTCCAGGTTCACAAAATCCTTGATTTGCAATGTGGTTTCATACTTTTGGACCATACTCTGTGTAAAATATCCTATATTTCCATGCAAAAAAAAGTCTACTGTACCTGATATTTAGTGCATGAATCATAACCAGATCGAGGCAGTGACATAAAAGGTTCTGGCCTATTTAAGATACTGCCCACTGGCCCAAATACCAGCACGGGGACTTCATGAAATGCTAAGTGATACACTGTCTGAGTCACGGGCCATTTACAGGCCTAAAGTCAAGGGCTGTAAATTGAGGATGAACAGACCATCTGTCTTGTAACAAGATATCATTTATTTTAGATATGTGACAATAAATTCACTGTAATACTCCACTTATTTTCTTTTTCTTTTGTTTTCTCCCACAGGTGCATCCTAGGAGACATCGTCTGCTGATGGAGGTTTTTGATGAAAATCGTTTGGTATGTAAATTAATGAATTACTGTGATGTCAAAAAGTTAGAGATGTTTGTAATAAAGTTTGGGGTTGGTAAGATTTTTTTATACACCAAGGAAAAAATGCTGTAAAAACAGTAATATTGTGAAACATTATTACCATTTCAAAAACTGTTTCCTACTGTAATATATTGACAATTGTAATTTATTGTGGTGATCAAAGCTGAATTTTTAGCATCATTACTCCAGTCTTCTGTGTCACATGATCCTTCAGAAATCATTCTAATATACTGATTTACTGCTCAACAAACATTTCTTATTGTAAATGTTGAAAACAGTTGGTCTACTTAATATTTTCATATCATATTTTTGTGTGTATATTTATATTTTACAAAAATCTGAGGCCAAACTTTTGAATTTTAGTGTAGATGAAGCTTAAATTAAAATATTTTTTGGTTGTGAAATTATCATTCATATATTCTTTGTCCGGTCTGCTACTGAAGTTGCAAAATTGGTGAAAAAAAAATGAGTGAAAAAATGTGTTATGTATAATTTCCACACCATTAGTGGCACCAAACAGCCTTGTAATCTACTTTTTTTTTTTTTGCATTGCATTGCCTGATATGGTTACAGTGCCCTCTAAAAGTATTGAAACAGTAAAGACAAAATTGCTCTGTTGGCTGTGGAGTCAAGACATTTACAAATATGATTAAAAGATGAATATGAGACAAAACTACAGAATGTCACATTTTATTATTGGGTCATTCAACACATAGATGTTTTACCAGCTAAGAAGTTCAGCACTTTTAGAGTTTCATCCCTCTATCTGATGGGATCATAAGTATTGGAGCAGTTGCCTCTCAGGTCTTTGTAAGTGATCAGCTGTGTCCTGTTGCATTAATTCTTCAGATATTAAAAGCAGGGAATGTGTCGTATCAGTTATATCCATTACTTCTGTATTCTGAATCTTGCATTCGATGATGACACACAAACCAGGATGAAGATGAGGGAGCTGACTTTGAGAGAAAAGCAAGCAATTTGGATGCTAAAAGAAAAAAGGAAGTCAGTTAGAGCTCTAGCAAAAACAAAGGGCATGGAGAAATCAAGAGTTTGGAAACCACCAGCGACACCAGCAACCAACAACGACCTGATCGGCTGAGAAAACAACAGTAGTTGATGACAGACAAATCATAAAAGCTGTGAAAATGAACCCTAAAAGACGTGTCTGTAAAATCACCAACAACTTCCAGAAAGCTGGGGTGATGCTCTGACAATCTGCTGTCCTCAGGAGACTTTGACACAGAATTACAGATGCTACACAGCAAGATGCAAACCTCTGACCAGCACCAAAAATAGAAAGACAAGATTAGAGTTTGCAAAAAAGCACAAAGTTGAGCCAGAAGAGTTTTGGAACTGTGTTTATGGACCGATGAGACAAAGATGAACCTTTATCTAAGTGATGGGAAAACACAAATGTGGAGAAAAAAAGGGAACTGCAATGATCCCAAGCATACAGCCTCATCTGTAAAGCATGGTGGAGGTGGTGTCATGGCATGGGCATGCATGGCTGCCTCTGGAACAGATCCTCTCAACTTTACTGATGACTTAATGTATGATGACAGGAGCAGAATGAATTTGGAAGGGTACAAAACCATCTTGCCTACCAATATTCAAGAAAATGCCACCAGATTCTTTGGGAAGTGCTTCATATTGCATCAGGACAATGACCCAAAACACCCTGCCAGTTCAGTCAAGGAATTTATAAGAGCAAAGAAATGGAAAGTCTTAGATTGCCCAAGTCAATCTCCAGATTTAAATCTGATTGAACATGAATTTCAGCAGCTGAAGAGGAGAGTAAAGGCAGAAACTCCCCAAAACAAGCAACAATTGGAATTGTCTGCATTAAAGGCTGGGAAAAGCATTTCAAAGATGAGACCAAGAGTCTGGTGATGTCTATGGGTCACAGACTCACTGCTGTGATTGTGTGCAAGGGATCTGCAACTAAATGATAGCTTTTAATCTTTTATATCTGCCTTATGTTCAACTGTCCCAATACTTATGCTCACATCAATGAGTGGGATGAACTCTAAAAGTGCTGTTCTTTTTATTTGGTAAAACATGCATGTGTGGAAACGGCTAATAATAAAATGTGACATTCTGTAGTTTTGTGTCATATTCATCTTTTAATCATATTTGTAAATGTCTTGACTCCACAGCCAACAGAGCAATTTTGTCTTTACTGCTCCAATACTTATGGAGGGCACTGTGTATTGGCTTAACCAGTAGCATTAGTTTTAGACAGGACTGCTTATTTAGCTTTATAATGGAAGACGTGTTAGATGGTAATGAAACCTTATAAAGTTCAGCAGTATCAAATCTATTTGGCTTGCTGGTGTTGGGTTCAGGTTTGTAAAATCAGCAGCTACCTGAGCGTCAGTGTGTAATGAATGAACAAGGATGCCTTTTTGCAAGTAGCCACCATAAAACTCAAGTCTGGGAACTAAAATTTACCTTTGGGTGCTGTTAAATGTGAAAATTAACTGCTTTAAAACACATAAAAGTGAATGAGGCGTGACTGGTGTTAGGGGGGTTCTCTCCGTCACACGCTGATGGCGTCCTCCCTGAATAATGAGGAAGGTTAAACAAACACTTGCATAAAAGACCCAGTGTTCATGTGAAAACAGTTACTCTTGATAAGATAATAAACCGCAGTTGTCTTCCTGCATTTGACAGATAGGTATGATATTGCTAGAATGTGTTTGCTGGTATGAGCCAAGCATGCATGATATTTCTATCTCCTGAGGAATGTGGTAGCTTACAGAAAAGGATGACAAATCATTTTAGATCTCTTTTTGTGCAAAACATTTCTAGGCTTGTGACAGTAGATAATGTTTCTTCTGTGATCAGTCTGACTGCTGTTTCATTTTTATTTGACATGCAGTTACCCCATTCTTTGTTTCAAAATCCTACATTTTTAAATCCTAAAACCTAGGGCTGGGCGATAAAACGATAACGATATGTATCGCGATAGACACGTGAACGATATCAATAAAAAATGTGTTCGATAAAACGTTCGATATTTTTTATTCTTCGTCGGAAGAAAACAAAGGCTGCGAAGCAATTTTGGTTGCATTAACAAAGGCACTCGCTCTCTGGTAACCTAGCAACGTAGGGAGTGACACGCTAACAGCCAATCATGTAACAGTATCATGTTTGGTTGCGCCATATCGTTGTCTCGTGTCTAAGTGCGCACGCGCAAAAAAAAAAAAAAAAAGTGCGCACGCGCGGCTGAGAGTGCACGTCTGCAGCCAGACCCTATTGGCTGGTCTGCTGGATTCCTCTTCATAAGCAGAAAATGAGTGCCGCAGCGAGCGAGGAAATTGTAAATAAAAGAGAAAGTCAGCTCCCAGTATGGCAGTTTTTGGATATTATAAGTCTGACCGTAGTCAGACCAAATGTCGTCTACAAATTATGCAAGACCGTCGTCCCCGCCAAGACTGGTAATACCACGAACTTGATGTACCACCTTAAAAAAAATATCAATAATTATCGATATCGACCGATATGAAACACTGATATCGTGATACAGTTTTCAGCCATATCGCCCAGCCCTAAAACCTTATTTCCAAGTGCACAAAATGCAAAAATCCCTGATTCGTTATCACTTACTGCAATTTTAAATGCATGCAATTACCCCAATTCTTTATTGTAGAATTCCAAAATCCTAGAACTTTATTTCCAAGTGCACAAAATGCAAAAATCCTTTATTCAGTCTCACTTATGTTGCATTTCAATTTAAAATGCATGACCCCTATTCTTTTTTAGAATTACAAAATCCTACAATTTTGTTCATTTCCAAGTGCTCAAAATGCCTGGACTCGGACTCATTTATATTTAATTTACGTTCATGCTGTGAGCAGGATGATTTCCTGTACTGGTCCTGTGCACTGTGGCAACTGCAGTTACCCCTCGTGCAACTGCCCCTGATTGATGAGATGGCATTTCTCTCTGACAGAAGCAGGTCTTAAATGGCTGCAACAGTGGGTGTCAGATGACACGTGATGTGGCACATGTCCATATGAGAGCTGGCACAACAAGCTCAGTATTTGATTTGGAGGCACTTTTTTTGGCACAAATAGGCTCGATTCCTTCTGCTACTTTTTTGTAGATGAAGCTATCATGTGTTCCAGCCGTGCATGGTTGGAAGTGCAGAAATAAGCCAAACGCTCAGTTTACAAGCTTGGCGATTTCAGCAGCTTGTTACACCCTGTTCCCCACGTATCTCCAACATACTGTATGTGGATGCTGTTGAGAAAGCTTAATTATGCCAAACCCCGTTCCTCTTTACTTTCTGTAACTCTATCCTGGTGGGGTAAAAATATTAGCAGGGGTGCAGCTTTACTAGAAACTTTAGACACTGGGCTGCCACTGCTGAAGAAGGACGTGGCAGAGTTGAGGTTGGCTAGAACAGGGTGAGCCTGTTCCACCTCCATCCTGGCATGCATGCAGATTGTTGTTTTTTGCACTGGGGTGACCGGCAGCTGGGGGAGGGAGGGCACCCGTGCTTGAATCGGCGCTTGCAAAACTACAGAAGGCACAGCTGAGGCACTCCAGAGGTCTGGCACAGTAGAGCCCTTTGCAGAGTTTCTGAAGCAGTTGCTTCAGTAAAGCTCTCTGAGTTCACCATTATCCTTCAGAGAAATCGAGCTGTTCTTCATGTTGCGTTTGACCTGTCATGGTTGTTAGCTTCAGAGGAGGAATGCCGCTTGTCACTGCTGCTATTTTTGCAATGCGCAACCGCTAATGGTTGGAATCGCAGAACGGGACCAGGAGCAGTTGCTTATTGCTGCTCATTTTTTACTTGCTTGTTTTGGCTTTGCCATGTCCAGCGTCCCACCGGATCCCCGGGAAGCTTGACTTCATGGCTCGACAACTGCGACTGCATTTTGCCTCGCGGAGAAGCAACACCGACCCGCTGTCAGAGACTTGCACCGGTCGCTCCGAGGAAAGCGGGTTTACGAATACCGGCCGTAGTTCTAGCGAGGGCCTGGTGCATAGTTCCCTCCACAAGAAGGTGACTCCAGGACAGCTGGCTCTGGCTTTGCCACCCTTGTCACCAGAGTACGGTAATTTACAGCAGCACTCCACCGTATTTATCCCCAAGGTGAACGGGATCAGGAAAAGCATGCTGCAGATTTCCTTGCAGCCTTGCGGAGGAGACGGAGAGCTCGCCAGCTGCGAGAGCGGAAACGGCGATGGAAGTTCCTGCAGCAGCAGCACCACGAGCGATGCCGGCTACTGCAGCAGCAGCAGCATATTCGAAGCGGACGTCCCAGATCGCAAGCCGATCTCTCGGCGGAAGGCGAGGGCACCATTGCGGCGTTGCTCGTCCTTAGTGATTTTTCCACAGAGCCCATGCACCACGCCGCCCGCGTCCCCCGTCAGTCCGGTAGCGTCTCCCATGATTCCTCCGCTGCCTCCATCTGCGCGAAGTTCCTTTCAGACATCTCATCAGATGCAGCTGTCCAGTGTTGATGCGTCACACGATGAAACATCCAAGGGATCCGTCGCCACTGCAGTTAATGGTCTGCGGCTCTCCAAAACCAGTACGTCAGCGGAACACAGGGACGCCAAACCCATCGTGCATTTCAGTGTGCCTCCGGAGCAACCGCCAGGACAAGAGCGAACGGAAAGACACTCCAGCGTTTTATTGCACTTTGCAAACCAGCGACCGCTTCCCCCAGGGAAAGGATGTTCGGCCAAAACAAAGGTTAACATCGACTGTTCCAAACCTCTCGAGGGCCCACAAACCGACAATGTCCCGAAACCCCAGAAAGCCAGGCTTTTCCGGAGCACCTCAGCCTGCATGCTGCCAAGCGGAAGGCCGTCGTTTACTGAAAGAAGACACGACACTTTTCCGACTTCGGATAAGTCCTCAAGAAAAGGGTCACATCACATCCTTCACAGGAGTTTTTCTTTGGAGGTACCCTGTGCGAACGCTGAGATTTCTTGTCACGTTTCAAATGCTGCAGACGTGCACTCCAAAAACGGCCCTCCGCACGTACACATCCACGTATCTCATGGCACAAGTGCAAGAAAATCAAACACCCTGCAGCACAATAGCATAAACGGTGAAACAGATCATGTTCCAACCTGCACAGAGAGAAATACTACCGTAAGCCTTTCATCTATTAGCAAGTGAAAAATCAGAGTGCACTTATTCTCTAACTCAGTTTTATCTTGCACTTTTAAACATGCAAAGTTAAAGGCAATGAGTGTAAATAGTGTTAAAATTGCATTCAAATTGAGTAGATTTGTGAAGACATGATTTGTTTCCAATGAAGAGATGATTTGCAGTGATAGATTTCTTGTCGTGGATTAGTTGGTGTTTGTACGTCTTTGAAATGAAGATTGAGCAATATGTACCATATCTATTAAGAAACTTTTCAAAACTATTTAAAAGCTTTCCTTTTCAATAAAAAAAAGAAGATATACATAAATTCAACACAGAATTGCAAAGTAAAAAAATAATTTGCAGTTCATTATTTATATTTGTGGAACAGTATAAATCTATTTAAACTTCTCTCTTCATCAGCTAGCCTGCTGGAGCTAATTTCAGCCCCTTTGTATTTGTTAGTTATCATTAATTATGTGTATCGTTGTGAGCAAACATTCAGCAAGTATGTATTTGCAATGTACAAATCCCTTTAGGCAGGTTGGCTTACGCACAAGCACTTTAAAAATGCATTGTTACTAAAGCAGTTGCATGCATGCATATTACATGTTACAGACGTTTTCAGTTTTTATTCATTTATTATCAGTTTCAGTGATCACTTTATGAATGTACCTATGGGATAATTTCCGTTCAGATAGGTTGGCTTATTCACAAACACTTTGTAAAATTAACTGTATTTAAACTATGTGCTTGTATGCATGCATGTCACATTTTAGGGGCTTTTCCAGTTTTTATTAATTTGTTAACTCTGTATGTGTTTAGGATTTTTTCCATTTAGACAGGTTGGCTAATAGACATGCACTTTTAAAAATGCATTGTGGCTAAACCAGTTGCATGAACCGCGCATTTTAGAGACTTTTACAGATTTTATTAATTTGTTAACAATAATTATAGACAGCAGTCCCTAAGCCTCTCCCCAGCCCTAGGTCTATAAATACACAGCTTCGAAAATACTCTGCTTGACTCCAGTTAGTCTGGCCGAGTACCACGCTGGCCAGCTCTCAGGATTCAACATGATATGCAGGGGCTGCACATGGCTGTCTGTCAGCTGTTGGGCCAAAAGTCAGCTTATGGGGGAGAGGATGAGTGTTAGGGAGACGGGGACCAAACCATGTGGTTCCTTTGCAGTAAAGGATAACATGTTCGCTGCCCAGCGGGTGCTCGCTTAGCCTCGGTATGTTTTCAGAGCATCAGGTGTCTCGCTCACTGCACTTATTTCATTTGCACTCACTCTCATGGTCTCTGATTTTACAGTGTGTTAGAAACAGGTCGCACAAGCAATTAACAGCGCCGTTACCTTTACTGCTGCTGCACTCTTATTTAATCTAATCTAAATTCAAGGCTCTAATTTCAGCATGTTGGTGGTTTGTGCATCTCAAATACATGAACATATTGGTCTTCTCATAGCTCATTCAGATGTTTAGAGAGTATGTCAGGTAAAAGGTGTACACACAGTAGTGAACATACACCCGGAGCAGTGGGCAGCCAATGCTGCGGCGCCTGGGGAGCCGTTGGGGGTTCGGTGCCTTGCTCAAGGGTCTCACCTCAGTCGTGGTATTGAGGGTGGAGAGAGTGTTGGTTATTCATTCCCCCACCTACAATCCCTGCTGGACCTGAGACTCAGGTTACAAGTCCAACTCTCTCTATCCATTAGGCCACAACTGCCCCACTAAAAGTAAAGTTATTGTGGATCTTGCATTACATAATGATGGTTCACGACTCTACCTGGTATCACTTTTCCACGGAAATGGAGCTGGTGCTTAGCCAGGGGATCTGGGAACCTCTCAATGTAATTTGATTCAGTGTGATTATGTTATGAGCTGCTTTTGATTCAGCAGTCAGATGGTATCTACACATAAGAAATGCAGCTCATAGCAAACGTCGTTTGAGTCCGAGGCCCTCGGTTGTTTAAAACAATATTCAGTCTTAATTTGGAATTAAATGCTCGTGAGCTCTGCTGACTCCACCCCGCTCTTCTGTGGAGTGACGAGCAGACCATAGATATGTATAGATTCCCTATTCGACCGCTCCAGATACATTGACGCATCGGCCATCTCGCATTCACCATAATAATTAATGAATATTCAAAGATGTACAAGCGTATAACTTGGTGTTGTAGACGCACGCAGTCAATGCGCTCAAAGATTCGCTGACCGTTCCAAAAATGGTGTATGGCTTACGTATCTCGGCCAATAGAAACAGTCAATAATGTGGAATCTAGGTATATATATCTATGGAGCATACTAAACTTCAGCCGCGAAACTGGCTAACTAGCACATTATTAAGAAAGGCGATTTGCAAAGATTCATTAAAAACCCTTATACTCACTACTTCTGTAGATAAAGCTGGATCACGAATGATTCGGGTAAACGTAGCCACATTTATGTAGATCGGGGATCGGCACATTCACTTCAAAGCTAAAGTAACGTTAATCCTCTGTCACGCTCCTCTTGTAGTAGAAAATAGTTCACTTTGAGCCTCCTTCATTAAGTTTCTTCAAACGTTTGGCATCAGTTACGGTTTTCCTTCTCATTACCGGGGCAGATGGGGCTGATCGTATACAGATAGTTTGACACAAGTTTTCCATTTTTGCCTCGCTAACATTTTGCCTTGTTTCACCATGGATAAAGTTGCATACTTTCTGCCTATACTATACTCTTGCATATATGCCAGCATTCTGGCAATTCTATACTATACAATGCTATACTATAATATACAGCAATAGTATTACTGCATGTCATATTTTTTACATCTTCCAAGTCCTAACAACTTTCACCTCAGTGAAAAAAATTTCTGAAATTTTGTCTAGGATTTTTAAAGATATGTTAGATATTCTTTCTTTCTTAATATTATTATATTATTAATATTATTGGTTTCATTGTTCAATTATTTAGCATTTCATTATTTTGCATTTCATATATATGGGAAATTATGTATTTGAAATATCCCTCATGCTGAGCCCAAAAAAATAAATAATGAATTTAATTAATAAATACATAAAAATAAAATTAATAATAATAATAATGAGGACATATATATATATATATATATATATATATATATATATATATATATATATATATATATATATATATATATATGCAAAATACACTTTCATTGCCATTTAATAAAACTATTTAATAATTAAAAAAGCTATTTAATTTTCAATTGCACCATATCTTAATAAAACACGGCAATCATGCAGTACCTTGCCTCATATCTAGCTCAGTAATAACTAAGATGACACTAACAGAGCTTTCTCCCAATGCGGTTTCATTTCATTGACACGGGGGCACAAAGGGCAAGTCTGTCGTCTCATCTGGGGCCCGGCGGAGTGGCAGAACCGCTTTGTGGTTTGACCTGAATACAGAACAAACAGGAATATGTGAGGCTGGCCTTAAGAACCAGGGAAGATATGTGTTTTAGTCATCATAATGACTTTATAAGTGCTGTAAAAAAACCTGAATGACCCTTTGATAGCGAGCAAGTCATTTGCTAGAAAGTCATATACTGTATGTAGACGGACACGTTTTAGCGTAAGGTCAGTCGTTATTTCATTCTGCCCTCACTACCATAAAACGAAACATCTGACAGCGTTTTAAACACCGAAGGCTTTTACGCCTCATTTAGGTGACGTGTATTTAACTTGTCATATTGTTTCGGTTAGCTTAATGACAGTGTGTATATAAAATATAAAATGTATTTAAAATGCTTCTAAGCTCAGTATGAAAGCCAGCCGTTGAAATGAATAGCGGCAGCTGGAAAAGGTTTAGGATGGGAATGATTTTGTTCCAAAAACAAACTCTCTCTCGCGCTCCCTTTGTTTTCGCTTTCTCTCTCGGCCTACTTTTACCTTCTCTCTATTTTTGCAGCTCGCTGGCAGTCTGAGGGATAGACCACGGGGAAGTCTACCTTTATAAAGTCTTGTTTATATATATATATAACACGTGTATTTATATCTCTGTAAACAATGAACGCACTGGACAGCCTCAGATAAGGTCAGCGTCTTCATAACACACTAGGGGTGTAACAATATTCAAATCAAATGCAAAAAAGGCGATACACCACCCAACCCCCCACCAAAATAGTAAGTCAGTGACAACTTCAGCTAAATGCACAACACAGGCTTTGCTGTCTCGTGTTTGTGTCCGTATGCCATTCCGCAACCCCACAGCCAATCCGCTAGATGGCGCTGTCAGCTACAGGAACAAAACGCAGAAGAAGATAGTCGTTTATCTCGGCAGCAGTGTTAAAGGCAGGGTAGGTGATTTCGGAGAGGTTAGCAATATCAAGTTAACTTTGCAAGCATAAGATCCCACCTTCCCTGCATAATCAGTCTCCAAAGCCACGCCTCCTCCAAAACACATGACCGTGCACAGGCAGAGCAGAGGCTAACCCAGCGACACGATGAGAGACGGCGTCAGCACTGTTAAATTACCTCATGTCTCATTCACCAGTGGGAAAACGTTACAGTACAAAGTGCATAATATTGCAATAATAACACCTTTCATTCTCGCTCGGTTTGCAATAGCGTAATGGAACACGCTGATGACGTATCATGTCTGTGTGAACTGGGTGCGCGGAGGAATGCAAATACATGCGTTGACAGGCATGTAGGACAGCCTATCGCAGTCCTCGGAGCGAGGAATATGATTGGATGAACATTTTATGGTTCTACGTCATCCACAGATGATATAAATACATTTAGACAACTTAACTTTGTGAATGCTATCGCGATGTGAAGAGACTTTCAACCAGCAGAACATGTTTTTGAACCAAATCTCCTACCCTGCCTGTAATGAATAGACTAAAATATATAAACATTTAGTGTAATTCTTTTAAATTTAGCCATTATGTCTTGTTGCTATGGAACTAAATAAATATATTACGTTTTTGGATCTGTTGATTCATTCATGAGCATTAAATGTAATAAAGATTATAATAATGAGTCCCTAACAATTACAGAAAACAAAAATGACAGCAACATGTTAATATGTTCAGAAGATTGAATGTGTTCCTTGCAGAACATTCCACCTCTGACAGGCTGACACTTATTTTGTGTATTTTCTATAATTTGGGATTTTGCTCTGGATTTTTGGCACACAATGTAAAACATTCAACTATGCTTTTTTTTTTTAAGTTAAGGCAAACTGTTTAAGTATTTGTCAACAAACTTTGCTGGAAATTTCTAAATACCCCATTAAGAATACCCCCCAGCCAATACCGATCTGTACTGAAACCTCGATGAACCCAAAACCGCAATACATACCGAGCTGTGAGAAACTTGAACCGTTATACCCCTTTAACATACTGATCTTTATGTCTGTTTCAAGTGTTAGAATTCACTTCGAGTAGATGAACAGCGCACAGATACGAATTCAGACAAGGGATAGAGTGAATGGACGTTAAAAATGAAAGAGTACAAAATGAAAGAGATGAGAGGTGTGATGGAGGAAGAGTGGAGAATATAACCTCACTATGAGCTGCTGTTCTTGGTCTGGTTAACTAAACCTCAGCAGGGTTAAGCAATGGCCTGTGTGTGTGTGTTATGATGGTTTGTTTCGATATGGATTAAGTAAAAGGATTTCTCTGTGTATTCATATGGTGTTCTGGGTGTTTTATTTAGTGTTTTGGGTGGTTTAAAGAGGTTATTGTGGTTGCTAGGGTGTTCTGGGTGGTTGCTATGTTTACACACTTATCAGTCAAAAGATGTAATAGTAATAGATTCTGAATCATTAATGCTGTGAGCAGATAAACACAATGAGACTAGTGATGCACCGATATATCGGCAATATCGGATATATCAGGTTGCCAAATCCATGGTTTTCCCTTCACCTAACGTTATTTTTAACGCACCTTTCATCCAATAATCGCAAAGAGCTTTGTGCTTTAAGTCTGATAAGTAACTAAGCCTCAGCTTATAGAGAAATAGTGGGTAGTAAACCTAAATAAACATCAGAAGATGTTGAAAGATACAGTACAACTTACTGAAATATATCATGTCTCATGTAATCTCTCTATCAGCATTTTAACTGAAAGAAAGTTGTCAAATAAAACTGCTTGTGAACAGTATGTCACTTAATGCATTTACTTCAGGAAAATGATCTAGTATTCACAGTCAGTCAGTTAGCCATAAAACACTAGAGGGAGCTTTTTTTCTGTTAGTTATATGTATGTTTGAATAAATCTATCATAAAGACAAGTTTTTATGAAAACTATCATATGTGCAATTGAGTTGTTTTTTATTAATATGTCTGAAAATTAAAAAGCATTGAGTATAATAGGTTTGTTGTTATTTTAACCTGTAGTATTATGTATCAAATGAGAGGGCTCCTGTATAGTTTAGTGGTTTTTTTCTTAAGAAAACTAAAGTATCGGTATCAGCAGATATCATTCTGAATAATCTGCTATCGTATCGGCTGAGACGTTTAGTATTGTTGCATCTCTGATTGAGACTGATCACAGACAAGCTCAGTAAGACTGTATTTTGTTCATTTTGTATGCTTTATATCTAGTTGTTTCTGTGACAGAATCTCTGACAGGTGTGTTCTGTGTTTTCTTGATTATCTGCAGACGAGGGACGACTTCCTCGGACAAGTGGACCTTCCTCTGCACCAGATCCCCGTGAGTATTTGTCAGCATTTTATTTAGTGTTGAACTCAATGTGTGTTTTGTTGAAGCTGCTGACTTGTATTGTCAATAATGTAGGTTAAATGTAGGTGTAATTTTTAGAAGGTCCACCTCATCTCTTCAGAGAAGCTCCCGTTTTAACATGGCATTCTGGTTTTGGAGCTGCTCAGTTACACCTCAATATTAGTCACTGCGAACATTAAAGTCTGTCTATATATATATATACACACACACATGAGTGTGTGTGTGTGTGTGTGTGTTGCTTGGCTGAGTGATCATAAACATTAAGACTTAAAAATATCCATGACATTTGACACTTCGTAGACTATTTCCTGCACGGGTTATTTGTAATGAACAATGTTTTATTTGAAATTTGAGCAAAATTCATGCTTTTATTTATTTAGACTGCTACTAATATTTTTATCTTTTTTTTTATGCCCACAGACAGAAAATCCCAACAATGAAAGGCCGTACACTTTCAAGGATTTCCTGTTGCATCCAAGAAGGTTAGCCAGAGATTTTACTGCAGTTTTCAAGCCTGCATGCTTTATTCCCCAAACATGATGGTTTTTAACCTAACGCTCACTGACTTCATTCTGTTGTTGTTGTGAAAGGCCCTTTGACCTGCTATGACATCACTTAACTCTGAACTGTTTTCATTTCAAACATGTACATATCAACACTTCTGATACACTTCAGTGGAGTTTTGTTTAAAATGATGTTTTTTCTGGTAATTTGATGTAGGTTTTTTGTTGATGTGTTTAACTCTTTCAATACAGTCACAAGTCGAGGGTGAAAGGTCATCTGCGACTGAAGATGACATACCTGCCCAAAAACAGTGACACTGAGGACGACCCGGCCGAACAGAACGAGAATCTGGATGTAAGAATAATGCACACAAACACAAGCTTTGGTGACAAACACAACATTTTAATTCTAGAATCAAAGAATGTTCTCTAAAAGAACTAGAACGAGTTGCAGTATGGTGCATTATATAATAGCTGAAGGACGTTGCTCATTGTGTTCGACTATGACTACATTCACAATATAACGCGGTTGTACGTATAAAGCACAATTGATGATTTTCATCCGTTTCATTGTGGCTTATCTGGTTTGATTTGTTTGTGAGAAGTATCTTTACTGATGTAGTTTTAGTCTTCAAATTAATGTACAAACAACATATTTTTAATATTTGTTTAATAGCATCTTTTTTTATGTCTGAAGGCCAGTATCACTGATACAAAGTAATACTGATTTCCCTAAAAAACTTTAAAAATAACTTTTAATTTAAGTAAACAATCTTCACATAAACCCATTATAATTAATGTTATATTTAGCTAGGCTACCTGTGCCCCTCAGCAGAAATTGAATAAAGTTATCAAACACTAAATACAGATAAATACTTACAGCTAAATAAAAGTTATTGATTTCCTTATTTTTCTTTTATTCTTGATGAACAGACATCACAGCAGCTGGTTATTAGGTTGTTTTGGCTGCTATTTTTTTAAGAGCTGCTGCTGAACGTGACGTGGATCTGACACGCATTGTATTTTCTCTCAACTCTCATCACCTTTTCTGACCCTTTTCAGGTCTGACCCATTTCAGTCTCTTCTAATGAGCTGACGAGTTGAATCGAGTGTGTTAGATGAGGGAGACAGTTTTGAAAACCATTTCAGAGACATGTTCTTAATGTAACTCATATATAACATATTAAATGCACGCAGTTTTAAGGCATGTAGTTTTAATCGCCTTTTTGGTAAGTTCATGCCTTAACTGACCGTGACATTGCATGCACGTAGTTTATTTTGCGCTTTGATATGAATTGATACAGGCTACAGTGCTTGCTTGACGCTGAAGTGAAGCTGGAGCGTGCGTCTGAAACATCTCCGGATTGATGTGATCGTAAAGACGTTCTGCGACTGAATAAATGCACTTCTTGTCAAGAAAAAACAGACCGAAACAGCAGTTATGAGTGGGGTGGCCAACCCTTGGCTCCGCCCCTGCGTTAACGGAGTTAAATAATTTTAACGCGTTAATCTGAAAAAAATGTATTGCCTGCGTTAACGCGCTAATTTTGACAGCACTAAAACAAATTGAAACTGAAATGATATATATATTTCAAACTTAAACTTATGTTGTTTTGTTTCGTTTGAGCCAGGGTTATTATAGTTACTAAAACTAAAATCATAAAAAATTTTTTACTGAAATAAAATAATTAACTGAAATTCTTCAAACTTCAACTTAAAACCTTAAACTTATTTAAATTCATCTAGTTTCCATGACATTTGTTTTGTGCATAAACACAGGTGTTATATTTATACACAAGAACTTTAATATAGAACCAGCAGAGCCACTGTGTACTTGTCCAGCCGCTCTGATTGTACGAGTGCCGTGTTGATGCTGGTGTCACCTTCAGGGTTCTCATTATACGAGAGATACAGGCGTGATTTCAGACATCCAGAACTCGCTCAGAAGTGCTGCCAACATTAGATTAAATAGAGCTTAATCGTTCCTGAATGCACTGTCCTGGTCACTCCGGTCCGGGCTGCTTCAGAGGGGTTGTTATGTGAAATGTGTGAACCATAAAGTCAATTTGTTACCAACTTTTCATGCAAAGTACCATTAGATTAAATAATCAGACATGATTTTTTTCATAGAATTGCATGCAGCCCTGTGTTTTAATACTGATTTCTGTCTTGTAGCCTGGTTGGGAGTTTTTGGAGCCTCATGAATTAAGCAGTCCTCACCATCCTCACCAGCTGCCTGCGCTGCCCCCTGGCTGGGAGGAGAGGCAGGACAACCTGGGACGAACCTACTATGTCAACCATGAGAGCAGGACCACCCAATGGCACAGACCCACCATCCAGTAATGATCACCCACATTAAACAAACATTAGAAACATGCATACACAAAACCAGCAACATACGCAAGACCAATACGCCATGTACATATATGATTTTTTTTTTTTTACATTTTATTTTAAAATCAAAGACAAACTTTTAAAAAACTTTGTTTTTTATTTGTTATTTTATTTATTTGTTTATTTATTCTTTCTTTCATTTATTCATTAATTCTTTCATTCTATTTTTCACTTGTTTTTTTGGTTTAGTTTTTGCCATGAATGTAGCCGTGGTAACTGGCATGGCACTAAATTATAAACAATCATTCATATTCAGAATGTTGCTAGAGTCATGTCTGACAATCTGAATTACAATTTACTATACATCAAATAAATATTTTGCACTTTCACTGAGAAACAAAAAGCCATTAAGGCTTTACCAGTATTTTATTTAGTTTTATTTGATTATTTATTTTTATTTTGTTTTTTATATTTATCTTGTATTTTATACATTTTTTTTTTTTATTTAGTTTTATTTTAATTAAATTTTTCTCTTGTTTTTTTTTTGTTCTGTACATTTGTTGTATTTTTTATAGTTTATGTCAGAGGTCGACCGATATGGGTTTTTCTCTGGCCGATGCCGATATTTAGAAATCAGGGCAGCCGATGGCCGATATATGGTGCTGATTTGTTTTGTTTTGTTTTGTTTTTTTTGCCGATATTTTGCCGATTTTCTTTCTTTTCTTTTCTTTTCCCCTTCATGTCAGGGATGTTCTTTTTTTCAGTAATTTACCAAAATATTTAAAAAGGTTTGCTGCATGGTTAAAATATGCTGTGCGTATAAAAAATTGCATTTTTTAGAGACAGAGAGAGAAAAGTCACGTATAAGTCGCATTTTATTATTTCATTCAGAAATAGGCCTAATGCCGACGCGAAATGTTTACAAACATAATAAACATCTTTTTTCCCTTTCACTATGTATACTGTATATGTAAAAAAAAAAAAATCATATTTAAAAAAAGAAAAGAAAAAAAAGGTAAGGAGTTTTCATAACCAGGTTATGAATAATTTAGACTAGAGCCTCTAAATACAGTTTTATTTATCTTTTTTTTTTTTTTTTTAGATTGATTTGATTTTATCTTTATTTGTTTGTATTTTATTAATTATTAATTTAATTTAATTTATTTTTATTTTTTTCTTTCACTCTGTATTATATTATAAAGGTTATTTAAAAAAAAATATAAAAAAATGGTCAGGAGTTTTCATAACCAGGGTATAAACAAATCATTTAGAGCCTCTAAATACAGGTTTTTGTGATATCATGTATTTGTTTTCTATATATTTTAAGGAAACAATCAGCAGGTCATTACTCCCTACACAAAACTCTACTGAAGTCAATCATCCTGTTATAGCTAAGACAGGCCGCTTGTTTCCTTCCTCTGCTTTCTGCTGGTCAGCGGTGCCCTCACCTGCTTCATTTGAGACGTTCTGGGTCATTTTGAGCACTGAAGTGTGTGTGTTTTGTCCTGATTTACAGGGACAGTCAAAGAGACAATGAACAGAGACAGGATACACACAGCGAGTCCCAGCGGGCGTTCCTCACACGCAGACAAATATCTGAACATGACGAGAACCACGAGCGCAGAGAGTCACCTGAGGTACACACACACACACACACATACTTCTATGATTTCTTCGAAACTCCCAGACAAACGACACCCTTTCACATCTGTGTGTGTTTTGCAGAGCTGGGAGATCATAACGGCAGATGAGTCCACGCTTTATAACAGCCACAGCGAGCGCTCTCCGCCGCCCCCCCACTCCCCGATGGAGTTCACGGGATTCTGTGAGGAGTTCAACAGACTGCAGGCCGGAAACGACAGACGCACATCCCTCACGGTCAGTCCACACACACACACACACACATACACACTCATGAATCAGAGTAATGAAGTCTTTGATAAATGAGTAAAATACAGAAATTAATACCTTTTGTGACACTGAAGAATGAAGTAATGATGCTGAAAATTCAGATTTGATCACAGAAACAAATTACATTTTAAACATACATTCACATAGAGAGAACTTTTTTTTTTTTAAATTTTATACTTTTTAAATTGTAATATGTCACATTTTAATGTATTTTTGGTCAAATAAATGCAGCCTTGGACTTTTTCTTTCAAAAACATTGAAAAATCTTACCAACCCCAAACTAAGTCACTCTGATGATCTTCTACAGTAACTCACGTTTTCTAAATTCTTGCAGACATTTATGCAAGATCCCAATTTTATCTGTGACAATATATAGTAACTATTCCTCACATTAAACCATAAATACAAAAATCACAATGTGTCTTGATGTTTTTGTGGCAGGTGCAGGAGACTGATTCATATGAGTCATAATGCTCCAAGTGACACAATGACTATATTCATAATTTGGCATAACCTCAAGTGGCTTATTGCCAAAGTTTGTCCTTCCACTAGTATGACTGATATTTAAATTAACATTGATAGTTGACCTCTATGAGTTCTGCGCAGTGATATACACAGTTTTGTGAATTTTAGCAGAGCACTGTATCGACCAATCAGCATCCAGAACCAAAACATTCCGTTTTGTGAAATGGAACATGAATATGTTGCAGCTTGTTACATTGTAACATTTAAAGCTGGTGTTACAGTAAACAGTCTAACCGAGTGTGTCATGTGTTTTCATCAGCCGCAGGGTCACGGCAGCCGCAGAGGAAGTGGGCAGACCCTAACGGTGGAAGAGCATCCTGTTCACCCCGTGGTGAGAGCATTTAAGCATTCATACATATACTGTATCCGTCCGTCTGAGTCCAGACCGAGCGCTCGCCGTGCGCCCTAGTTTCAGCAGAATATGAAGTGTTTTTCTCAGTCTCTCAGCACATGATGTGTAAACTTAGCTGCCCCAGATTTCCCAGCATGCCCTGAACCTCGCAATACATCACCTCAGCTGCAGCTGACTGATGGCTATTTATGAACCAAACGGACGATCTGTAATGGATTGTTTCCGTTTTTTGCTCTCCTCGTTTCACCCCTCTCTGCATTTTTGTTTCGTTACTCACTTTGCCGTTTTCTGTTGTTCCCTGTAGTTATTACCCACGTCTGCCGGGCTGCCCCCGGGATGGGAGGAGAAGCAGGACAGTAAAGGGAGACTTTATTACGTTAATCACAACAGCAGGATGACAACCTGGACACGACCGCTCATTCAGGTACGAATGTAATGACGAATAAAAAATCTTGAATCTTCTTTTTTACTAACAATAACTGTTATTATTACTATTACTAAAAAAAATTATTAAATGAAATAAGAAATGTTACTATTGTAATATTTCACTGTAAAAAAAAATATTATACAAGAAAAATCGTATAATAATAATAATAATCATCATCATCATCATCAAAATAATTTTTTTTTACAGTCCAACTTTTTGTGGATTTCGTAAACTTTTCTTTAAAACATTTTCAGACATTAAACCATCATGCAGTCCTAATTTCTCCAGCTCATCCCTCAGTCCCCTGACCTTTGACCTGTGTATTTCAGCTCATACAGCCGCCCTCTGAGCCCGCAGCAGCAGCAGCCGTGAATCCCACAGTCTACGCTCCGCCGCTGCTCTCCCCGGATGTGTCCCCGCAGCACGCACTCGCTCCATCGCCGGAGCACACAGGCCTGATGCCGGCCGGCTGGGAGGTGCGCAGCGCTCCGAACGGACGGCCCTTCTTCATAGACCACAACACTAAGACCACCACATGGGTAAGACAAGACATGATGCTGCATCATGGTAATGCCATGGTATATGACTATAATAAGTGTTTGTTTTGCTTTTCCTGTGCATGGTTTGATTGTACCATTGTTTACACTGAAATGTACTTCCTGTGTTTGCCATCCTGTTTTCCGTCACAGGATGACCCCCGGCTGAAGGTTCCCGTGCACATGAGGAGAGTCTCCCTCGACCCCACTGACCTCGGCCCACTGCCGGTAAGACGGGTGATGTCATCATCGCTGATGTCATAATCAGAGGATGAGGTCATGATTTAAATGACATGCTGTTCAGGAAAAAGGGGGTGAAAAGGTGTGTGTGTGTGTGTGTGTGTGTGTGTGTGTGTGTGTTGTCTCCTGTAGCCTGGTTGGGAGGAGCGAGTTCATAGTGACGGCAGAATCTTCTACATCAATCACAGTAAGCGGCACATTCATAAACATGCCAATCTAAAAAAACTTCTAGGAATCTGTACAATATATGTAATTTCTTTTTATTATTATTTAATATAATATTTTTGGAAATATTTTATATTATGTTTAGAAACTTTTTTTTATTTGTATTTTTAATAACTTTTAATTACTAATTGTTATTTGTTTATTCATTATTTACATTTTAAATATTTCTAAAAATGTATTATTTGTCACTTATGTTACAAATTGTTATTATTATTGTTTATTTGCATTTTTATTTTATTTCAGTATTTTTCAAAAACTTTATAACCTTTTTTTTTCATATAGCTTTTATATACACATATATATATATATATATATATATATATATATAATTTTTTTTTTTTTTTTTTTTTTTTTTTTTAAATACCAAATTTAATTGTTTGTTTTGTTTGTTTGTTTTAGACACAAAAGTCACACAGTGGGAGGATCCAAGACTACAGAGTTCAGCCATCACTGGTCCAGTAAGTGGTTTTCTGTTTCTGTTAAAGGTCCTGTATGGTCAGGCATCGAAGACCGAGCCGGCAGAAACAGCCATTAATGGATCATATTGAGAGAAACTGCTGAAACACACAATGATCTTTGCCATATCTTGTTTCTGAAAGTATTCTGGGCCTGAAACCCTGTACTTTTCTTCCGATTGGTTTCCTGTAAGGGGTTTGTGTGTGTCACAAGCGGAGGGGAGGTTATATTTGTCCAGGATGAGTTGAATGATCTCTGTCGGGTCAGGAGCGCTCCACATCTGAGCAGATAAGAGCTCATGGATTATTGGTGAAATGATTGTGTTCTGCTTTATTTCAGGCCGTGCCTTACTCCAGAGATTATAAACAGAAGTATGAATACTTCCGCAAGAAACTCAAGAAACCAGTACGTCACTCTCCTTCTCCAGCTTTTGGTTTTTTCCTGTCCCATTCAGATCTCAACATCTTTGGGGTTTATCGAAGAGCAGAATTTTTAACCCAGTTTGTTCAAGTCACTACAGATATAATGATAAGAAATGTATTTATTTAGCTGGTTTGCTGTGCTTGTTTGTATGGCCACACAGTTTGGCCAAATGTATGCATGTGTGTATTAATTATTATTACTACTTCTACTAAATTATTCTGATTATTATTCTGATTATTATTATTATTATTATTATTATTACTAAATAAAATGGAATTTTTTTTTTAATATTATAAACCATTTTTATTATTGAATTTTTATTATTAATGTTATTATTATTAATAATAATAATAATAATAATACTAATACAAATTTAACAGTCAGACTTTTTATTTCTTTCCTAAACCACACAGTTATCACACTGAATGTATTTTTAAGATGGTATAAATCAACTGAATTAGTTGAATTGTGAATGTTTGTTGAATGTTTATCAGTTATATTCACCTTTATTCATTAGTGCCATATAGACTTGTTTTCATGACTTCAAAGGCAGCATGAAATCAAAAGTGGTCTTATTTATATTTGGTTTTCATAATATTTCATGGAAAAAAAAAAAAGTAAAACTATTCTTGCCTCTGAATCCGCTTTTCCTCTGTGTGGGCTGGGAAAATGCATTAACTAATAATAATTTCATTATCTAATGTGTATGATCCGGTCAAATCCTGATGGATAAATAGCTCTGAAATCAAAATCATTTTTTTCTTGGGCCTCCAGGCTGACATCCCGAACCGCTTTGAGCTGAATGTGAGACGTAACGCTGTTCTGGAGGACTCGTACCGGCGCATTCTGTCCGTCAAACGCTCAGACCTGCTAAAGGCCCGCCTCTGGGTGGAGTTTGAGGGGGAGAAGGGGCTGGACTATGGGGGCGTGGCCAGGGAATGGTTCTTCCTCATCTCCAAGGAAATGTTCAACCCGTATTATGGGCTGTTTGAGTATTCTGCCACGTGAGTGATGCAGCTTTATATTTCCTTCAGTCAAATCGTGTTTTTAAATACGCTCGTGTGTGTTGTGCTGGCTAAGAACTAGGGCTGTCAAAAATAAATTAGAATTTTGAATATTTGTCGATTTTAAAATATAAATCCACATTTGAATACAAAATTAATTTTATTTGTGCATCAGGCAGCCTTATCAGTGCCACACAAGATGCCATGACGATGTGAGTGTCGTGCTTTTTTTTAGCCTATCCAGTTGAACCCACTAGAAATATCAAAATATTGCATAATAAGAGAACATCAATGTGGAGAAGATCATGTTTACGGCTAAACTGGAACCAAGCCGTTCACACAGAACGCATATTTATCGCATTTTCTATTGGGACATCTATCACTTGGTTGCACTCGCGTCTCGCACAAGAGAGCCGCATGTTTAGAAAGCCATGTAAATTCAACTTTTATAAAACATTTCTCAAAACTTCATGACGTTTTTTCCCCTATCCCACTGCATCTCATGTTTTTAAATGAAAAAAGTACTTTTTGTGATTGGTTTTCGGTCCTTTGTATTAAACGATACATGCTGTTTTGTTTCTAATTGTTTAAGCAATTAATTATATGTGGTTTATAAACATTATGCTCTTTTTTTTCAAAGGTAGTCGTGTTATTTTATTGCTTTGAAGAATTGCTTTTATTGCATTAGTAATATTTTGCTCGATGCGCCCTCTTGTGGCCTCAAGAGAGAAGACAAAAGCTTTTTTTCCCCACTAACTGAAATTACGCCATATAAATTCAAATATTGATCATATTTAAGTACAAAATTTGAATTTAGTTTTTCAGCCATTTTGACAGCCCTAGTAAGAACGTGCTAAAATCTTTAGATTTTAAAAAACGCTATATGAATATTGCAGGGATAACTACACCCTACAGATCAACGCCAACTCGGGTCTGTGTAACGAGGACCATCTGTCCTATTTTAAGTTCATCGGCCGGGTAGCTGGAATGGCCGTTTATCACGGGAAGCTGTTGGATGGTGAGTAACCTGTCAAGACCAATATACTCACAACTTCACAGTGTTTGACTTCATCTATAGACACACTGCACACAATCAGACTGATTTACTAAAGGCAACACATGTCTAAATGTAACTACAGTGATAATTCTGTCATAGTTTACTCTTAAATGATTTTGTCTGCACAGCATTCTTCATCCGGCCCTTCTACAAGATGATGCTGCAGAAGCCAATCACGTTACAGGATATGGAGTCAGTGGTGAGTGACAGGCACACCTCAGCCAATCAGCATCAGCGCTAAATGTCACTTTAGTGCTTTTTCAGAGCGAGAAATAGCATACTACCACACTACCTACAAAATAGATGAATACTTCTATGTATACTGCGGAGAGTGAATAAATATATATATTTTTTTTGCATATAATACTTGGATGATCTACTGCATTTATCAAATATTTCAGTGTACAGTGTGAGATACTGTATGTGCCTCAAATGGACATTTTTACATAAAATTAGATTCTAATCTAATCCAACTCAAAATGAAATGCCCTGTTTATATTATGATAAATAACTGTACACTCATTGAATTAAATATGTAATTTACCGAGGTGGCAATAAAAAAAAAACAGTGCTTTACATTGGTTTGCTTTGTTCAGTAGGTTGTAGAAGTGCACTACATTGATATAGTTACTCGTGTTTATTTTGATTTAATTTATTGCACATGTCATATATATACATATACTGTGTGTGTGTATATATGTCATCTTTATCATTTATTTTATTTGTTTATATATAAATATCTTGTTTATATTTACATTTTTTTCATATAGTTTTTAATTTGTTTATCAGTTCTGTTATTTCAACTTCAAGGAAACCACTTTTAAAAAGTTTCTTTAAGAAAGTTGAAAAAAACCAATAAAAATATTAGATGGCATGTGTACAGCATAGTAGTATTTCATTCAAAAAAAGTCATTGCTTCTGGGTAATGAGTAAGAAGTGTGAGTTATATTTTAACACAGTTTGAGTGCTGTTAACACTAATGATGTGCTTAATGTCCCATGGAGCTGTAGTTTAGTCCTCATTAGGTATCAAACACTTGTCAGCCTGTTGTTTTTGGTTCCATTATTTCAGGACAACGAGTACTTCAACTCCCTGCGATGGATCTTGGAGAACGACCCCACAGATCTGGACCTCAGGTTCGCCATCGACGAGGAGCTCTTTGGACAGGTGACCTGTTCTGCTTTACTCTCTATACGCACCATGCAACTTTTGCTTTACATTCCAGGACGCTTTGTGTAAGGACGCTTTGTGATCTCTTCCACAGACGCACCAGCGTGAGCTGAAACCAGGAGGTGCTGATATTGTGGTCAATGACAACAACAAAAAGGAGTACATTCAGTATGTTTTACCGCCTTCTAGTGGCACACAGACAAACCACAGCACATCTGACACATGAATATCAGAGACACTTTTCACACGAGACAGGCTTTAAGATATAATACCATCTCCTCTGGTGTTTCTTTGCAGTCTGGTGATGCAGTGGAGGTTTGTAGATCGGATCCAGAGACAGATGACGGCCTTCAAGGAGGTACAGACTCTGGTTCAGTCGGTTCGGGTCAATGCTGCCCGCTGAGAGTTTCACTGACTTGTGTTTTATCTGCAGGGTTTCTATGAGCTGATTCCTCAGGACCTGATCAAGATCTTTGATGAAAACGAGCTGGAGGTGAGACCATCTGCTCTACGCTGTGTGTAACTTTATTCACTGCTGACTTCTCTGTGTTCCTCAGCTGCTGATGTGTGGCTTAGGAGACGTGGACGTCAACGACTGGAGAGAAAACACCAAATATAAAAATGGCTACAACCCAAATCACCCCGTCATCATCTGGTTCTGGAAGGTCAGATTTGATTCCTGACATGTTTTTTTATTATTATTATTAAAAATCAAATTATATCTGCTTTTGTTCAAACCTAATTTTAATTTTAGTTGTAATTTTGGCTTTAAGCGATTATAAAAACAGGAAAATTGACAATACTGTTATTGGGCTGTATTCAGTTTTGTCTTTTTTGCTAGAAATTCGGCGTGTCCCTTTCTATTACAGCAGTGCTCTTTTTTTAAAGTTGTAGAAATACACTAAAACAACACATTTTCTCTAATTAAATTTTTTTGTAAAAATCTAATTTAATTTATTTATGCAATAATTTTGATCACAGCATTAAACAAAATAATCGTGATTCTGGCCTTAATTGAGTGTCCCTAATTATAGGTAGTACTAAGCCACTAAAAAAATCACGTTACAGTGATTTTTACCATGATCAAGGATTGTTTTGGGCAAATTTTTATTTTAATAACGATTCTGAATGATCATAAAAACAGTCGAGATAAAGCAGTTTATTGTGCCGCACTAAGTTTTGCAGATGCTCTTGTGTGTGTGTGTTTTTTTTATTTTATTTTATATATATATATATATATATATATACATATCCATATCCAGAGGTATTTATTTTAATCTCATTTATATTTATTTATTTATTTTTAATATTATTTATGTAAATATATATAAATTCTATGTAAATTATTATTATAATTTATTTTTTTCCTGTTGCTCTGTTTTTTCCAGTCAAGTTATATCTGATGTTCAGGCATATCCACTGTCAAAAAGACATTTAAAAAAACTTGAATAAATACATGATGTTTTCAATGTCTGAGTAAACGTGATATAATACTTGTGAATAATCACAAAATAACCATGATTTCAGTATTGAACAAAATAATTGTGATTCTGGCTTTGGTTATAATTGAGCAGCCCTACTTATGATGTACGTAGGTGATTTTTACCATTATTAGGTTGTTGTTGTTGTACATAAGTACCTAAAACCCCCTTAACCATGGTAAAAGCACTGTAACTGCAGTATTATAGCACAACTTTGATTTGAATTTGTTGATGGTACTTCAGGCGGTGTTGCTGATGGATGCAGAAAAGCGAATCCGTTTGCTGCAGTTTGTGACGGGAACGTCCCGTGTACCGATGAACGGCTTCGCTGAGCTCTACGGTAAGCCCCGCCCCCATCGCACGGCGCTCATTAATATTAACATTCGTGCTCTTTTCGTCATTTAATGGCTTTTCAGTTTGTTTGATAAACTGACATTCTGTGTTTCTGTGATTTCTCAGGATCCAACGGGCCGCAGTTGTTCACTATTGAACAGTGGGGCTCAAGGGACAAACTGCCCAGAGCGCACACCTGGTGAGAGATCTGTCTGTGTGTCTACTCTGCACCTGTCTGTCTGTCTCTCCTGTCTCGCTCATGACTTGCACTGTGTGTCTCTATCAGTTTCAACCGGCTGGATCTCCCTCCCTACGAGTCGTTCGAGGAGCTCCGTGAGAAGATGCACATGGCGATTGAAAACGCTCAGGGCTTTGATGGGGTGGATTAGACTCCGGCTGCCACGGCAACAGCGTAACCATGGCAACAGCATCCGGACCGACCATCAGGTGTTGAAAGCGGGTGGCACACGTGTGCGAGCGGCTCTACGGGAAACGAGGACAATCCGGCCAACACACCGTTATAAAATCTCAAATCTGTACTTTTCAGATGTTTACAGAATAACGTTTTGTAATGTACTCCTGCATACAGCTGTATGCTTCTAAACATCTATAGATTTGATCATATCTATGCATTTGAGCATAATTAAGGAATCGTGTATTTCTAATATAAGCTTTTAAGTCACGCGTTATGGATGTGCATTATTTGGCTGATGAGATTTGTGAGACCATTATATTTTTTTGGCAGTCTGTACAAATAATGTCCTTTTTTTTTTATTTTTAAAAATTCAAATGTATCCTGGCATCATTGTTTGTACAGATCAAACGCTCTATTGCTCTTAATCATGACTTTTTCTCACTTTGACTTTGTTTACATGTTTTTTTGTTTACAGATAGCCCACTTTTTAAAACCATATGATTATTAAAATCATTTTTTGTACTGCTTTTGAAGGTTGAAGCACTTTTCTAAACACAAATGGTTCAAGTCTTACTATGTATAGATCACCTCAGTCAAGCTGTATTGTGACAAATCATCGCTTTATATCATTTACTAAATGTTTACAGCTTAAATATTGCTTAAAGTAAGCACATTTTGTCTCGCAAGAAACGTATCGGACTGTTAAATAACTTTGCCATCATTTGTACTATAAACCTATTCGATTCTGTGTGCTGATGAGCAACTTTTACTGTTGTATAATTAGACTATTATATGAACATCCACTGCATTTCTACAAATGTTTTTGGCACTGACGAGAGAGTTTCAGAAAGGATTTTCTATCAAAGATTTATGAGCAAAAGTGTCTTGTAAATTGTGCTGATTTTAATTGTCACGCCGATATTTATGGCTGCATATTTTTGGAAAATTAATAAAATGAAAATGACTCTTCCCATGTGATGTCTTCATTAAGGTTGTGTGGTCTTTAGTTACAGTCTTTAAGAGTTATTAGTAAAGCAGTTGTCATAATACATATTGTTTCAAAGTGAGTTTTACAGGAAATGCTTGCTAGTCAGCAAAGATAAATGTAGAAAAAGCCAATAAATAAATAGAAAACCAGGGGGCCTGTTTCATAAAACAAGTTTACCAAATAAGCCAGGTTTATTTCAGTTAGTCTGACTTATTTTGAACCAAATAAACTGACAATAAGTCAGACTAACTGAAATAAACCTGGGGGATGTTCCAGAAAGCAGGGTTAACTTATCATCTGCTAAACCCTGAACTCGGTTGATCAACCCAAACCTTGCTTACTCGAGGTATGTTGGTTTCAAAAACGAGTTCAGAGTATGTTCCTGGTTAACACGAGTCACTATTGCAACGGAGCTAACATAAAGTGTGCCGTACTGCTTCTTTCTTCTGTTCAAAGGCCATTTGCACCATAATAAAATATTTATTATGTCTATGATTTGCACACTCAGTGCATATCGCCACCTAATGGGTTATTGTGCAATCATTTTTCTTTTTTTACGTTTAATCTTTAATCCTTGAAAATAAGAATTGTATTGTTTGTTTGATGCTAGTTATATAATAAATCATATCAGATATACATTATAGAAAATGCAGATCCATGATGTGTGAGATGATAATAAAATATAACAAACGTATATAATAAAATAAGCATTACCTTGTCATAAAAGTGTTTTATAATTTAGGTTGATAACTATTATGCCAATACAATAAATATAATAACCATATTATAATAGATTACCTTATATTTTACTTATATAATTATATAATTTACATATCATACAACTATATATAGTTGTATTGACAGCCACAGCCATATCACCCTGCAGCCCAAGACCGGTTGCCCACTGAAGCTAAGCAGGGTTGAGCTGGTCAGTACCTGGATGGGAGACCTCCGGTGAAAACTAGGTTGCTGTTGGAAGAGGTGTTGGTGAGGCCAGCAGGGGGTGCTCACTATACCGTCACTATACCGTCCCCGTCGGTATATGTCCCCGTCACTATACCGTCAAAAAGCACCGTCTTTCGGATGAGACGTTAAACCGAGGTCCTGACTCTCTGTGGTCATTAAAAATCCCATGGCACTTCTCGTAAAGAGTAGGGGTGTAACCCCGGTGTCCTGGCCAAATTCCCTCTACTGGCCCTTGTCTATCATGCCTCCTAATAATCCCCATCCACTTGATTGGCTCTATGACTCTCTCTCCTCTCCACCTGTAGCTGGTGTGTGGTGAGCGCACTGGTGCCGTTGTACTGTGGCTGCCGTCGCATCATCCAAGTGGATGCTGCACACTGGTGGTGGTTGAGGAGAGACCCCCCCACATGATTGTAAAGCGCTTTGGGTGTACAGCAATACACAATAAAGCGCTATATAAATGCATCATTCATTCATATATATTGTAAGTCACGCACAAATGCGCTGATAGCTCTGAAGCTAACCTTGAAACACAACGTACTCCGGAGCAGGTTATCTTCAGAGAGCAAGTTGCTATGGTTACATACCTTGAAAGTTACCTCTGTTTTTGGAACCGAAAGTTGAGGTTATCCGCTCACTTACCCTTAAACACACCCGGTGATGTCACACAACCTGCTTTCTGGAACACCGCTCTGGCTTATTTGGTAAACTTGTTTTAGAAACAGCTCCCTGTTCTTATGATAATTATTGTAAAGTTATGGAAATCGGATGCGTCGCTGCTGATTTCTGCCAAAAGGGGGCGCAATATTACAACATGGGCTGTGTTGTGGCATAAATAATACTTTGTTGATTTAACAAATTAGATATAGCCTACATATACTTTTTGGAACTAAACCTTTACTCTGCATGAAATAATAGAGTTAAATACATTAAAATATATAATGTTAAAGTAGTAAAAGCCTCAGAGCTGAGCAGAGTGAGAGTGTTGAGTGATGTAGTAGACTAGAGGATGTTTCTTGTGTGTGAATGCTGTTATTTCCCCCTTTTCTCTTCTCTTTTCTCTCCCATCCCCCTTTATGTTCACAGTCCTGCAGAGGTCAGCTGAAGGGTCACACACCATTTCACTCAACCTCTGGGGTCAAAGGGGTGTGGCTTTCTCCCGAGGGGCGGGATGATGTGGGAAAGTGTCCAGTGAGAAGGGTCCTAAAATACATGCCGGATCTTCTTTCGCTCTGTTGTGAGAATCTCATATTGATTTGATCCCTTATTGATCAAATCTCATGCATTAGCATATTAGCAGTTGCTGTTTCCAAAATGAAATGGGATAAATGACATGTTTTTCCCCAGATACAGATAACTCTGTTCATCCTCACGACTCAGATGTGAATCACGGTGACAGCAAACCAGAGATGGATAACAACTGTTTGAGGTTTATTAAACTACAGTAGGATTTATTCAAAGTCACACTGTTCATTGCAAGATTTCTTAAATTTTATTGTGACAATTATTAATAATTATTTATTATTATTTTATTATAATTACTGATCATTATTTTATATTTTATTGTTTCTAATTATACTTATGTGTGTGTATATATATATATATGTATATACAGTACACACAGTATATAAACATACACAGTACATATACATATATTATGTAAGAAAAAACTTCTATTTTGGATGTGATTAAGCACATATATATATATATATATATAGATTAATCTTATTAATCATTGTATCATAATTGTAATTTACAGTATATGCATAATTATTTTGAGATATAAGTGTCAATTTATAATACAATTACATGATATATTCCTGTATTGTTGACTTTTGGGAAGTTTTATGCAGTGTGACATGCTATAAATTTATAAACAAGACTAGATTTAAAAAGCAATTTTTCACTTTTTTTCACATTTTAAATATTTCTGTTAGAAATTCATGTCAACTCAGGACCTTTTAAAATTAACTAATGAAAAATTAACTAACTAGTTTTAGAAATGGCAGAGTTGAAGTGTGTTTTCTGATTTTGGGAAGCTAAACTCAGGCTCTTTTCTCTTGATATTCACTAAACAGATGTACTGTTCTTCCTGACCTGCAGTCCGAGCAGAACTATTGTCCGGCGGGTCAGAGGGTCCGGAGGGAGAGCAGGAGCGGGTCAGAGGAGGAGGAGTGAGCAGAGAGCAGATCAATACTGTTCCTTCAGTCTGCAGCTGTCCAACTCAACCCATCGATACTGAGCAGATCTGGGTCTGTTCTATCAGCTGCCAGAAACTGAGAGAGAGAGGGAGAAATAAGACTGAAATAAGACAGCAGACCAACACACACACACACAGTGTAAATTTGCTGTCCCCTCAAAACAACTCAACACACAGCCATTAATGTCTAAACTGCTGGCCACAAAAGTGAGTACACCCCTAAGTGAAAATGTCCAAATTGTACAAATGTACACTCACTACTTTACATTGTAGCAAAATGTAATTTCTTCAGTGTTGTCACATGAAAAGATATAATACAATATTTACAAAAATGTGAGGGGTGTACTCACTTCTGTGAGATACTGTATATATATGTACACACACACACACACACACATATATATATATATAACTTGTAAACACTGCATGCAAAACAGAAATAAAGATCACATGATCAGCACAAGCAGTTCATAATGTCTTATATTGTTTTATGTTATTTCAAGGTGTAAATAATTGATGATTTTGAAAACTTCAAACTAATGAAAAAAATAAAAAAATAAAATAATAATAATAAAAAGAGGTAAATCCGCTCGTGTTTATATCTGCTCATGAATATCAATCTCTGAACATCTGTTTTCAGGAGCGAGAATCCCTGGGACGTCACGCTGCACGTGGAGCGTTCCGCAGGCGGAGGAATCTCCTCACTCACTGATGAGCCGCGTCACGCAGCGCGCTCTGGGACCAGTGTTCTTCCGCAGGAAGTAGTGCGCTCGTTGCGGTCAGCAGCATCACGCGCTCCGTTCAGTCAGAAAGTGTGTGGAGCTCGAGTCCGCAAGCCACGGGCTCAGGCATGCTCGGACTAGCAGAGTAAATGGCGTCTTTAAAAACGGATTTATACCAGCATCTGCTGTTTCTTGCAGTATTTCTATCAATCTCAGGTAAGAGCGTTTCTTTCATATTTGCAGGAACAGAAATTAGTTATGTGTGAACTTAAATGTCGAGATGTTTCGTGACTTAAATGTCCTGGATGAGGGATTTCATGCACTGAAACTTAAACCTTGCATATGAAACATGATTAAATGTCCATTTATTGATAAGTTATTTAATAGAACTGAATGAATGGTCAGAGCGTTAAACAGCTACAGAAACCCTCTGATTGATACATTGCATTGATTCACTCACGCGCGGAACACAATGCAGCAAACTTCAAAGCAGCATCGGCAATCATGCAAATGTTACGTGTTTCAAGAGATAAAAATGATTCTTCTGATCACATTGGCTTATTACACATTCCTGATAAATTGTTATTAAATTTCTTGCATCATTCACATACATTATTATATTATATTAAGCATAACAAACTGCCTCATGCATAATCAAATACTTGATGAGATCATAAAGCATGCATATGAATGTTTAGGAACTACATATATAAGTTAATCATATAATATCTGAAATATATCTAAGAAAAAGAAAGCTATTTGAGTGTCACTTTATGATATTAACAAGCCTTCCTGAGTGATATAATGCATAACAGATTAGTATTAGTCATAGTTACATCATGAAACTTATATTTATGCATTGTCATATCTGACTGAATACAATATGACTGCTATGCTAAACATTTTATAATACTTGAAACATTTTATATTGTGAAAGTTAGTGACACCAAAGTTATTATAGTCAGTGTCACCATTTTTTGATATTTTTCTTTATTTCTCTTTATGCACAAAAATAAAATTTCAAGCTACTTTATAATTTATGAAGAGTGATGCATCTCATAAATATACTAAAATGTTCCCAAATCATAAATGCATAACATCACAATCTTGAAATGCTCTTTTTTATTTTTTTTTCCATCTAAGATCCTTATAAAAAGTTTTTTGTTTCGATATTTTTTTTTTTCTGCTCTCATAGCAGCTCTAGTCACTGTGAGCTGCTTAATGTCGTGTGAATTTCATGCTGGGAATGAATTACAAGTCTTCTTTAGACAAGGATCGAGTCTCTTCTGACTTTATGAGCCATGTAAAAGAGGATTACAGCGAGTAATCCATCAGGTCAAATATGATTACAGCAACTCCTCTCAGAGTCTCACTCAATGGCAACAGTTTGACTCTTTCTTCTGTCTGTCTCTGCAGGTGTGACGAGTTTTAGTGAGCTGTTTTTTATAAAGGAGCCCCATGATGTGACTGTATTGAGGAGGGACGCTGTGATTTTGGACTGTCAGGCCCACGGCGAGGCTCCCATCGGCATCCGGTGGCTGAAGAACAGAGCGACGCTTACTGAGTCGGAGCGCGTTTACCTGCTCACCAACGGCTCTCTGTTCATCTCAGAGGTGGAAAGTCGTAAAGACAAATCAGATGAAGGGTTCTACCAGTGCCTTGCCCAGAACAAATATGGATCTATTCTCAGCCAGAGAGCCCGCTTGACTATCGCAAGTAAGTTGCATTGGTGGATTTGCGCCGATATGTGTCACTGTTGCTCAAATGTCTTTTGAGGGGAGTAGTTCACCCAAAAATGAACATTTGCTGAAAATGTGCTCACCCCCAGGCCATCCAAGATGTAGATGAGTTTGTTTCTTCATCAGATTTGGAGAAATGTAGCATTGCATCAGTGTCTCAGCAATGGATGCTCTGCAGTGAATGGGTGCCGTCAGAATGAGAGTCCAAACAGCTGATAAAAACATCACAATAATCCACAGCACTCCAGTCCATCAGGAAACATCTGGAGAAGACAAAAGCTGCATGTTTGTAAGCAACAAATCCATCATTAAGATGTTTTTAACTTCAAACTGTTGCTTCCGATTAAAATACGAGCTCATAATCCATAATAACACTTTCTCCATAGAAAAGGTTGTCTGGTCTGAATCAGGAGAGAAATATGCACAGATCAAGCAGTTAGAATGGTTTTTGGACTGTTCTGGCTTGTAAACAGTGCTTAATGTGTGCATATTTCTCTCCTGATTCAGATTAGACACTGGAGGAAGCGTTATTATGGATTATGAGCTCGTATTTTAATCGGAAGCAACATGAATTTAAAAAGTCTTGATGGATTTGTTTCAGCTTTTGTCTTCTCAAGATATTAACTGATGGACTGGAGTGGTGTGGATTACTTGTGGATTACAAGTACGTTCATTCTGACGGCACCCATTCACTGCAGAGCATCCATTGCTGAGACACTGATGCAATGCTACATTTCTCCAAATCTGCTGAAGAAACAAACTCATCTATATCTTGGATGATCTGAGGGTGAGTACGTTTTCAGCTAATCTTTATTTTTGGGTGAACTATTTCTTTAAATCGACTACAGCTCTATCAACCTAAACTAACAACAGAGGTCACGTTATAGTTCAGCAACAAACTCTTTTCTTATCAAGAGCCATTTGTAAGATTGATTTGTACTATGGCATCAGCTCTTACTGGACCTTTATTTTCAAGAGTACAGTATGTATGTGTTCTGCATTTTCTGAACGCTGGAATCTGGCTCTAAAGAATTCCTGACACATTCACGACACACAGAGGAAGTGCGGAGTGATGGATGAGGCTCATTATTTACTGTGCCGACAGAGACTGACAGCAGATTTACAGCACAGAAACCGGTGCTCAGAATCATTACATCAGCACTAATGAGCGTCGACATAAAGGTCAAGATGACATGCTTTTGAGAGAAAGAAAGACAGATTTTCAGGATTCACAGATGAAAAGAAAGTCCCAAAGAACAGCATTTATTTGAAATCAGATTTCTAACATTACAAATGTCTTAGCTGTCATGTTTAGTAAATTTAATGCATCCTTGCTAAAAAATAAAAAAAAAAAGTATTTGCCTAAAAAAAAAACTTTTGAATGAAGTTAGAAACTTACAATATTTTTGGTTTGATTAAGCAGATATATATATATATATAAGGCTTATTTTTTGTGAACTGTGAACAAAAGCATTAAACACTCATTTTTTCTACAGTTAAATATGTTTTAAGTAAAGCATGTCAAATATTTGATCAGAAAGTAATCAGTGTGAGATTATTCTAATAAAAAAACATCAATCATCATATGGGTTATTGGCTATAATGTGCTCAGATTGTTGGTTGTAGATGTGACACAGATAGCTGGAGGATAGATGAGTGTGTTTGTGTGTGTCCGGTGCGGGGCAGGGGTCAGTCCTGCGCTCGAGGGCTCGCGGGTGTGTGAGAATGTGTCCATTGGTGTGCAAATGAAGGCCGGCAGGTTTGAAAAGCTCAGTTTGCGGAGGACACTAGTGCCCCAGTGTTAAAGAGCACATGACCCCTATTCACAGCGCTCTGCCTTTATATCAGCACCTCCTGACCACAGCCATTGTTCCTGCTCTCCTGTGTGTGTGTGTGTGTGACAGAGGCTTTTAAAGGTCCTCTCCTCTCCTGAGGCCGTGTGTCGTGCTGTGCTGCTTCGGGACAAAAAGCATGTGTTTCTGCTGCTCTCGCTGCATTCTCTGGTTCAGAGCGAAACTTGAGCACTTAGACTGTTCAAGAGGAGTTTTCACAAGGCTGGGTTGTTGTAGTTAACTAAAACTAAAACCATATAACATTTTCAGCACTTGAAATAAAATTAATAATAACTGAAATAAAATAAATTACACAAAAAAACATATTTTAGCTCAGCTAGTTGCCAAGGCATCATTTCTCATTTTTGTTTAAGTTAACAGAATATGTAAAACTAAATATGAAAAATGTATTTAATACAAATTAATTAAAAATATAATTATATTTTTACACTACATATTTAAAAACTAAATATCAAATTAATACAATTAATAAATATATATATAGATTAGTGCTGTCAAATGATTAATCGCATACAAAATAAAAGTTTTTGTTTGCATAATATATCTGTGTATATTTACTATGTATATATAAATAAATACACACACATACAGTATATATTTTGAAAATATTCACATGTATTTACTTGTCTATATTTTATATTCATATAATTTATAATATAAATAAATATATTTAATATATAAACATAACATATTTTTCTGAAATATATACATGCATGTGTGTGTATTTATATATGCATAATAAATATATACACAGCACATATACAAATATTATTTAAACAAAAACTTTTATTTTGGTTGCGATTAATCTCGATTAATCATTTGACAACACTAAAAACTATATAGACATATTAGGGGGAAAATTATAAAAATGACAAAACACATTTATGGTGTTTTTAGGTCTTGATTTGAGATTCGTTTCAGTCGCCAACATGATCAAAATTCAAATCAAAGCCCAAAGAACAAGCAAACTTTTTCCACAGGAAAGTAAGTCACAAATTCATCTTTATATCTCAGTTGTTTCTCATAGATTGCAAGGAGAACAAATGGAGAATTGCTTCCAGAGAAAATGACTCCCTAATTATATATATATATATAATATGTTTGTGTGTGTGTGTGTGTGTGTATACTTTTAGTATTATTTTTTTCATTTTAATATTAATATATATATATATATATATGTATATAAAATATATTATTATTATTATTATTTTTTTTAATATTTCAATCTTTTTGATATGAATTCAAATATTTCTCATTAAATTCTTCAAAGATTAAATGATCTGAGTTGCTCCACTCTGTTTTTTCCACTATACTCCTACTGAATGACATCTAGTTAGTCATTTGGGGCTGTTTTTAATAACTTTAGGTGAAGCGAAGTTGAGACGAGACAAAGTTCTTACCTTAATGAAATTTCCTTAAAGTTTACTGAGCTTTTAAAGAGAGACATCTGAGTAAAAGCGTTCTGTTTTTGTTGTTTAGACACATGCATGTGTATGGCCTCTGGACGACCTGTGGGTGTTTTCAGGGGTTTTTGGTGGTGATGTCTGAATGATTGCAGGTGTTTGAGAGCTGTAGCGGTGCTCACTGTTGTTGTAAATCTGCTAATGAGTCTTGTATTGTGTAACAGGACAGTGAGGAAGCCGAAGGGGGAAGAAACACCGCAAAATATGACACTCTCCTGCCCTCTGCTTCACCCCGAGAGCCCACGAGCACGACTATAGTGTGGGATTTACAGAGACAGCATCATGGCAGTGGAGTAGTTGTGTGTGTTATGGAGTAAAGACAGCGAGTGTTTTACAGGCTGCTTTTAAAGGGGCATTTAGAGTCTTTCTACAGACTCTCTAAGAGCTCGTAACATTTACAGGTACCTGGGAAATACCGTCAAGACGGACAACAAAGGTGCTTGAAGGGAATTGTGGGGGATATCGACTCCTATAAGAAAACAGACACATAGATTTGAGTTCAAAACATGCAAAACTGGACAATATAATGAATATGGATGATGTATTTGCATTGATTTATCTGATTATACACAATTATACTAAATACTAAAGAATATTATCATATTTAAAACTTTTCATCTTAAGCATGTATATATTAACTTGCATAAAGTTGCATAAAGATTTTAATATTTAATGTTGATTATTATATACATAATTTGCATACAACTTTAATTATTTAATGCATTATTTTGGACAACTTTCAGGATTTTGATGCATTAAAATGAGAAACATTCCTGAGTTTGTGACACAGACCTGGTTGTTTTAAGGGGCGTGTTGGGAAACTATCAAAATTATTTGATTAATTTAATGCTTATTTGCATGCAAATTAAGTAATTTAATGCACAACTTTAAATTATTTAATGCATATTTTTGGATTACTTTCAGGATTTTTTAAATGCAGTAAATAGTAAAAAAAAAAAAAAAGTATATATAAAATAATTCATTATGCTGATTAAGTTGTTAACAATAACTATTAAATGCATGATCTTCCAGCCTTACCTACACAAACACACGCTCACATAAACTGAAAGTCCTCTGCTCCTGAATGGCTGGTTTTATTGCAGCGAGTCGAGCTGGTGGCCTCCATGCGATTGCTTTCTGCTCTGCTAGTTTGCTGAATTCGTGAAAAGCTTTTTTCTCCCCGTCTTCTTTTGTCCCATCTGCCCCCAACTGCCCCGGCCAAAGAAGCAGATTTCTTCGCAGGGCATTTGTTTGACCAGATCGAGCTGGTCAGGACAGCTGGCGCTTTGCACCAATGGAAGGGCAATTATGCAAATGAGAGAGCAGTATGCAGGGATTTAGGAAAGTTTGATTGCTGCTTAGTTTGTGTTGTTTTGGATGAGAAGTGAGAGTCCAGAGGTTGAGTGTGATTTTAGCACCGTTGTGCGGTGATGGAGGTGACACGCTTTCTTTTCATCGTGCTTATGTTTTTTGACACCACGTGTGGGCAGATGTGTGTGTGTGTGTGTGTGTGTGTTTGAGTGTAAGATTGATGGTTCCACATGTTTAGACCTTTTGCCCTTCTCACCTCTACTCATATATCAGTCACTATCACATGTTTACTTAACTATCTAAAGCAGGACATACCTTCAACTATTGTCTTATATAAAAACTGATTAGATGAATGCAATTGACCCAAACCCTACAACTAAACTAAAAATATTTCCTTTATTTATATTAGGGCTGTGTATTGGTAAGAATCTGGCGATACGATACGTATCACGATACAGGGGTTGCGATACGATATATTGCGATACTGTAAGCAAGGCGATATATTGGAATATTTCTTATTTTAGGAATAGGATATATATTTTTTAGGAAAGCTGTCATTAAGAACACAACACCATCAAGTTCAAGTTCAAGTTGAGCTTTATTGTCATTCTGCTACATGTGTGGACATATAGTGGAACGAAATGTCGTGTCTCGCAGGACCACGGTGCTACATACTAGTTAAACATAAAGAAACATGAGAAGGATCACTCAAATCAGAAAGAATGAAGGCTGATAGTTCTCAAGGAATTTGTTTGTTCCTTTTAGATACTGAATATTTTCAGTTGAAAGCATGATTTAAACAAGTAGCTACAACACTTACTCACACACAATCGCTCTCTCAATCTTTCAGTGCTACTTCTGTATCCGATTTCGAATGAGCAGAAATCTGTAAGAAACGCATCGATCCGTAGGTAAAATAACTGAATTTGCACTGAAAAAAGCAGCAATCATACCTTTTAAAGCTGACAACCATGTTATTAGCTCGTGGTAGGAAAAAAGTTTGCACACTAGTGTTCCAATAAGCCACTTTGAAACTCTTGTTATTTTATTTATTTTATTTTTTAGTATACGTTATGAACAGAACTGATATTTCAAACATACTGAAATACTTCAGACGAGGAGCAAAGGCCGAGCGGTGTTTCTGGTATCAGTGAGCGGGAGCGGGAAATGGTGAAGCCGGAGCGGAGCTGGGACGGAGGGATTATTAAATGCTCGGAGCGTGACTATGTTCTGGCCCGCCATCTAGTGGCAAATGTTTTTTTTGGCCCGATGCCGAACTTACTTGCTGACCCCTGTTTTAAAGTAATTGCTCTGAGCGGTTGATGATGAAAATAACATGTATTCTTCAAAAACTCGTATTCTTTGCTAGGCGATACATCTGGCCGATAATGAGTCAAACCTGGAGTGTTTGAGATGAGATGTTTGAGGAATTTCAGAGGGACAAAATGGCTTTCGTGCACAGTGTGGCATGTGAAAGGTTTCCATGGTTCCAAGTGGCGGTCGGAAAGGTCAAAGGTTGCTTTAAATAGCCCAGCAGGTTGTGTGCAGGGAAACAGTGGTGAGGAGTGAAATATTCCTGCTAATAACAGACAAAAACATGCCAGCGTACATCAGCTCATCTCTTTGGATATATAAACACGGCTCCTTTAGATTTATGAGTCCTGACCACCAGAGCTGACTCAATCGAGTCCCGAGGCTGTGCTATAAACTCTAGTGATCTGCCTTAAAGCCCACTACACATATTTGGAAATACGGTATACTGCAGTAATTAACGTGCACAGTATCTAGTAGGCCTAATTTGACCTATTTTAATGATGCTAAGTTAAAAAAATATAAATAAAAATGTTCCATACAGCGTACAGTTTTTTTCTTTCTTTTCACAGAATAAGAATGAAGATTTTTCAAATGACATGCATGCATCAGATTTAATGCACGGTAGCACTTTATTTTAAGGTGTGCTTGTTACACATGTTATGTGTACTTACTGTTAACAATAAATTATGCATAATTACATGCAAGTAACCTTAAAGGTGCCATAGAATGGAAAACTGTATTTACCTTGGCATAGTTAAATAATAAGAGTTTTGTGCATGGAAATGACATACCTTGAGCCTCAAACACCATTGTTTCCTCCTCCTTATGTTAATCTCGTGAATAAAAAAGACCACTGAAAAACAGGCGAATCAGAACATAACACCGACTGTGACGTTACAGTCGGGATCACTAATAGTTACATCCCCAAAATGTGCATAAATCCGCCAGAAGTTCTGCAGGTATTGTAAATAAACAAGCGCGGAAAACAGTGAAAATGGCAGATCATGGAAATAAATGTTATGTTCCAGGCTGTGCAGGGGCTGTGAAATGCAGGGATGTGTTGGTGTCTGTATTCAGAAAGGTACGGAAAGCAAATAACGCGTTCTAATAAAATAACACGAGCCACTAAAGGGACACGGATAGCTGCTAGCGGTAGCCTGTTACATTACAGTACATAAGATTTCACTTACCACATAAACAGAGTAAGGAGAGATGACTGAGGATGATTTACAGATCCTGAGCACCACTGACAAGCATCTGATCGTGTAAAATATGTGGTAAGTACTGCCGCTCCATAGTATAAACAGAGTTCATGCGATCACGAATCTCGAAAATGAAAGTAAAACTATAACGTGATCGACCGATCACTCAAAAGCAGTTTCAATGCCCCGTGTATTAATAGCGGCTCCCTGATGCCTGCATTGTATATACAGTATAATTACCCGACGAAATAACTGCGAGAGAAAGTATTGAACTATATTTTCCTCCCTGTGTTTCCTTCCTGAGAGCTACTGAGAGCCAAACAGAGCAGAGCTCATTATTATTCATGACCCTTCCAAATAAGCCAATAACAGACCATTTCATTGTAGAGACAAATCCTAGGGTGGTAAATGGACATGTAAAACCATTTCTGGAGTTTTTTGCCCTTACCTAAGCCACATACCTTCTATGTAGATATCAGATAACAATTTAAAATATTGTATCAATGCATTCTACGGCACCTTTAAGGCAAATCCTAACCCTAACCATATTGTGAGTAGGTCTACATGCAGTTAATTAATATTACTCAGTACCTAAATGTATAATTAACATAAAGTGTAACCTAATGCACTTATCAAAATGACAAAAGTTTAATGTCAAATAGAAGTTTTCAAAATATATCATTTAACTTCAAGTCTGCAAAGGAATGGAAAAAAATCAGGAATAGGCATAAATAAGATTAGGCATTCGTTTTGAATCATTCAAATAATAAAAAAAATGGTTATATTTAAAAACAAATAGTTGTAATATGGCTCAGATTCAGACAGGAGTCATGTGTTTGTATTAGTGTTTCTGCTGATTAAGTGTTAATACAAGACTTCTTCACCACACAAATGGTTGTAAAAGCAAAAATGCTACAAAATGCATCGTATTTTCAGAGAAAGTGTAACATGCATCAGCAAAACAGCCACTATTTTTGGAATCAGCACCCAAAATTAGTAAGAAACAAGTATTGGATTTAATTCAGGAGGACGGTGATATCAGTGGATATTGTAGGATTGCATGCATGCTGCTTGAGAATTTGCCAAAATGCATGCATTAATGTTTCTGTCGCATCATAATTGCCCCTAAAAATGCTGTGTAAGCAGGCAGCATGAGAGCTTCGCTACATTTATTTGATCACAGATAATGCTCTCGGGGTGACCGTTTGACCTGTTTCTCTTCAGCGGATCAGATTAGACACAATAGCCGTGCTGTTTTCAGAGCTCAGGGGGAAGATAAGGGTCTCGGGATATGCTCCGGCCTCCCTGCCCCCATACGGCTGAGAGGCCAAAGGCCACAGGGAGAGGTCCTGAGCCTGGCCTCTGATTGGCCGGTGAGGGGCCGATTCTGGGTTCTGATTAGCTGGCGGGGGTCCTGCAGGTACGGGGCTGTAACTCGCCTGCTGGACGGACCCTGACTGATCCTCAGCTTTTGGGCTTTGCATTCTTCCCTTCTGTTCACAGACGAAGCATTCTTTGCCTCTGCTGTCATTTCTCTAAAGAAGAAGTGAGCGAGACGTGAGGTCAGGTCACGACACAGCGGGACTGTGTTTGTTCACGGCGCTTGTGCATAATGCATCTGCTTATAAAACCTTAAAACATCTCAGATTACTTTTGCATTAAAGATGGATAAACTGCATCCTATAATACAACATTTTAACTTGTCAAAGTTGCATGTGAGTGTGTCAGAATCTCTTCAGTGGTCTCTAGAGAACAAGCTGAGATGCTTAATGAACAGCTTTCAGTTTTTACTTTGTGAGTGATAGGTGATGTTTTACTCTGATAGAAACACTGTAGTTTTAGTATGTGTGTGTGTGTGTGTGTGTGTTGAAGGCTGAAATGTCAGTATGGTGGTGGCATCTCTTACCTGTACTAAAAGATCTTTAAGGGCTCTTGGTAATGATCCGCTTTCAGAAAACACTTACACACTTGTATTGCTTTACCATCACTGACAATCACACTGAAACAGACAGACAGACAAACAGAGAGAGGGTGAAAGTTTCATGCCTGTCTGCACAAGTATTATTTTTATATCAGTCTGTTGAAGGCAGTTAATGTAGTGTTTAGAAGAATATAATCAGAACAAAAACGATGCAAATAAATATGGACAAAACCTGACTGTTTTCTCCATCACGTGTGCCACAGGTCTGGTTTTTGGGTCACAATCAAGAACAGCCCATATCACATTCATATGTGGAAATAAACTGCATAGAAATCAGATGTGAACAGTCAGAATTCATGTAATTGTTTTTTTCATACCTATTCTCTACATTCATCCTAGCTACATAAAACAATTGCATAAAATAATATATAAATTGCATGACGTCTATCTATCTATCTATCTATCTATCTATCTATCTATCTATCTATCTATCTATCTATCTATCTATCTATCTATCTATCTATCTATCTATCTATCTATCTATCTTATCTTATCTTATCTTATCTTATCTTATCTTGTCTTGTCTTGTCTTGTCTTGTCTTGTCTTGTCTTGTCTTGTCTTGTCTTGTCTTGTCTTGTCTTGTCTTGTCTTGTCTTGTCTTGTCTTGTCTTGTCTATCTTATGTCTAATCTATCTATCACGTAAGTTTGATTCAGAAAGACTTGTAATAATGTTTCTCTCTCAGTGAAAAGTTGACAGTGTTTTTAGGACTGGAATGGAGATGGAGGCTCTAAAGTTGCACATCAGGGTCCTGATGTTGCCGTGGTAACCATTGCCCCTCTGTGACCTGCCCGCTGACCGGTGTCTGTGCCGATCCACAGACCTGTGCTGTTCTGAAAGCGTCTCCTGAGGAACTCACTGAAACAGATCGCTCCCAAACGGAAGTGTCCACTTCTAGAGTTGCTCTGTTGTGCTAGGGCTTGGTTTCTGGTTCATGTTTGGTGGGCCGGGATGCCTGAGCAAGGATACTCCCGCTCTGGATTTGTTGAGGTCAGAGGTCAGGTCAGTGGAAGGGACAGACTTACAGATCCTCTTATAGTGCTGACTTAGCAGCTGCACAGCCAAACACAGACTACATCAAGCTGTAGTTTTAATAAACTAAAAGATTTTTAATAAAAGTCCATTTCTGGCACAGAATAAATAATTAAATAATAAATAAGACGATTGAAACATTTATCTGATAATTCAGACTTTTTTTCCTCAGAATTGTGAGCTTATATCTTGCAGTTCTGACTTTTTTCAGAGAACTGCTGTTTTATCCCAAAAATACTAGAAACTAGATTTCTTATGAAAGAGTATTTTATGTATTTTATGAAATGTCGTGCTGTAGTGCAGTGCAGATCACATCTCCTAATAATCACAGCACACTGAAGGCTTTTGACTTGCACACTAAAGGGATAGTTCACCCAGAAATCAGCATTTCCAAACCTGGATGACTTTTCTTCTGCCCAACACAAAAGAAAATACCTTGAAGATTTCCCTCAGTGTGTTTTTTTCTTTTTTCTTTTATAATTCATGCATTTATCACTCTATACTATTACAGTTTTTATTAATGTTTTGAATTAGCTTTTTAATTTATATTTTCAGTATTCAATGGATAATTTTGATTTAATTTTTAGTCATTTTGATAACTTTTGTAAATTTATTTAATTTATGTTTACAAATATATACATGCATTGCTATTTAGGTTAAATTGGTTTATTTTAGTTTTAGTGTTTATTTATTTCCCGTTAGTCATTTAGTTAGGCACCTCACCTCACCTAACATGTTATTATATCTATATATATATTTTTTTTAATTTCAGCTTTATTTCAATTAACAAAACAGTTTTTAATAGTTTTAGTTACGTAATGATAGGCCCCATGTTGTTTTGACCCTGCTGATTTGCTTTGCAAATGAAACCATTTTCAAAATATCTTCTACAGAAGAAAGTCATTCATACAGGTTTGGAAATGATCGTTTTTAGGTGTTTAGTTCTCCAGTTTTTAGAGTGAGAAATTCTCAAGTTCTCAATTCTCAAATTTCTCAAGATGAACGTGCCACTGCTTTGGAGAATCATCCATTCAGAACCGATTCGATGCTCAGAAAACAGAGTTCAGCGCTTGGAAACATCTTAAGTGCTTCCTCAGTCAGTCAAATCTCTGTCAGGACCCTCTGAGGGTCATACTTTTGTCCAGAGGGTGTACTTTACATACATTTTAAAACATCATTCTCCACATGCAGCTTGTGATTCATAGAGACTTCTAGTGTGTGCCACAATAATTGCATTTACAGACATTTTAATACAAATTACTAAAATTGCAAGGTATGCATTGTATTTTATCCCATGTCTCATGCATTCACATGCTAGATTTTTTTCTGCGTGTGTGCATGTGGAATTTGTTACCTGCGTTGATATCATGGCACTGGATATGATTATCATATACATATACTGTGGTGTTCATACACTGCTCCTACTTTAAAGTGCTTTAAAGGTTTACTATAGTGCATAAAAAAACAATATGCATTTGTAGGTGCTGATTGTAGTTATTTGTTATTGGAATTGGAATTTAACCAGTATTAACACACAAGCACACACTGCATCCAATAACACCTCTCTGGGTCAAAGGTCACCAGAACTTTGTCCATAGTGTAGTTTAATTGACATTCTAGAAGTATCAATCAACTCACCTGCTTTTACAGAATAGGAGCTTTATTACTGATAGAATTATGTATGAAGCTTTTTAATCTGTGATGATGACTTCCTGTCAGTGATTACATTTGATTTTTCTTGTGTCTTACTGCAACATTCAGGCCCGAGGCTGATTTTGTTATTATCTCCATCCTAACATGAGATTTGAGGTCTGTATGTATAGCAGAGCTTCCATTGATTCCTGTTAACTAATTATTGACCGGAGGCTTCTTCAGGGTTTGAGGGGGCTGATCTGAATGGTTTTGGGGGGTTTTATGGCTGTTAGCCTGAGAAGCCTGACACTGATGTGAAGGCCTCACTAAAGAGGCACGTTAAACAAACATTAATGTCTTTCGATCCTAAAACAGGCTGTTTATGGGGAGCTGTGTTTGCTTTTACTGATTATCATCACTCAGAAAGCCAGAAGAGTCTCTTAAAGGAATGCAGCCAAGATTATTATGGTTAACTAAAACTAAAACCATTAAAATAAAAAAGTTACTCAAACTAAAATAACTGAAATAAAAATTCAGCTGGTTCCCAAGGAAATATTTTTTATTTTCATTTAGTTTAATTTGATGTATCAAAATAACTAAAACTAAAACTGAAATAAAAATATTAAAAACTACATAGACATATAAGAAAAAAATATATATATATTACTAAAACTTTAACAAAAATTAAATAAAAACGAAATAATAAAACATAATTAATTAAACTAATAAAAACTAACAAAATGAGAATGCCATTGTTATATTTTTAGGTGTTATATTTTGTATTTAATTTATATTTAATATTTAATATTTATTTTATTTTACATTTAATTTTTAGTTTTTTTTCAGTTTAATTATAATTAAAGTTAAAGAAAATCCACTGTTAAAGGAATATAAATTTTTTTTTTAATTTTTTGTTTATTTATTTAAAAAGTAGTAAATGCATTATGATTCCAAAGTCAATGAGCAATAATCGTGATTACTTGTGATTTTTATTTTTATTTTTTATAAACAACCCTACCCTTAAATATCTCTTGGCATGAACACTTTCTAATTGAACACAAATGTTTTTCGTTAGAGAGAAACACATGAAGGGTTGTGTTTAGTTTAGAGAGTAACACACACACAGAAGTGTTACCAAAAGGTGTGTGTTATGCTAGCGTGAGGTGTTTGCTGCTAGTGTTTACCTAAAGCTTTTGGTTCAGTTTGACTTGTTCATCTCTGCTGACATGTGCTGGATCATCTTACAACCAAGCCTCGCTCCTTCTTCTTTTGTCTGTTTTATTCTAATGTTTTTATCTCTCTCATACCTCAATGGCATGTCCAAATTTGCCATTAAAACAACACATTATCCATTCGCAGCTCAATAAGTCACTACTGATATTCTTGGAGTCTGAAGATGTTGACTCTCGTAGATGGTAACTATTTAGTTGTCTTTCTGCAGGTTTATCCACCTTCTCTCAGCAGCCAATGTCAATCACGGTTATGGAGGGATCCGTCGCACGATTCACCTGTAAGATCACAGCCACGCCCCCACCAATCATCACCTGGGAGTTTAACAGAGTCACTTTACCACTGGCCACTGAAAGGTAAGCTCCGCCCACCAACTCGAGAGAGTGGCATCACTGCTCCTTCAACACTATAGTTGTTAAGACGTTTAAGTATAAAATACATTAGTAATGTACAGGTTTAGTGTGATTACTTCTATAAAATAATAGTGGTATACACTCACCTAAAGGATTATTAGGAACACCATACTAATACTGTGTTTGACCCCCTTTCGCCTTCAGAACTGCTTTAATTCTACGTGGCATTGATTCAACAAGGTGCTGAAAGCATTCTTTAGAAATGTTGGCCCATATTGATAGGATAGCATCTTGCAGTTGATGGAGATTTGTGGGATGCACATCCAGGGCACGAAGCTCCCGTTCCACCACATCCCAAAGATGCTCTATTGGGTTGAGATCTGGTGACTGTGGGGGCCATTTTAGTACAGTGAACTCATTGCCATGTTCAAGAAACCAATTTGAAATGATTCGAGCTTTGTGACATGGTGCATTATCCTGCTGGAAGTAGCCATCAGAGGATGGGTACATGGTGGTCATAAAGGGATGGACATGGTCAGAAACAATGCTCAGGTAGGCCGTGGCATTTAAACGATGCCCAATTGGCACTAAGGGGCCTAAAGTGTGCCAAGAAAACATCCCCCACACCATTACACCACCACCACCAGCCTGCACAGTGGTAACAAGGCATGATGGATCCATGTTCTCATTCTGTTTACACCAAATTCTCACTCTACCATCTGAATGTCTCAACAGAAATCGAGACTCATCAGACCAGGCAACATTTTTCCAGTCTTCAACCGTCCAATTTTGGTGAGCTCGTGCAAATTGTAGCCTCTTTTTCCTATTTGTAGTGGAGATGAGTGGTACCCGGTGGGGTCTTCTGCTGTTGTAGCCCATCCGCCTCAAGGTTGTGCGTGTTGTGGCTTCACAAATGCTTTGCTGCATACCTCGGTTGTAACGAGTGGTTATTTCAGTCAAAGTTGCTCTTCTATCAGCTTGAATCAGTCGGCCCATTCTCCTCTGACCTCTAGCATCAACAAGGCATTTTGGCCCACAGGACTGCCGCATACTGGATGTTTTTCCCTTTTCACACCATTCTTTGTAAACCCTAGAAATGGTTGTGTGTGAAAATCCCAGTAACTGAGCAGATTGTGAAATACTCAGACCGGCCCGTCTGGCACCAACAACCATGCCACGCTCAAAATTGCTTAAATCACCTTTCTTTCCCATTCTGACATTCAGGTTGGAGTTCAGGAGATTGTCTTGACCAGGACCACACCCCTAAATGCATTGAAGCAACTGCCATGTGATTGGTTGATTAGATAATTGCATTAATGAGAAATTGAACAGGTGTTCCTAATAATCCTTTAGGTGAGTGTATATATATATATATATATATATATATATATATATATATAAGTCTGCATTTATTTGATTAAAAATATAATATTATAAAAATAATTATAATAATGATATTGTGAAATATTATTACAATTTAAAATAATGGTTTGCTATTTTAATATACTTTCAAATATAATTGATTGCTGTGGTCAAAGCTGAATTCTCAGCATCATTCCTCCAGTCTTCAGCAGTGTTGGGAGTAACGCATTACAAGTAACGCAAGTTACGTAATCAGATTACTTTTTTTCAAGTAACTAGTAATGCATTACTTTTTATTTTACAAGAAAATATCTGAGTAACTTTTTCAAAAAAGTAAGTGTTTTCCCATTTATTGACTGACAGTTCTCCTGTCCCCATGTTGAGAGAAATCAGAAGTATAGAGGTGTGTGAACAAGATGCTACTGTAGTTCTAGACTAAATGTGAATGTGCATTAATTCATCTCACTCGCAAAAAAAATTATTAAATAAACAGATTTAGTATTCATCAAAATGGGTTCAAACAGTGAAATGCAAACTCAGAATATGACGCGAACCTGCATTAATTAAATATGTTAAATAACACATGTATCTAATCCCATTATTATTAACCGATGCTGCTGACCTTTGATGATCCAGTTCAACCATTTATCTAAAAATGACTTTAGATAAACTAATAATTGTGCTTCATTGTTTTGTTTTATTGCTGAAGAGTGTTAACCCTCTTCTCCTGAGTTCTACTGTACAGACGTGAATTTACTTTCCCTTCAGCCGGAGGTTTATTCATGACACTCTTTGGTGTGAAAGGGCTTTTACATTTGCTATAAATAGAACTTTTTATATGAAAAACAAACAATCAAGCCCTGCTCATATTTAAAAAGTAACGCGAAAGTAACATAATGCATTACTTTCCATAAAAAGTAACTAAGTAACGCAATACTGTAATGCATTACTTTTAAAAGTAACTTTCCCCAACACTGTTCTTCAGTGTCACGTGATCCTTCAGAAATCATTCTGATATGCTGATTTTTTTTATTAATGTTGAAAACAGTTGTGCTGCTGAATTTTTTTTTTAAACGTGATACTTTTTTCAGAATTTTTTGATGAATAAAAAGTTAAAAGATCAGCATGTATTTGAAATAGAAATCTAACAATGATTTTCTCACAATTTTAGTCTTTACCATCACTTTTTCTCAATTTAACACATCCTTGCTGAATAAAAGTATTAACTTCTTTCAAAAAAAAGATGCAACTGGCTTGAAACTTTTGAACTGTAGTGCATATTGTTATATATTGCATGTTATATATATTGTATAAGTGTGTATATTGTCACGTTCTGTAAATGTTTGCATGTCTCAATCCAGAATCACAGTGCTGCCCAGCGGCGTTTTACAGATTCAGGGAGTGGAACAGGCTGATGCTGGGAGTTACCGCTGTGTGGCGACTAATATCGCCAGCCACCGCAGGAGCTCCGAGGCCGAGCTGGCCGTGACCGCAGGTTACATAAAGACCTAAACGTCTAGATCACAAGAGTAGTATTTATGCATGCTACAGTATGTATACGTGTCATTTTCATTTGCTCTCTTCATACTTCTCAACAGCTCCATCTCCCAGAGTTCCTCAAAGGCCTCGTATCGTCGCCGGTCCGCAGAATCTGACCGTGGCGGTTCACAGCACGGCTCTGCTAGAGTGCATGGCCACTGGAAATCCTCGTCCGCTGATCTCATGGAGCCGTGCCGACCATAAATCCATTGACGTTCACAAAACAAAGGTTCTTGGCAATGGAAACCTGCTCATATCCGACGTGAAACCCCAGCACGCTGGGATCTACTTTTGCCGTGCAACTACGCCGGGAACCAGAAACTACACGATTGCAGCCGCTAATATAACTGTGCTAGGTAAACTAAGTGAACACCGGGTTTCTGCGGGTCTTAAAAAGTCTTATTTCACCTTTCCACAATTTAAGGCCTTAAAAAGTTGTTAAATCAGAGCAGGGAGTCTTAAATTCAAATTCATGGCATTTAATGTTGCATGCACTGAAAAAAATTATATCTGAACAAAATGAAGTGAGTTAAAACCAAAAAAAGTCTGTGTACTTTCCTGTTTGCATTAAATTGATGCACATATTTGTTCTGGTTTTAATCATAAACTAACTTCATTCTGATGAATTTCTTCAGAATAAGAGACTTCTAATCTTTTTACATCGCATGTAAATGTTTAAGAATCTTCAGACATTTGCTCTGGAAAACAAGACAAAACTTTTTTGCAGTGTGATTAGATGATACAGTAAAAGTTATTTCCATATTCTAGTGTGAGCAGAGCTATTCAAGCCTTAAGCTATTATTATTATTATTTAAAAAAATGGTTTTGTAAAATTAATGAAAACGTGATGGAGATTGGTACAAAGTTGTATTTTCAAAATTTGAAGTATTGCTAATACAAGACATGTATAACTACCGTATATACCATATCGAGATATTGTGTTCCAATCAATTTATTCCTTAATTGTGACCCTGGACCACAAAGCCAGTCATAAGGGTCCATTTTTAGAAATTGAGATTTATACATCATCTGAAAGCTGACATAGGACAATATCTGGCTGAGATACAACTATTTGAAAATCTGGAATCTGAGGGTGCAAAAAAATCTAAATATTGAGAAAATCACCTTTAAAGTTGTTCAAATGAAGTTCTTAGCAATGCATATTACTAATCAAAAATTAAGTTTTCATATATTTACAGTAGGAAATTTACAAAATATCTTCATGGAACATTTACTTAATGTCCTAATGATTTATGGCATAAATGAAAAATCAATAATTTTGACCTAAACAATGCATTTTTGGCTGTTGCTAAAAATAAAATAAATAAATATAAACATTCATTATAGATTGCACAAATACATGCATTTAATAAATGCATCTGTGCGTTTATTTTCATGCAGCGCCGCCCTCTCTCGTGGAGTTGCCGGAAAGCGTGACCCGACCGAGGGCTGGCACCGCCCGCTTCGTATGTGCGGCAGAGGGGTTTCCAGCGCCTCAGATCACATGGCTGAAGAACGGTGAACCCGTTCACTCAAATGGACGCGTCAAGATGTATAACAGGTAAATCAAACATCAGTGAATCAGTGCATTCGAGAACATGCATGGGCTAAAACAATAAATGTGTCTCTTGGAAGATTTTTTCGTTATAGATGCAATTGTTTATTGCACCTCAAAACAGCCGTCTTAATCTAAAGCTCTTCACTTTTAAAGCTGTAGGCTGTAGCTGTAGACACTGCTGCTCTAAAGCCAGAACCCATTGCATTTATTTATGTTTGTCTTTAATTTGAGTTAAAGTTTATATTTTGATCTCTATGCTGACATTGCTCTAGGTTTGAATTGGCTCATTTGTTTGCTGGAAACTCTGTCCTGCTGAAATATTCATCAGCTGGTTCTTCTGTGGAACAAGAGAGGGTTAATTATTCAGTGCTCTGCTAATGGTGTTTGAGCTGATTTTCTCTTTGATTTTCCTCTAATTTGTTTTCCTGTCTGGGTTTGTTATGGGGTCCTAAAGGCAAAAGGGGAGGGGGCTGTGAGCGGGACTAGTGCTATTGACGTGCTTGTTTCCACCACAACATACACACGTTAAACATGCATGTTATATATATGTGTGTGTCTAGGTTTATTTCTGCAGTTCCTGCATCTACAAATATTCAAGTTACAAAACAAAATATTGAAGTTACAAAACATATTTTTTAAAGTTATATCATATAAAAATAATATATATATTTTTAAATAAAGGAGTCACATTTTCCCCCAAATTCACTAATAATAATGAGGTAGTAAAATGTCCTTAATTTTTGTGAAGATAATGCTAAAATTGTAACCACCCCTAATAATAATATTCTAATAAAAAAATAATATAAAATAATATAAAATCTGACCCTGGACCACAAAAGCAGTCATAAATCTCTGGGGTATATTTGTAGCAATAGCCAACAATACATTGTATGGGTCAAAATTATTAGGACATTAAGTAAAGATCATGTTCCATGAAGATATTTTGTACATTTCCTACCATAAATATATCAAAACTTCATTTTTGATCAGTAATGTGCATTGCTAAGAACTTCATTTGAACAACTTTAAAGGAGATTTTCTCAATATTTAGATTTTTTTGCTCCCTCAGATTCCAGATTTTCTAATAGTTGTATCTCAGCCAAATATTGTCCTATCATAACAAACCATACATCAATGGAAAGATTATTTATTCCGCTTTCATATCATGTATAAATCTCAATCTAAAAAAAAAAGAAAAATTGACCCTTATGACTGACTGTGGTGCAGGGTCGCATATAACATAAAACAATATAATATAATATAATATAATATAATGCTTTCTGATGTTTGAGTTTTGTTTTTAGTAGTTTTCGTTATTCTCCATGGTGGGTCTTATTCAATTCTTAGTAATATAATATAACGATGTTTATCAAAATATTTTTAAAATATATATATATTTAAATATATTACTAGATGAGAACGTTTTATGAAAATAATGCAAAGAAATTACCAGTTCAAAAATATTCATCATCTTCATGCAAATATCGTTTTTTTTTCATACTTTACAATTGCATATTTCATACTTTTTGAACATGCAATATTACTAGATTTTGTGAGATATGTTAGTATATCAGTGTCTTGAGGCAAACAGGATGTGAACAAAGTTTTTTTTTTTCATGATGAAAAACTCTTGTTGTTTGTTTTCACAGTAAACTGGTGATTAACCAGATCATTCCGGAAGATGACGGCATATACCAGTGTCAGGCGGAGAATGAGCAGGGTTCGGTTCTGGCCATGGCTCGTCTGATTGTAGTGATGTCGGACAACCGGCCGAGTGCCCCCAGAAACGTCCGCGCGGACACCGTGTCCAGCTCAGCCATCCTACTGGCCTGGGAGAGACCCATGTACAACTCGGACAAAGTCATCGCCTACTCTGTGCACTACATGAAGGCAGAAGGTGAGCATCTCAGATGCAATGCAAAAGAGCCCAATTAAAGGAATAGTTCACCAAAAAATAAAAATGTACTCACCCTCAGGCAATGCAAGATGTAGATGGGTTTGTTTCTTCATCAGATTTGGAGAAATGTAGCATTGCATCACTTGCTCACTAGTGGATCCTCTGCAGTGAATGGGTGCCGTCAGAATGAGAGTCCAAACAGCTGATAAAAACATCCACAACACTCCAGTCCATCAATTAATGTCTTGAAAAGCCAAAAACGGTGTTTGTATGAAACAAGTCCATCACTGAGACATTTTAACTTGAAAACGTTGCTTCCATTATTCCATTATCCATTGAGTCCAGTATTCATAATAATGCTTCCTCCAGTGAAAAAGTGGTCTGGTCTGAATCAGGAGAGAAATCTGCACAGTTTACAAGCCAAAACAACTCTAAACAAATATATGGATGAATTTTGATATGATAGACAACAGGAGATGGACTATACGGACTTGTATTTTAGCCAGAAGCACAGATTTAAAGTTAAAACGTCTTAATGATGGATTTATTTCTTACAAACATGCAACTTTTGTCTTATCAAGACTTTAATTAATGGACTGGAGTGGTGTGGATTACTTGTGGATTATTGTGATGTTTTTATCAGCTGTTTGGACTCTCGTTCTGACGGCACCCATTCACTGCAGAGGATCCATTGCTGAGACACTGATGCAATGCTACATTTCTGCAAATCTGATGAAGAAACAAACTCATCTACATCTTGGATGGCAAATTTTCAGCAAATTGTCATTCTTGGGTGAACTATTCCTTTAATTTAGAAATATTCATGACTTTGTGTGGGAAAGGCTCTCGCTCTGTCCATGACAGTTAGTTGATAGTTGAGTACTCTTTGAGCAGTTTCTGTTGTCAAAAAAAAGCCACTTCTGGACAAAAATGTCAAGAATAATTTGTTTAGTTACCGCAATTTTAAAACAGTGGCATTCTTTCCGCTTCTGAGAAAGACGTCCAAATAAAACACCTGCCTGCTTGTGAGAAGATAAGGAAGAGAAAACAATGAGACGTCCAACAGGAACTGTTCTGACAAGTGTGAAATCTTTATTAGGGATTTTGCCAGTTACACTTGGACTTCCAGAATTCCTGGCCATTTAGTTGGAGAAGAATAGCTGTAGAGAAAGAATACATACTGCATCTACTCTGAAGGGCAAAAAGCATCGGAAGTGATTGAAAGGGCTGCAAAAGGGGGCTAATTATCCCGAGTGTTGGAGTGTCTTAATCTAACTCTGAAGAGGCTTTGGGGGGTTTGTCTCTGCGTCAGAGTCAAAGTCTTCAGCGTGGCCATTCATCGCCGGAACAAGGCCTTTTCTGTTGACTGTTGAGTATCTTGTTTATTGGGTCAGAAATTCAGTTGGGGACTCAATGCTGTAGAGTGATTCTTTTATTTGAGCATCTTAATGTGGCCTAATTAAAGTGTTATCAGGTGCAGTGGACTTGTGGGAAAACCAGCAGGTGGAATTTGCCTTTAGTTACATTGATAATGTGGTTAATTAAAAGAAGGCATGGCCATGTTGATTGAGTTGACAAGCTTCTTTTTATTCTGGCACTGGTTTTGAATAGCCACACAGACTAGTAGTTTAAGACTTCATGCATTTTGATTATGAAGGGTAAGGAGCATGCATTTCGGACGATACAATTTTCCTCTGTACTGTTAAAAAAAAATTACAAGATTATTAGAGTAAGTTTTAAAGAAAATGCCATTTTAGTCATTTTAGTCTTAACATTTCTTGTTTAATTCAATATGGTAATTGCATTTCTTTTTAATTGTGTGAAATATACTAGCAATTTCTGTGTAAAAATGGTTTCAAAGTAAATTCTACATAATATTTTTTTCATTTAGTATCCGTGCATTGTTAGTATGCATTTAATGCATAAAACACCTATGCAGTTGGCAGATCCTTTTATTCAAAGTGACTTATATTGCATTCAAAATATGCATTTTATCAGTTCATACTTTCTCTAGGAATTGAACCCATGACCTTGGCATTGCAATCGTGGGAATGTAGCTGAATTAGCCGTGGTTTCCAGCATTGTGAAACATTAAGTCTTGACGTTTCCCAACAGGTCTAAATAACGAAGAGTACCAGATTGTTATCGGTAATGATACCACCCGCTACATCATTGATGACCTGGAGGCCGGGCGAAACTACACCTTTTACATCGTAGCGTACATGCCCATGGGTGCCAGTCGTATGTCTGACCACGTCATACAGCGCACACTCGAGGACGGTGAGTAGAGGATGAGGATCAGACGTACAAGCCTTTTTGTGATCTATTAAAGGAATAGTTCATTTCAAATTTAAAAGTTTCTTCCTGGGAACAGATTTGGAGAAATGTAGCATTGCATCACTTGCTCATCAATGGATGCTCTGCAGTGAATGGGTGCCGTCAGAATGAGAGTCCAAACAGCTGATAAAAACATCACAATAATCCACACCACTCCAGTCCATCAATTAACAACTGGAGAAGACAAAAGAAACAAATCCATCATTAAGATGTTTTTAACTTCAAACAGTTGCTTCTGGCTAAAATACAAATCCATAATCCATAATAACGCTTCCTCCAGTGAAAAAGTTCATCTCCTGTTGTCCCTCACATCAAAATCCAGCCACACATTTGTTTAGAGCTGTTTTGGACTGTTTAGGCTTGTAAACGGTGCTTGATCTGTGCAGATTTCTCTCCTGATTCAGACCAGACCACTTTTTCAATGGAGGAAGTGTTATTATGAATTATGGATTTTGGCCAGAAGCAATGGCTTGAAGTTAAAATGCTTTAACGATGGATTTGTTTCTTACTAAAAACGCAGCTTTTGTCTTCTCAAGATGTTAACTGATGGATTGGAGTAGGATTTTTTAATCCAATGAGGTCTGTTATGGCTGCTTTGTGGGTTTTCTAATGGGTCCGTGATGTTCGTAAGTACTGTATGTCATGAAGTAAATGTTATTTCTCATCTCTCTCTCTCTCTCTTGTTCAGTTCCCTCGCGTGCTCCTGAGTTGAGCCTCACCAGCCGCAGTCCCTCTGATATCCAGGTGTCATGGCAGCCTCTGTCTCACAAACTGAGTCGTGGTCGTGTGTCTGCGTACCGCCTCTCATACAGGACCAGCACAGATGGGGCAGTGACACAGCTGGAGCTCTCAGGACACAAAACCCATCACCTCCTGGAGGGGCTTCAGCCCGACACCACGTATCTGCTCCGCATCGCTGCAGCCACCAGCGTGGGATGGGGAGAGCCATCAGCCTGGACATCCCACAGGACACCGAAGGCTTCCAGCACTAAAGGTGGAACATCCATCCATCCATCCAGCGTTCTATCTATCTATCGTTCTAGCATTCTATCTAGCGTTCTATCTATCGTTCTAGCATTCTATCTAGCGTTCTATCTATCGTTCTATCTATCTAGCGTTCTAGCGTTCTATCTATCGTTCTAGCGTTCTAGCGTTCTATCTATCGTTCTATCTATCTATTGTTCTAGCGTTCTATCTATCGTTCTATCTATCTAGTGTTCTAGCGTTCTATCTATTGTTCTATCTATCTATCGTTCTATCTATCTATCGTTCTAGTGTTCTATCTATCGTTCTAGCATTCTATCTAGCGTTCTATCTATCGTTCTATCTATCTAGCGTTCTATCTATCGTTCTATCGTTCTAGCGTTCTATCTATCGTTCTATCTATCTATTGTTCTAGCGTTCTATCTATCGTTCTATCTATTTATCTATCGTTCTATCTATCTACTGTTCTAGCGTTCTATCTATTGTTCTATCTATCTATCGTTCTATCTATCTATCGTTCTAGCGTTCTATCTATTGTTCTATCTATCTGTCGTTCTAGCGTTCTATCTAGCGTTCTATCTATCTAGCATTCTATCTATCATTCTATCTATCTATCGTTCTATCTATCTATCGTTCTATCTATCTATCGTTCTAGCATTCTATCTATTGTTCTATCTATCTATCGTTCTAGCGTTCTATCTATCGTTCTATCTATCTATCGTTCTATCTATCTAGCGTTCTAGCGTTCTATCTATCGTTCTATCTATCTATCATTGTATCTATCTATCGTTCTATCTATCGTTGTATCTATCCGTCTGTCTATCCGTCTGTCTGTATCTGTCTATCCATCTATAGTTATATTTATCGTTCTATCTATCTGTCTATCCGTCTGTCTGTCTGTTTGTCCATCAATCTGTCTTGTCTATCTATCTATCGATCATTCTATCGATCGTTCTAGTGATTGTTCCGTCTGTCCGTCCGTCCATCCAGTAATGTACTATAGGTTGTAAGCCAAGTTAGTGTTGATTGTTTGGTCTGTTTACATGTGAATCTTCTGCTGTGTGTAAATACTGTAAAACCTTCAACAGACATGCTTTGAAAAGATTAGTGTGAATCCTGCTCTCTTTCTCATTGCTCTGGTCTGATAATCTTGTTAAGGCATTGCATTTGTTCCTGCATGACCTCTGACCCTTCTTCTCATCCACATTGGAAAGGTTTTAGTCATGGGTTATAAAGCAAGAGCCGCAGGCCTCTACAGATCCTCCATTGTTCAGAGTCCCACCGTAAGCCTCAGCTCACATATCAAACTCTGTCACCTGTGATCTACAGGAACCCACTCTGTTAGATTACTGTGGTTAAATTTATCGCTTACAAAGATACAGCAGAACCACAGGAAACTCTGCGGGAGTGTGTTTAATTAATGTGGGATTGATTTAACCCCGGTGGCGTTCCTGTGAGGTCCCGTCTCGTCTGGATGAGGGAGATTCATAGCAGCAGTTGTGGCCGATAAATCTTGAAGATTTGTTCTCCTGAGGTTACAGGGCTTCTGGGGTCTGTGCTTTGAAATTTGTGATGTTTTGTTCTTCCCATCAGATTTAAACCATGCAGTCTGAAATTACAGCGTTTTGTAGTCTGAGAAGAGAAAGCGGTTTTAATGACTTTCTCAACTCAACATGCATCCTCTTAGCATAACTTTACTTGATCATGCATGAGATCTATGATTGGCTGATAATGCAAAGATGCATTTCTGATTGGCTGTGTATTGTTTTCCCACAGTGCCCCTGGCACCAGAGCTGCAACTGGAGTCTCTGAACTGCACGACTGTGGTTTTGCGTTGGCATCTCCCAGCGGGCAGCGCCACTGGACTGCAGGGCTACAAACTTTCCTACCATGAAGAGAGTGAACCAGAAGGACTGCCGACCCAGATTCCCCCTCACCACCGCCAGCACACCATTGGAGGCCTAGGTGAGTGATTTCAAAACACCTTATGAAATCCAGCAGCTGTGCACAGATTTTTAATTTTCCTGTTTTTTTTTTGTTGTGGCAGTTTGGGAGTCTTGATCGGTTAGAGAGGGACGTTAGCTTGTCTAAACACTGTACATGCAACTTTCAGTCCAGTGTTCAACACTGAATAGAGCAGAATTGTGCACCGTTCAGAATTTAATAAATCAGTTTCTGAATTTCATTTGACTTGAGGATGCAGAATTGCAATTTGAATTTAAATATAAGAAAGTAGAAAAAAATGAACTGAAATTCAAAGACATTTGTACAATTTCAATTCAGGTTTCTTAGAAAGATGTGGAAAAAGTTTAAAAATGTGAAGGTTTGGTAGCACTTTATTATAGGAACAAATTCTCACTATTACAGTTTTTCTCAGTTGCTTTGGTGCATTTCTCAGATCAGAAATGAAATTCTCAAAACTACTTGTTCAACCTCCACATCATCGAGTCACTTGTGCACATCATAAAAGCAGTTTCTCATTCTTTTGAACAAGCTGTGATTGCTTTGGCACATTCATGCAATTGATTATGTACATTTATCTGCAGTTTCCTACATTATCAGTTGCTAATGTCATGTTGCTCCAAATCTATTCTATAGATCGCTGTGCTATTGTCTTTCCCCTCAAAACATCTAGTCATTCGTTCATCGTATAAGTCATTAAATCCAAAATGGTTGATTTAGTTGTCATAAACTGTCAAGGATATTTTCTACACATTTCTATTAGACTTTTTGTAAATTTGCCATGAATTATGCAGGTGAATCTTGACTTTCTCTAATGAAGAGAATATAGATCAACCAATTATAAACCAGTTCTCAGAAATAGCTCAAGTGTAACTGTGAATCCTATCCATCTCTTTCAATCAATATCCCACATACAGTACTGTGTCCTTTGTACTTCTGAAATGGATATATGGCATACATAAGAAGTTCAGCCTTCTGCATTTCAATACAGTGACTGTCATCCAAACAGTTGTCATAGTTTACATCAGGAAATACTAACAGAGAGCACTGTTATATTGACAACTTGACTAAGCATTTTGTTTGTGAACAATGACACAAGAACTTTTAATTCTGATGGCACTGATATGTTCATTGACATAAATACTTACTTTGAAGAGATGAGCTAAAGATTTTGAGTAAGTTACAGGCTTTTGCAAGTAATCCAGTGTGTGGCGCTATTTGTACGAATTGTTTTGAGAAATGCACTTACTTCTTTGCAAATATTAAGAATGATTCGAGAAATGCACCAAAGCGACTGACAAAAACTGTAACTTGTTGTAGTTTGTCACACTTTTGTCTTAAAAGTGCGAGATTCATGCTCAAAACAGTCAGATGTGATGCCACACGCTCACAGACTCAGCTCAACCCTGATGCATGTTCTCATGTTATTTTATTATTCTTTCTTATTTCTGTTCATTGCTTCATCCTGAGTCTCTAAATGAACAGGCCAGTGCAAGAACAAAAGCACTCGAGTGTTTTTCAGATATGTAGATTTGTGGCTCTCCTCCCTAAACTCCTAGTGACCCTCCCCCTGTGACCTCTGACCCTGCCAACCCGCTGCCTCTGTGCTGGTCTTCCCATGAGTCTCTGGAGGAGGGCTTTGCAGGTTTGTGGTGTGCTCGCCCTCTCGTGCCCCTAAAGGTCACTCTCATCTGGGCCTATAGTTCAGTGGTGGTCATGAATGCTGTCCCAGAATGCTTTGCTTGACCAGTGGCCATAGAGAGGTCAGCCAGCTGGTCAGCAGCTGATAGAATACACTGGACACAATATTTGCTGAAGTATTACATGAAATCACTGTCATCTGCTGATTGGAATTTAGTTGGCCAAATATCTCAATAGCGCTGAGGTTAAATGGAGAACAAAGTAACTTTTCCTGAAGAATTTCAGAAAACAAGAACGGTAATCTCACACGTGTCTCCTTTAGTGTTAAAGATCTCAGCAAATCTGAGCACAGTTTGAGACATTAAGACACCAGTCTGCAATCAAAAGTCAGCGATTGCATTATGAACTCACTTCTCATCAGATGATCTGAGCTGTTTCACATTCAGTTTTTAGCTCTGTACTCTTACTGGATGACAACTATTTACTCATTTGAGTCTATTTTTAGGAGAAACATCTGAGACAAATTTGACAATTAAATGAAACATAACTTCATTAAATAAAAAATACATGGCAAAGAAAAAGTATGTCTGTTTTCCATTACAAACACCTAGCCATTCTTAAATCAAGATGTGCTTACTTAAAATGCAAAATGACGTAAGATTTTAAATTTATTTTATAAAAATATGAGCAAAGTTAAAGCTGCAGTCCATAACTTTTTTGGTTAAAACTTATCCGAAATCAATATCTGAGCAAGTACATAACCAGCCAGTGTTCAAAACTATCGCCTTACTTTAGCCAGATTCACAACGGTTATCTTATAATAATGTTTTCTAATTTGAGTGGTACGGGTAGGTTTTCACGGGACATTCGAGCATGGCACTGCATCATTACGTCACGTCTTTAAACATAAAGAAGTTTTCCCGGGTAGTAGGCTATTGCATGTGAGGATCCTGCAGGTGGCAGATCATTTATAGCCTTTTCTCACAGCAGCAAGAATAATTAAATGCATCATTTTGATGGCGGATTGTAATCCAGAAAGGATTACGTGTTTATGAAACACATATGAATAAAATTTAATTATATTCCAGTTTTAAATACGCTTCTGATTACATATAGCCTGGGATTACACAAGATTTGTATTTTAAAGAAAACCAGTTTGAATCGAGCATAATTTGCTTTTTGGGTTAAAATAATTTCTTAATATGAAATTCGAATAGTTAGTTTAGTTTAGTGTCCTTGTATTAAAATACAACGAAATTACAGTGCAACTCCCCTTTTTAGAAACACATAATACATCGTTAAAAACACCATAAGACATTTCATAATAGGTTACTACAATAAAAAGTATACAAAATATTAAAATAAATAAACTATATCAGCATAACCATAAATAAATAATTAATTCATTAGATTATTTAGTGTTCTTGTGGCCCATGGGAAGAAACTGTCCCTGAGTCTAGAGCAGGCTGTCTGACTGACAGCTACACATACTCTTCAAAGCATTAGATTCATCCGCGCTGGAGCCGTGCCGGAGCACATCCCACACAAGCAAGATAATTCCGCACACAGCTGCAATTCCAGGTTTTCAAACAGAGATGGCGACAAAGAGGCAAAACTTACGGACTGCAGCTTTAAGTGAGTTTATTCTTAAAACAAGAAAAAAATGGGGTCAGAAAAATAATCTTTTCCCTTATTTTTCTGACCCCATTGAAATATATTTTATCTTGTTTTAAGCGTAAACTCATTTCATTTTGATGCTTTTTCAGAAAACAAGACTTCATATCTTGTCATTTTATATCTCAAGTAAAATGATTTTGATTTTGGAATGTTTAGGTAACTGTACTGTAAAACAAGATAAAATACTGACAGAAAAAACTAAAAACAGGTACTATATGGTACTATATTTAAGCCAGATAGACTGTTGTTGTTTTTACAAACAGAAATGAGTTGAAATTTTCAGTTACTGTGGATGTACTTTAGTTTGTATTGGATGCTGGATTCAGAGAGATGTGAAGGAGCTGAACTCTATTCATTAGAGTTGTGGACGCCTCTCGGGGAGAGTTACGGTTATCAGTCCAGGGGAGGTATAAAGAGGAGCAGAGAGAAAGAGGAGCTGTTGTTGGGAGCTTTACGGTGTGTTTTATGACCATAGGGGGACAGAATGTGGGACGAGGTTCACATCAAAGCCCCTCATACAAATCCAACACACACACACACACACACACACACACACACTCACAATGAAGACCATGTAAAGCAAGTAAACCTGTTAACTTTCACATGATAAATGATGAAAGCTTCACATTTCAGTTTTTGCACCCTCAGGAACCCTATGTTCTTCCACTGTAAACTGTGAAACTAAATTAGTTTCTGTGGTAATGGATGTCATGTTACAGATGCCATTGAGTGTGTTGTACATGATGTTTCTTGCTGTGTGCGTCATTCATGATATTTAGTGTACGGGGTCTGAGGGTTACGGCCTCTAATGCTCACTCTTTAATTAAAGCAGACTCATTCATTAGCTCGTCTGTAATGTCCAGGAGAGCTGACCTCAGAGCTGCGGATGGGCATTTTCTGCATTGATTTTCCTCAGCTCATGAGTTATATGAGTGTGTGAAGCTTTCCAATTGGTGGAGAAGTCAACACCCTAGCAACTGCATAGCAACTCGATTAAACACACTAAGAAAACCTTAGCATCCCCATAATGACTCCCCAGAAAGTTTATTTATATAGCACATTATTTGTGACTCTGGAGCACAAAAGCAGTCTTAAGTCGCTGGGGTATATTTGTATCAATAGCCAAAAATACATTGTATGGGTCAAAATTATAGATTTTTCTTTTATGCCAAAAATCATTAGGACATTAAGATCATGTTCCATGAAGATATTTAGTAAATTTCCTACTGTAAATATATATAAACTTAATTTTTGATTAGTAATATGCATTGCTAAGAACTTAATTTGAACAAATTTAAAGGAGATTTTCTCAATATTTAGATTTTTTTGCTCCCTCAGATTCCAGATTTTCTAATAGTTGTATCTCAGACAAATATTGTCCTGTCATAACAAACCATACATCAATGGAGAGATTATTTATTCAACTTTCCGATAATGTATAAATCTCAATTTCGAAAAATTGACACTTATGACTTGTTTTGTTGTCCAGGGTCACATTTTATACATAATGGTAATTCAAAGTGCTCTACATAAAAATAAAAATAAAAGATTTAAAATGTATTAAAAAGAAGATGAAAAAGAGAAAAATACATAAAATGATGCCGTGCAATCAGTACTCGAACATCATGGTAAGTTTTGCATGTTTCTTCAGAAATGGTCAAAATCTAGTTTATTTTTGTAAGTATTTGTTTATATTTCTTATGTTTTTCTCATTATAGTGAGGTAAGATATTGTGCATAATATTTCTAGGGGTTTGCTGATTGTTGTCACTCATGCTCTATTTAGCTAGAAATTATAAAAATTTGCAAATATCTTCCATGAGAGATATTTGCATGTATTGCTATTTTTGCCCATATTTTTTTGCACATTTCTAAGCTTTTGACGATTTTTGGGGGGCCTTATGTTCCATTTTGCCCATTTATTTATTTATTTATTTATTTATTTATTTTATAGATTTTCTATGTTAGATATTTGTATATATATTTCTAACATATATTTCATTAGAGTGAGGTAATATGTCTTGCATACTTCTAAGCTTTTGCAGATTTTGTTTTTGGACCCTCATGCATGCTTTTGCCAGAAATGCTAAAAATCTAGTTTAGTGTTGTGGATATTCCATGATAGACATTTCTATATATTTTTAATATTTATATTTCTTAGAAAAAAATAATATATATATATATATATATTTTGTTTTTATCAAGGTAGTATCCAAAGATTTCTTAGCTTTTGCCAGTAACTAAAAATGCAGTTAATATTTGTAGGGTTTTTTTTTTGTAGATATTGTAGATATTGTATAGATATTTGTATATATTTCATGATTTCGGCATACTTTATGGACTCTGAAGACACTCAAACAATACACTTCAGAGCTATAGCTGTTCATTAACTGTTGTTTATCACTATTACTGTGATGAGATCAAACCTCAAACACAGGGCTTCCCACTGTGTCCCTCTGGTGGAAAACAAAGGGATTGCAGGGGGTGTGGCCTATGCAAAATCAGTCATATTAAAATATTCTGTTTTACTTTCTATAATATCAGTTTGGAATAAATTTCCGTTTCATTATAGTGAGGTAATACACCTTGCATATTTCTAAGCTTTCGCTGGTTTTCTAGTATGATTTGTCCTGCATGTGCGCTGCTTCCCGACCCTCTCGACAGGATTTGACTTGCCCAGATTCCATGTCAGAGGTCAGAGGTCAGATGCCCCCCTCTCTCAGTGTGTGGTTCATATCTGCAGGCTATTGTACCGGAGGAAGGCTGTTGTTCAGGGGGGTTTGTGGTTTAGGGTTGGAGGTGTTTCTCCTGAGTACGTGCTCTTTTGCATTTGGCTGTGTCTCAAACTGAATGTCAGTTTTGATAACTCCAGGTTTCAGACAGACTTCTAAGGCACCATAACATCACATGTAATGATATAGATTGAATTCAAAAGAACTTTAGATATTGGCATAAACATATTTAATGACTGTAGTGCTTATTTTATATATATGTATATATATATATATTTATTTCTGTTTATTTATTTCAAATTTCTTCGTTTTTTCCCCCTAGCTACTGTTTGTGGACTCACGCACGTCTTCGTCTCCATGTGATTTAAAGTGTGTTTTCTGTGTCATTCCCTGTCCAAATACTTTCTTTATCTCTCTCTGAATGCTGATGGCCTGGAGAAAGAAGCCTGACTTGTGTGCCTGACCTCTGACTCCAGATTCCTAAGGAGTTTTATCTGTGTGTGAACCTTGACCCCTGACTGGCTCCACGGAGCCTCTTCGGAGCTGTGGATCTCAACGCCACACACTATTTACCAAACCGTCCAATCAGGACAGGACTGCTGGGTTTGGCCCCGCCCCCTCGACCCCTGCTCTATAGATCCAGATCTCAGTGGCAGTGATGTCATCTGTGTGCATCGATCAGTCTGACTGATAGTGGTCTGATTCACCAGGCTGTAAAGAACAGGTTCTGTCAATATCAGTGCTAATCTAATGCTTCATCTGTCTGAGATCCATATCTAGGCCTGTGACCCTCGATCTGGTCATAGTTTATCAGCACACTCTCTGTTTTCTCTCTAACAGTAGCCAGTCAACTTCACTTGTTTGATTATTATGCATTCAGTTTTCATGACCTCAGATTAACTCATGGCAGTATTTTTCTATTGAAAAACATTTTCGGTACTTAAAATAAAATATAAATATAAATATTCAATGAAAATAAAATGTAAACACTAAATGAAAAACTTTCTGAACATTGCTAATAAAAATCAGAAATGTTGTCATGGCAACTGAAATGAAATGTTGAACTAAAACTGAAAGAAAAAAATATATATGTATAAAGAACAGACTAATAAAAATGACAATGGAAAATATAAAAATAAAAACTTTGTTACTTGAAATAAAATAAATGTTAGCTGAAATATTATTATATTATAATTAAATATAAACAAACTATTTTCTTTTCACTAGTTGCCAAGGAAACATTTCTCATTTTTGTTTAGTTAAACTTGAAGTACTAAAACAAATAAATAAAATGTAATAAAACTATATTATATAGGCATATTGAAAAATAAACTAATAAAAATTATACATAACTAAAACTTAAAATTAAAGTGGAAACTGAAAATAAAAACAAATTAAATAATTGATATCAAATCATTAATATTAAATGGATTTTTCACACCACAGAACTGTTAATACGAATAGCCTAAAAATGAAAAATAGTGAAAAAAACAGAATCACAAATATACACTTTAGATATGTATTTCTGTACTATATTAGTGTTAATGCACATTTGAACACTTGTGTCTTGATGTTGAAAAACGTTCATGTCCATGTTATTTGTCAACTACACAATTACAGACACAGTCAGGATTGGTTTAGTTGTAGGATCTGAAGCTCAGAACACATTCAGTATTGAATCTCTGTGTGGTGTAGCGCCACCATGTGGCCAAAGTCAATACTACAGGACAAGACGGAAACTGCAGCAACTCAAATTTTCACACTTCAGAAACTGCGGCTGTGTCATTCTAAAATCATTTAATATATATTTATGAATAAAATCATTATCAAGAATAAATACTAGTTTTTTTTTTATTTTAAAATGTGCATATTAGCATGTTTATCAGGATGTTTAAGGTTGTGTTAGTAGGAAATATTGGGGAGTTAAAAAAAAAAAGTAATTTCCAGCCCTGTAAGTATACAAATAAAAATAAAATATGTAGTTCATTCTCATTATGCTATACAGTCTATTAAATAATATTTACTTGACTAAAATGGCTCTTTGTGAGTGGCATATCTATTAAATCATTTTTTAATTTTAATTAATGCAAAACAATTACTTGGTCAACAAATTTTAGAGTGCAATTTTTAATAATGCTTTCCTGTGAATTTAATTTGAATATGTGATGAGCCCAAATGATCAGTTTCTGATCAGTTATCAATTTTTCTGTCAGTCCGAGGGCTCTTTATGATCGTCGAGGCCGTGGTTTTGGTCACGTGACTGACCTCTCTGTGCGTGTTTCCCATGGCCTTTGGGTCTCTGATTTAACCTCTGTGGTCCGGTTATGAATGGCTGGGTAGTGGTCAGTCAGTGAGGGGCTGAAGCAGATGGATGAACTGAACGGGGGGATGGACACTCGTCTTTTGTGTTGAGCAGCAGGAGGATCGACCGCAAACTAACTGACCAGCACCTCCAGCTCAGGGCATCTGCTAATGATTAGACGCACGTGCACACGTGCTACACACACACACACACACACACACACACGTCAGCTGACCACATGCATCTGTTGTTACACACACGCGTTCTCTTATGCCCCATTCACACATAATCTGACTAAAGCTTTTGAAGATCTGATCACAGATTACATGCATTGCAGGGAAAAATAGGATGCCTTACTAATTTGACAAATGTGACTCTGGAGCACAAAAACAGTCTTAAGTAGCATGGATATATTTGTAGCAATAGCCAACAATAAATACATATGGGTCAAAATTATCAATTTTTCTTTCATGCCAAAAAATCATTAGGACATTAAGTAAAGATCATGTTCCATGAAGATATTTTGTAAATTTCTTACCGTAAATATATTAAAACTTCATTTTTGATTAGTAATATGCATTGCTAAGAACTTAATTTGGACAACTTTAAAGCTGATTTTATCAATTTTTGCAACTTTAAAAGCAATTTTCTCAATATTTGGATTTGTTTGCACCCTCAGATTCCAGATTTTCAAATAGTTGTATCTCAGCTAAATATTGTCCGATCCTAACAAACCATACATCAATGGAAAGCCCATTCATTCATTTAAAAAATTGACCCTTATGACTGCATCTTGCCTACTACAGATGTGTATCAGTAGCAGCACACATCATGCATCATTTGATGAGCTGAAGATCAGCAATGCATGGATTAATTTAGAATTGCTGAACATTTTTGACACGGCATCTCATGCATTGTTTTAAAAAATGCTAATTTGTGTTGATTTGTTGCTGTATGTGTGAACACCCAATTAACCCATTCTTAATGCAGCAGAAACAGATTTTAAACTTGTATTTCTTTATTATAGATCCAAGAAAGAAGTACCATGTCAAGCTCTTGGCCTATAGTTTCATGGGTGAAGGATACCAGGCAGATCAGACCATCAGCACACCGGGATGTGTTTGTGAGTTCAGCTGCGACACACAAACACACTTCTATAGTATATTCTTGGCTTAAAGGAACACTCCACTTTTTTTGGAAATAGGCTCATTTTCCAACTCCCCTAGAGTTAAACAGTTGAGTTTTACCGTTTTTGAATCCATTCATTCCATCTCCGGGTCTGATGGTAGCACTTTTAGCTTAGCTTAGCATAGATAATTGAATCGGATTAGACCGTTAGCATTTGGTCATCAAAAATGACAAAAGAGTTTCAATAATTTTCCTATTTAAAGCTTGACTCTTCTGTAGTTACATCGTGTACTAAGACCGACGAAAAATGAAAAGTTGCGATTTTCTAGGCCGATATGGCTAGGAACTATACTCTCATTCCGGCGTAATAATCAAGGAACTTTGCTGCCGTTCCATGAGTGCAGCAGGCGCAGTGATATTACGCAGCGCCTGAAAGTAGTCCCCAGCTATATCATAACTAGTTACCTAGCTGGTCTCAACTGTTTTTAACATTGATAATAATCAGAAATGTTTCTTGAGCAGTAAATCAGTATATTAGAATGATTTCTGAAGGATCATGTGACACTGAAGACTGGAGTAATGATGCTGGAAATACAGCTGCAGATCACAGAAATAAATTACATTTGAACAGATATTCACATAGAAAACTTGCAAAAATATTTCACAATATTACTGTTTTTTTTTTATCCAATAAATGCAGAGCATATAGGGTTAGGATTAGGATTCATAATAATAATTAAAAAAAAAGTTTATAGGCTCTCTATATAATAGCATGAGTGAAAAAATATTGAAGTGAATATGCCATTGAAACACATTTTTATGTTTGCAGCGGTCCGTGATCGTCTGGTCCCGCCCCCTCCGCCGCCTCATCACATTTACGCCCGCAGTAATTCCTCCTCCTCTGTGTACCTGCATTGGGCCCGACCTGCTTTCACCGGTGGACAGACAGTCAACTACACGGTGCGCTGTAACCCGGTGGGACTGCAGAACGCCTCGCTGGTGCTGTACCTGCAGACGTGAGTGTTACTGACCTCAGACTGACACACACACACACAGATTGTGATGCTCGTCCTCATATATGTGTGTGTGTTCCTGCAGTGCGGCCCAGAGTCTGATGGTCACTGATTTGGACCCAAACACCAATTATGAGTTTGCAGTTCGTCTTCATGTGGATCAGCTGTCCAGCCCCTGGAGTCCTGTGGTTTACCAGACCACACTACCTGAAGGTCAATATATGTACTTTATACAGTGGTGTGAAAAAGTGTTGGCCCTTTGTATATCATGTAATATATATACTTTGTATATCGTATACCATACACTTACTGGCCACTTTATTAGGTACATCTGTTCAATTGCTTGGTAACACAGATTGCTAATCAGCCAATCACATGGCAGCATCTAGATGTGGTGAAGACGACTTGCTGAAGTTCAATCCGAGCATCAGAATGGGGAAGAAAGGGGATTTAAGTGACTTTGATCGTGGAATGGTTGTTGTGCCAGACGGGCTGGTCTGAGTATTTCAAAAACTGCTGATCTACTGGGATTTTCACACACAACCATCTCTAGGGTTTACAGAGAATGGTCTGAAAAAGAGAAAATATCCAGTGAGCGGCAGTTGTGTGACGAAAATGCCTTGTTGATGTCAGAGGTCAGAGGAGAATGGGCAGACTGGTTAGAGATGATAGAAAGGCAACAGTAACTCAAATAACCACTCGTTACAACCAAGGTATGCAGAATACCATCTGAACGCACAACACATCGAACCCTGAAGCAGATGGGCTACAGCAGCAGAAGACCACACCGGGTGCCGCTCCAGTCAGCTAAGAACAGGAAACAGAGTCTACAATTCACACAGGCTCACCAAAATTGGACAAAAGAAGATTGGAAAAACGTTGCCTGGTCTGATGAGTCTTGATTTCTGCTGCAACATTCAGATGGTAGGGTCAGAATTTGGCATAAAGAACATGAAAGCATGGATCATCCTGCCTTGTCTCAACGGTTCAGGCTGGTGGTGGTGGTGTAATGGTGTGGGGGATATTTTCTTGGCACACTTTGGGCCCCTTAGTACCAATTGAGCATCGTTTAAACGCCACAGCCTACCTGAGTATTGTTGCTGACCATGTCCATCCCTTTATGACTACAGTGTACCCATCTTCTGATGGCTACTTCCAGCAGGATAATGCATCATGTCACAAAGCTCAAATCATCTCAGACTGGTTTCAGACAATGAGTTGACTTTACTCAAATGGCCTCCACAGTCACCAGATCTCAATCCAATAGAGCACCTTTGGGATGTGGAGGAACAGGAGATTCATATCATGGATGTGCAGCCGACAAATCTGCAGCAACTGCGTGATGCTATCATGTCAATATGGACCAAAATCTCTGAGGAATGTTTCCAACACCTTGTTGAATCTATGCCACGAAGAATTAAGGCAGTTCTGAAGGCAAAAGGGGGTCCAACCCGGTACTAGCAAGGTGTGCCTAATAAAGTGGCCAGTGAGTGTATGCTCGTGTGTATATATACATATAAATATATTATAAAATAAGAATGACATTGTAACAAAATACAATATTGTGATGTGATCACTCAAAACACACAAGACACAGCCACGTCACATTTGTGTTGTGATTCAAATAGTTTATCCTCAATGACATAAAATGTTTAAAAATAAGTTATAAGAGCAAGCTAGTGTATTAAAGAAGCATTTTGAAGAGGCTTCTGTCTCCATTGTGAAGGCATTGAGTGGTTTTGATTGACAAGAGCCTGTCTGTCTGTTCTCTGTTCAGCTCCCACTCAAGCTCCTGTAGGAGTCAAAGCCACTCTGATTGAGGGAGATACAGCGCTGGTGTCATGGAAACCGCCTGATGAGCTTAACGTCGCCGTGACTCGTTACACCATCCTGTACGCATCACGCAGAGCCTGGGCCGCCGGAGAGTGGCAGATCCTGCAGAGAGAAGGTGAGTGTGTGTGTCTGTTTTTTTTTTTACTTGAAATAAAACAAACGTTAACTGAACTGTAACATTTTTTCATGTTTTTCAAAAATCTAGCTGAAATTAACATAAAGCCATATGGATATATATAAAAAATTAAAAAAAAGAATTACTAAAACTTCAACTAAAATTAAATTGAAAATGGAAAATATCAAATAAAAACTAAGCCATTATATTAATAACAACTATAACAGTATCTCAGCGATGCAAAAATAGCTTATAAATTGTGTCACACATTTTAGTATTTCAGATATGACATCATTTCTTGTTTTAGATGTAAAATGGACAGCGCTGATTCTCTGCATTTTTTAAATGTTATTTTATTAGTATTATTAATAATATTAATAATTACTATTATTTTCTGTAAAATGGAAAAGATTTTTCCCCCCAAAAAATAACATGAATGCCTCTTAATAATTTATTTATATATATATATATATATATGTGTATGTATGTGTGTGTATGTGTATATATACACTGTATTCTTATTATATAATAATATAATACTGTATTATATATTTTGTAACTGTATATTACTGCCATATGGACATTAATCTAACCAGGGTAATTAAAGTTAACTAAACTAAAAGCATAAAAAACATTTGAAACTGAATTTTAAAAAATCCTAAAAGTTTTTGGACATTTCTCATTTTCATTTAGCTTTACAGTATTAACAGTAACAGTATTGTGGAAAGCACTGTCCAAATGAACTTGAATTGAAATTGAATATTTCACTAGGTGCTAAAACGGCTCTCATTTGAGCAGCTCAGTGTGCATAATGTCTAAATCCAGGGCAGTGACTGTAAAAGATGGAATTAGTGTTAATGAGCAGGACTGGCGTTGCACACGGATGTCTTCTGTTTTCAGTTACACGCACAGCTCTCTGGATCTGAACATCATTCCCAGCCTGCTCTGCAGGATAAATCACACTGTGGCTGTAGAGATGTGCTGCTGGATCAGGAGGTTTTGGGTGGTACTGCTAAGAGACTAGTCTCTAAACCTTTGACTTTTAACCCTCGACACCCTGAATCTGTTGGTCACAAATAACCACCGCGGTTTGCAGTAAAACTCTGATCCTGTGCCGTCACATGAACATTAAAGAGACGGGCAGTAAAAATCTCTCTAAACCAGCCAAGAATACACCTGTGCCATATTTCAGTTCAAAATCAATAATTTACATAAATGTCAATGCAATTTTTAATAATGTTATGCAAAAATATATAATTCTCAATTATTTATGTATTTAGATTTCATAAATATCTATACAGTACATCATAGTAATGTTTGTTATGCTGAATTTAATATTTGCTGATTTTAATGGCTGTGGACCAAAGATAAATGGTGCATTAAATTAAATGTTGCATATTAAAATATTATTGCATATTAAAATTTAAATTTTCAAAATGAAGTTCACTTATATTCTCTACATTTCTATGCAAAAAAATGTTAAAGCAAAAAGATAAATGAGAAATATATGCTGTAATGGCATATAATGTTTCCTTGGCAGCTAACTAAATAAAAGTTGAAGTTCTAAAATTACTCAAATTAAAACTGAAATACTAAATGGAAATATAAAAACTAATAACTAATAAAACTGGCAAAAACACATCACACAACATTACTGAAATATTAAATTAAAATGAAAACTGAAAATATAAATATAAAAACTAATTCACAATACTAATACTAAAATAACACTGCTGCCTACCAGTGGACTGTTTTCTTAATAATTATTGCTTATTCTTAAAAATTTGCAAATGCATTCATTTAATTGATTGCTTTTCCAAATGTTCTCCACTTTTGAGATTTAGTCAAATCAATGGTCTCTATGGGCCAACTTTGGCTTGCGGTTCGAGCGTCTCTGGACTAAATCTAAATAATCTTGTCTTAATGCATAGTATGTATTTATTTCTTTTTTTTGACTTTGAGATTCACACAGTTGATGGATAGATATCATAATTTTTTTTACAAAACAGCAGAAACAGTATTTTCCCAAAAGGTCCACAGAATTTTCGAGTCTTGTGATAAATATTTCATAAGCGTAGATTTTTATTTTTGGTTAATAATGTCACCCTCGTTGTCAGGGAGCGTCACGATGGCCCTGCTGGAGAATCTTCAGTCTGGTCAGGTGTACCTGGTGAAGGTCTCAGCGTCCAATCAGATGGGAGATGGGCCGTTCTCACCTGCAGTAGAACTGACCATGCACACAGACGGACACGCCCCCCGAGCACAGGGCTCCGCCCACAACACAGGTGAGTAACGGAAGCTTTCCAGTCATGCAGTGCCCTTTTTAATCTGGAAGAAGATGTTAAAATCAATAGAAATATTGCATTTAAATGCATTTTCTTTCATGCCATTCGTGTGAAAATCCACATAGATGAGATAAACACACAATGCAAGTCATGGCATCATATTCATACTGTTCTTTGCTCTGTCTGCAGCGTTTTCCGATGGTTTCTATCACCTGGATCAGAGGTCAATGACGGGGATAGTGGTGGGCGTGTGCATCGCTTTAGCCTGCATTATCATCTGCATCATCATACTGGCCTGCAGGAGCAAAACCAGGTAAGAGATCACCTGTACAAACACCTGCGACCACTACAACTAGTTAACTAAACTCATTTTCAGTAATTCAAATAAAGCTGAAATATGAATGAAATATTAGATGAAATATAATAAAAACTGAAAAAATTAGAAATGTTGCCTTTGCAACTAACTGGAAAAAACTCCAACAGAACTAAAAAAATTCTTAAAACCAAAGCTGAAATAAAAATAAAGGAAAAAGCTAAATACTTACAAAAGCACTTACTAAAACTTAAACTAAATTAAATAAAAACTGAAATGATAAAAATAAAAGCTAATTCAAATTATAAATAAATATTATAATTGTGTTTAATAATATTAAGATAACAGTGCTTCCTATTTCAAGATATTTCCTTGCTAATTATTGCACATTATTTGGGTTATATATCAAAGTAATTACAAATGCATTCAAATGTCAGTTAATTGATTGTTTCCATGACTGACCTGCATTATTTATGACACAGGCAATCTTCCACTAACAAATCCATCAGACAAGCAGGAGGACAGACTCCGCCCACCGCTGACCGTCTGGCCAATCAGAGTCAAGCTGAGAGTGTGGAGGTGATGATGCCCATGATGAGGGATCATTTCATAGATGCAAAGGCATGTTTAAAATGACACATTCCTGCCTAAAAATACCTTTTGTGTGTGTGTTTGTTTTATAGCATACAGTGTTTTTTGTGGAAAAAATGTTCTGATGATTGTGTTTCACTCTTTTAGGGCGGAACAAATCTGATCATTAACAGCTATGGACCAGTGAAGCCCACCATTGAGAAGAAGAAAAGAAAGAGATGGAACTTCTTTAAGAGGGATAACAAGGTATGAAACCGTTTACAATTTTCAGTGAGGATTATTAAAAAACGGTCAGATAGAACCAAATAAATACTCAAAATAATGCTTTTCATTTTTAATAATATTGCAAATGATACAATATAATATATTATGTTCATTATCATAATAAACTATTTATTATTATTATTATAAATGAGTATAAATTAAAGGTAGTAAATACTGCCATGATGTATAAATCTGTGTTATTGTAAAACTATTATAATAATAATTATAGTAAAAATTATAATAATAAATAAAAAAACTTAAACATTTGAAATGATGCCTTGGCAACTACCAATAATAAAAAAGGATAAAGTACTACAATTAACAAAACTGAAACAAAAATATATAAAAGCTAAATCAAAATGTAAAAAAAAACAAGAAATAATAATAATAATAATAATAAAATAAAAAATACTGATACATACTATTATATAAATAATAAATATACTAAAAAGACACTGTTTATTGAAATCATTTATTTTAATAAGAATATATTATTAAATAGTAATGTCTTGTTTTTTTTGTTTTTTTACATTAATGAGAAATATAGAGAAATTTAACAAATTAAAAAAATTAAGAAAAAGCTTGGTTTTTTTCATTTTTGAGTAAAATATAATTGTTTCATTGGGCTTTTGGGATGAAATATAACATTATTTATATGTCTCTTTTGGACATCTTTTAAATGTCTCTTAACTTCAGAAACTCTTTCTCTGTTGTTTACTGGTGTTTTCTGCCTCTGTCAGGATGTCAAGAGTGACTCAAGTCCATCTTGCTCCTATCATCATGGCACCACCCTGCTGTGTTACACAGAAAGCTCTCCTCAACACCCGCCGTCCTCTCTGCAGGGCCTGTTTGGGCCACCGGGGGGCGACAGCGAGGGCTCTCATTCCAGCGAGGGCAGCCATGAGACGGGCGACTCGGGACGCTACTCTCACGACGACACCGAGGCGACTAACCTGTCTCTGGGTGCCGGCAGTCGCCCAGACTCCCTGCAGGGCGAGGATAGCGAAACGTCGGACGAAACACCCGTTCACGAGGTTACAGAGAAAGAGCTGCATCCCCATGTGATCCCAATGACGGAGACAAAACTTCAGAAACAGGAAATGATGGAGCCACATCCTGTTTAGCAAAAAACCTTTGTGCTCTCTGGCGCCTCCTTCTGCTTAAACGGACTACTGAGCAGTGCTGGACGACCCGAGACGTCCACATGGCCCTCTTTCTCGGTGAATGTATTTGTTTCTCTCTTTTTCTGTTCGTTTTTATAAACCATTGTGTGTCTGAAAAAAACTAGAAGCTCACCCACCATGAATGTGTTTAAAAACGTCCAAAACGTGCGACGGGAATGTCACGGTTTCTGACGCAACCTCAGCGAGAGAGAGCGCGGAAGAGCCTCTCTTGACTTCCTAATCTACCTCAGCTTATCTTTAAGTATTTAATGTCCATTTATACACTCGACAGCGTTGTTTTAATGTTAGTTTGTCTGTTTGTTTAATCCTGAAGTATGGGATTGCGAAGGTTTTTTACCTGTCCTGCTGTGTGGCGCAGTCACAGCCAATCAGAACATAGTTGCTGTTTAATATGCAGGACTTTGGACCAATAGGAGTTCGCGGTGGGCGGAGCCACCCGGCTGATTGCATCACACATAGTTAGGATAGTGTTTTTTACCTTCCTCAGGTTCATAAACGTTAAACTTTCAGTTGAATGTTTTACTCTGATGTTAACGTACGATTACTTCAGGTCACGTTAGATTTCTCAGGTCTGTCGTATGAATGTGTGTGTTTTTGCTCTTATAGTCCCTGTTTTATACTACCTCGTTTTACCTTTTGATTTTTAGCAGTAGTTGTGTTTGATTTCTTTGTCTCAGGGATGATTTGAAAGCCATGTGTTTTGTGACATGGTTTGATGGACAGGGTTTTTTCGGGCAGTTGACCCGTGCTGAATGTGTGTTTTTAGCTCTGTTTATTTCTTCTTTTGAGTACGAAGTAACCAAAAATGCTGGGCGTTTCTTAGTTCGGCAGAACCGATAGCTTTAAACAATGGCCTTAACATGTGAAGAGCTGCAGATGAGAGATTGATTCGACTGCAGTCCGAGTGACAAAAATAATCATCAAATCTGAATGATCAGGAAAGCTTTTTGCCTCCAAAGATATCTATTTTTCTCGACATACAGTATATGTACTACTGAGTACGCATTGTAGTTACTTTAGTGCTTTGAAATAGTGGATGCAATTTTAGATTTAGGATCATGAGTGTAGCACTTGTCTTTCAGATTAGTTTGGAGGAGTTTTCTATTTTTTTCACGCAGCTGATCGTGCAACGGTGACACGCCATCATCCGCAGAGCTGTTTGCTCTTTCGTTTCTTCTTTCCGGTTTGCTGGTCTTTGGGATGATAAGATGACAATGAGATTATCCGTGAATCAAACCAAAGATGTTTCACCCAGAGACCGGCGAACGCCCCAAAAAAGAGCTGCTTTAAAGAACTCAGAGACATCTTGATGTCCTGATGTTATTATAAATGAGTATAAATTAAAGGTAATAAATACTGGTGGAGATGCAGAAGTTCAGCATTACAAATCTCATGAATGCATGACATATTTCACTCCAGAATCAACCGAAAAAAATTGTGCATAAAATCAATAGCTGCTCATTTAGATTATTTACATTGTGGTGTTATTTGCATGATTGATGCATGATGCAATTCGTATTACCATAATGTCCTTATATTATATTAAAAATAACTTTAATGTAAATATCATAAATTAATTGCTTATTTGTCATGATATAAAATAGAACGGTTTATATATTACATTATTTCATATAAAAATATTTTAATGTAAATCGTCATAAATTCATTGCTTAATTATCATGAAAAATATATTTTTTGATGCTAATCATAAATTAATCGCTTATTTGACATAATATAAAATAGTCATTATTTTATATAATTGTCACAATATGAAATATTTTTAAAACAATGTCATGCTTAACTGTCATGGTATAAATGAATGGTTTATTTGTCATGAAAATAATTATGGCAATGCAGTATATAATTAATTTTTTCTCTCTTTATTTTGGAGTGAAATATTAGCCGTAAATGTTCTTGATTCTTCAGCTTTATGAGATTCATCTCCTGAAATCAAATATCACAGTGATCAGTTTCCCTCATTAGAGTTTCAAGTTCAACATGGATTTTATTGTACATGAAAATTATATACAGTGAGAGAGAGATATTATATTATTTTATTTTAACCTTCCATGCGGCTGGAATTCTTCTCAATCAGGGGAAATTGATTGCTGGCTTTATTTCAATCAGAGAAACACAATCAGTTTTGAATTTTTCTTTTCGAAGCAAACAGCCTGAAACCAAAGACTGTGGTCGCCGTTGCACCGAGCATTAATGTAGATTGCATGAGTTTTGTCGTTTTTCAAAGTTTTATTCCTGAGTAGATTTGATTTCTGCTTACTGAAAGGACACGAGGAAACCAAAAACAGTGTTACACGGTCGTGCTTTCAATCGTTTATGACATTCAAGCAAACCAAAGATGATGGATTTCAGCCTTTTCAGTAACTTTTCTCACTGGAGGAGAATTATTGTATGGTGTTTTGTACATTTTTTTGCAGGGGATAAATGACGTACCCTGGATTTTGTGAAAGTACTGACTAAATATTTGGTTTCACTTTCCTGCTGAAGAAAAGGTTTAAACTGGTCTTCCAGCCTTTTCAAAGATCTTGCTCAAAAGTCTTCAGACCCAGATCAGCTTGGGCTTGTTTTCAGCAAGATTTGATGCCTTAGATTTCAATATGCTTTAGAACAATATTGATTGTTGTGTTAAATTGTTAACTTCACATGGGGTTTCTTTGTGTGTGCAAGTGTAATTCCATGCAGTTTTTTCTGATTTCTTCAGCTACATGTTGTGAATTAGAAATGCAACGTCATAAAACGTGTCAAATATTTAGCACCTGCGTGTGCCGATGACCTCTGTAGGTAAAAACTCAGGTTGCTGGTCATGCCTAATATAGGTGATTTTGCTCAGGAAATAATATCAGGCCAGTTTCATGTCACTTTATTCATTGCTTAGCCTCTCTTGATTTTCAATTGAATTCTGTTATTATTCTATTCTTCTTCTGTTGAAGTTGTTTGTTCTGAATTTGTCTGAACTGAAGGGAAAAGGGAGATCTTTGTAAACTCTTCAAGCAGTGATGGTTTGGTTTCCATCACACTGCAGCAGTAAATGTATCTATAAGCCTTAAAAACTGAATGTATTTCTTAATAAATAAAATCACACTTGTCAATATTCTGCTTTACTTCCCAAATACACGCATGTGTTTATTGGAAGAGGGTTTTGTGTTTTTCTGTCCAGCAATACGGTGTAATGTTTGTCAAACGGTATACATTTACAGTAGTTACCCCCACCACAAATAACATTGTTTATTAAGAATGATTAAAAAATGTTGAAAATGTTGTCTCTTTTCTCTTGAAAATTGTTTCATGTATTTATATTAGTGCCGTCAAACGATTAATTGTGATTAATCCCATCTAAAATAAAAGTTTTTGTTTACATAATGTGTGTGTATATTTATATAAATACACACACACACGTATATTAAATATATTTATATCATATAAATTATATGAATATAAATATATACATGTAAAGACATATTTCCAAGACATATACTATATATACATGTATGTGTATTTATACATAATAAATATACACAGTACACACACATTATGTAAACCACTTTTATTTGGATGCGATTAATCAAGATTAATAATTTGACAGCACTAATTTGTATTATTTTATTATTTGATATTACTGTTATTTACTGTATATATATATATATATATATATATATATATATATATAAAGGCACACTTATACAATTTCGTATATAAAAATAGAGTACAGAAATAAGCAAAAAATCAATAAATAAATGAAAAAATAAAATTAAGGCAAGTTAATTAATGGAAATAAAGGAAAGTGGCTTTATTACAGAAATCGTGATAGATTTCTGACTTTAGATTTGAAAGATTTGTTTTTAAAAATTTAAAATTTTTAAAAATAAAATTATTTTTAATATTTTTAAATAAAACAAAATAAAATATGTCTTTGACATTATTTTGCAGCTGTGTTGCAGCCACACGATATAAATGAAAACTTTTAAAATGACAGCACTTTATAATATTATGACATCAGCAAATCATCATTGCATCATCATCATCAAGTGCAGCACTTCAGACACAAACACGTGCTTTGATGTAGAGGGGTTTCTGCGCGCGCACACACTCTCCACCCACAATCACGCGCCGCTTTACACAGAAAACACGTTCATTTCCGTGAACTGCCCCGTTAACAACAAGTCAAAGGTGTTCGCTCCTCCCAAACTTTGGTGCAGCTTTCCTGATCGCGCAATTACCGAAACTACTATGGCGAAGGCTTAGCTTTTGAATATTAATTAGGCCGTGCTGACGTTCTTGCCCTCTTTAATATTAATGAGCTCTGAGAACGCTGTGGGCCAGGTGACGTCTTTTTATTTATAATTTTTTTTTTACTAATAATACCTTACATCAGAACACTACAATAAGAAATACTCAAATGTAAAAAAATAAAAAAATAAATGATAAACAACATTAATAAATGAAACAGGGACAGTAACAGTAATAAATAAACTTTATACAATACCTGCTTACAAAATTATAAGTTCTAATAACCTTTTTACTTGTGCATTTACACAGGACATTACAATAAAGCTTGAAATCGATTATAAAATGAGAAAACTTTGGTTTAGAGCCTGACCGCTTCCTTTTATGAATATGAAACTTTCCTATTCAAATTAACAATTGTATTAAATATGCTTTATCTTTCTCAAATCCATGATCATTTAAGTGTATTATTACATCGAAACCAGTCAGACGTCTTTGTCTCATGAATATTAAACAGATGACGTCGTTTGGAATACTTCAAATGGCTCATGAATATTAATAGCGACGCCTTCGTCATAGTATGAATAATAAATGCGCCTCCCGGTCGCCGCCGCCGTGATTGCAGCGAAACGGAGGAAGAACGAGACGAGTTGACTACAATCACTCTTTATAACATCAAAGTTACACCATTTCCCCTTTCCTTCCGTGAGTTTGAGTCATGTGAGGGAGCCTGTAATGTCCACAGAGCAGGAGAAAGATTCATTCTCTCTAAAACGAAACCGAGGTAACGTGGATTTTCCGTGTTTTTGAGGCTTGATTCGGTGTCTGTCGTAATTACCGGAGCCACAGCAGCAGGCCTTCAGGCCTTTACTGACAGCGACATAACCAGAGAAAATCATACCAAAGTTTGTTTATTAAATGTGCTTCAATGGAGCATGCAACAGTCAAACTGGCCCTCAAATGTTTATTAACGCAAAAATCACAAAAGTTACAGTGAATAAGACTTAAAACATAAACATACATTTGTGTGTGAATGCATAAATGTAACAAAAGCAGTTTGCAATGAGACAGAAATATTCAATGTGCATTTATAAATTTTAATTTAAGTATTTTTAGTAGATCAAATCAAACTAAATGAAGAGAAATGTTTCTTTGGCAACTAGCTGAAGTAAAATAACATTTAACTTTCAGTCAACCTTTATTTTATTTCAAGTAACAGAAATATTTTTTCCCCCTCCTTTATAGTTTTAGTTAATAACCATGCAGTGCTGCTGCCGTGATATGGTTTATTTGGGCTTATTTTCTGAGAATGGACTGTAATGAAACATGCACAACACTGAAAATTAATCTTGAAATGTGAATTTTTGTAGCATTTTCAGCAAACACTTTAAGACACTAATATGCAATCTAAATTGAAGTTTTGTAACTTTTGTCTACTAGCTTTGAACTTTTTCATCTATATGCTAATTTACTAGTGAAAGTTGATGAAATAAATATGCACTTTTAAAATGCACAGTCTTATGAGAATGTTTTATTTTTTTTTTGATGACACTGTGATGTAATCTAACGTAATCTAACGAGTCCTTTTCTAAATCAAACTCAGTAAGAAATCTGTTCAACTGTTTCTCAAGCCATTATATGGGGATGTTAAAATGAAGAGCTTATGTTTTATATATTGTGTCAGTGCTATAGACGTGATATGTTTCAGATGGAGCATAAATGATCATTTTATTTGATCTCAGTTTGTGATTTTTCCAGGAGGTGAAGGTGGGCTGCTGTTGGGAAGTCCAGAGAAAAAGAGACGCAAGTCAAGCACACAGGTACTATTTTCCCTTGAGTTTTCTTCATAGACATTTCAACACAAGTTTTCAACATGAATCACAATATTACCACATGCATTGCCAATCGTTTGAAATAGAAACAACAGAAATAAACAATATCAACTATTACATAAATATAGTTGATTTAAGTTTAAATGACACATGTTATTGCAAAATACATACAGCACCGTTCAAAAGTTTGGGGTCAGTAAGATTATTGTTAAAAGAAATTAATACTTTTATTCATCAAGGATGCATTAAATTGATCAAAAGTGACAAAGACATTGACAAAAGATTTCTATTTCAAATAAATGCTGTTCTTTTGAATTTACTATTTATCAAAATATGGGAAAAGTTTTTGGATTCCACTAAAATATGAAGCAGCACAACTCTAAACATTGATATAATCAGAAATGTTTATTGAGCAGCAAATGATTTCTGAAGATCATGTGACACTGAAGACTGGAGTAATGATGCTGGAAATACAGCTTTGATCACAGAAATAAATTACATTTTAACAGATATTAACAGAAAAATTATTAAATTATAATAATATTTTACAGTTTTTACTATATTTGTGCTCAAATATATGCATTCTTGGTGAGCAGAAGAGTCAAACACAACTTGCCTATTTTTGAACAGTAGAGTAGCTTTTCATCCTGTCTCAATGTGTTTAGGAAGTGAAGGAGGATCCAGAAGAAAAGAAAGACGCATATTAATATATCTCTAAATATGGGGGACAAAAGCTCTTTGTCAGATGCGTCAGAGCTTTATATGTGACCCTGGAGCACAAAACCAGTCATAAGGTTACATTTTTATAAATTGGCTTTTAATAAATAATCTTTCCATTGATGTATGGTTTGTTAGGATCAGACAATATTTGGCTGAAATGCAACTATTTGAAAATCTGGAATCTGAGGGTGCACAAAAATATTGAGAAAATCACCAAAATGAAGTTCTTAGCAATGCATATTACTGATCAAAAATTAAGTTTTGATATATTTATGGTAGGAAATTTACAAAATATCTTCAAGGAACATGATCTTTACTTAAAATCCTAATGATATTTGGCATAAAAGAGAAATGTATAATTTTGATCCATACAACGTATTGTTGGCTATTGCTACAGATATACCTGTGTTACTCATGACTGCTTTTGTGCTGCAGGGTCACTTATGAGCATTCAGGAGTGAAAATAAGTCTCTCTCTCGACAGGCGCCGTCCTTCTCTCCTCTGTCTGAATATGCGCCGCCTCCAAACCCGAGTGCGGATCACCTAATAGCCTCCAACCCTTTCGATGACAATTACAACTCTCCGTCCCTGAAGCCACCTGCCAACCCTTATTTTGGCCAGTCGCATTACCCAGGGTTCAGCGGCTATGGGCCGCCCAGGATGCCTTCTCCATATGCGGCTCCTCACCAGATGCGAAACCAGCCTCATCCGTTTTCCCAGAATCCCATGGGCTTCAACCGGTCACCAGGGTTTAATTACAGCGAAAACCCAAATTACAGGCAGCCGTTTAGCAGCAGCAACAACGTTATGCACTTCAGACCAAGTCCAGGAGAGCGAGTCAGTCTTCACAATCTGAACCAAAGAGCTAGTCCAGGTGGTCCGGTTTTCGGTCCAGAGGCAAAGATTTTGAGCCCAAATCTCTCTCAACAACTGAATAACTTCACGCAATCCAGCACGCCAACACCCAGACAGGACCCGAGCGAAACCGTGAACAAAAGCGTCCCCTCGCAAAACCAGAACTGTGACGAAAACGAGACTCAGGACGATAAGCTAAAGACGAAGAGCGGAGCGGGAAAACTCAACGGCGTCCTTCACGCCAACAACGAAGCCTTGAAGTCGCCACGACCCACAGACGCCCGCAGGCCCGGCAATAACGGCGCTTTGACCAATAATAAAGTTGTGAACAGAAGGAGCACTTCCTCTTCGTCCGAGCTGGTTTATCCGTGTGGCATATGCCTGAGCGAAGTGAACGATGACCAAGAGGCCATTCTGTGTGAAGCCTCGTGTCAGAAATGGTTCCACAAAGTTTGCACAGGAATGACCGAGACGGCGTACAATCTGCTGACGGCCGAGGCATCTGCGGTTTGGGGATGCGACGCTTGCATGGAGGACAAAGGAGCGCTGCTTAAGACACGAGAGGCATCGGACAATCATGAGCGTGACTGACAGCCACTGATGTCCCGATCATTCTGTTTGAACTTGATTGAGTTCCAAAGTTCTCCTTGTGTTTCTGCTCACCCAGAATGCTTTTCTATTGTTAAAAACAAATTTTTCAGTGAATCACAAAAGGAGCAAGTCATAGGGGTTTGGAACAACATGAGGGTGAGTAAGTGATGTGGTGGTTTCCCTTTTCTATGAAGAATCACTCTCAGAGTCTTGCCAGAAGATAGACTTTATTACAAAAAGAGAATAAAGCTGAGAAGTTTTCTGCAGAAAAGATCTGCAGAATGTTCTCTGTGTCCTCTTTAAATAGTTTTTCCTCTAGGCGTGTTCAGTACATTTCATACATGTGTTTTACCTTTTTCTGGTTATATTCCTTATATGTTCCCTCCCTAGAGAGAAGGGGCTCTTAGACGTGTTTAGTAAGGAAAGAGGCCCCCTTTGTATTTTTACATATGTTTCCTATCATGAGGGTCAGATTATAATGGAAGAACAACCTGACATATAACTGGCTAAATTCACATTAATTATACCTGATTAATTCATCTTTTGACTAAATCAAAAAATCTTCCAGTGATTTGAAATCAGTTTCAGAATGTTTGGGGTTGGTAAGATTCTTAAAAATATTTGAAAGAAGTTTCTTCTGCTCATCAAGGTTGCGTTTATTTAATAAAAAAATACACTAAAAATAGTGAAATATTATTATAATTTAAAATAGCTGTTTTCTATGTGAATATATGTTAAAATGTAATTTATTTCTGTGATGCGCAGCTGTATTTTCAGCATTACTCCAGTCTTCAGTGTCACATGATCTTCAGAAATCATTCTAATATACTGATTTACTGCTCAAGAAATATATATTTTTGTGGAAACTGTGATATATTTAATTTTTCAGGATTCTTTGATGAATAGAAAATTCTAAATAACAGCATTTACACATACATGCGTCTATATATTTAAGAAATATAGGTAATATTTATTTATCTTTATTAGTGCTGTCAAACGATTAATCGTGATTAATTGCATCCAAAATAAATGTTTTTGTTTGCATACTATATGTGTATGTACTCTGTATATTTATTATGTATATATAAATACACACACATGCATGTATACATTTAAGAAAAATGTTATGTTTATAGATTAAATATATTTATATAAATTATGTGAATATAAATGTAAATAGATGTAAATATTTTCAAAATATATACTGTATGTGTGTATTTATATACATAATAAATATACATAGTACACACACATTATGTAAACAAAAACATCTATTTTGGATGCGATTAACCAACAGGACTAATCTTTATATATATATATATATATATATATATATATGTGTGTATATATATGTGTGTGTGTGTGTTTATGTGTGTATATATAATATAAATCATATATAAATATTAGTATATATGTGTGTGTACATATTTCTTAAATATATACATGTACAATCAAACCAAAATGTATTCAGACACCTTCAACATTTCTCACATTATCACATTTTATTCTCTATAGTTTAGAAAATGGTAGTAAAATATGGCAAGAACCCTGAATTACATGTCAGTCCAAATTCATCTTGATAACGCCATCCTTCTGTTAGACGGTCTCACAAATGAATTGGGTTGAATAGCTGTCAGCTGTTTCATTTAAGAACACAATTAGATAATAACAATTTAGCTCAACCAATTACCAAGCAATGCTTCATTTAGTTCAGTCTGTGATGGAAAAGCATTGCATTAGCAATTAAAGGAAAAAAACATGCTCATGTCAAAATGTCTGAAGAGTTTTTGGGTATAATATGTCACAGTTTACTTTATTTTGCTCTCCTCACTTACATAAATGAACTATAGTGTCCTGCACCCACTAGAACAAACATGCAAAAAATATATCTGGTGTCTGAATCATTTGTGGCTTGTGTGTGTATTATTATATACATATAAATATATAAACACAATTTTATTTTGGATGTGATTAATGGATTTCAGAGCCCTATTATAATCTTTAGTGTCACTTATGATCAATGTGATGCATCCTTGATGAATAAAAGTATTAATTTCTTTAAAAAGAAAACAACATCTTACTGTCCCCAAACTTTTGAAATGTAGTGTATTTGTTTTTGGGTGAATTATTGCTGGTGTGGATCTCTAATGTAATGTCTTTAAATCCGGAGGTGTGTCTGTGCCTATGAAAGGGCCCTTCATTTCTTAATTTCTACAAATTTCATCTGTCCTGCAGAACCGACTCTTTCTGACAGTGGTTTCTTTATCATGCGTTTACTTCGAAGTGGTCGCATATCTTCCTTTGGTTCAGTTTGATCGATCTATGAAAACATAGTCACTTAATATCTGGGATTTTACTGATGATGGGTTTTTATACATTTTTTACATTACAGCTGTAACTCAAGTTAGTATCCAGGTTTCAGAGTAACTCAAAAACACAAGCGCTTCATTTTCTTTATACAGAACGATGTTCAATCTGTCAGATTACCAATACTCTGTGAGCTGAAGACGACGTGGTGCTCTAAACTTCACAAACACAGTTGATATGAGCTGAGCGGGTTTTGTAGATGCTGATCATTTAATAATTCACATGACTGGGTCTTTCCCATTGATTGTAGAGCATCATCATCATGTGTCTTGTGTAACTGTTGAGGGTACTAGCAGCATGTAGTTTAGCCTCAGTGAGCAATATGCCTGGATGTGCTGTATATTGCATTTTGTTTCTTCTCATTACTCTTTTTCAAACAGCTTGGCTCGTTGATTGTTTTATGATCAAATGAAGTGAAAATCTTGAATTAACAGAGCCAGAGAACAAGTTTAAATTTTGGATGCAATTGATACTTTTGTAAGTTTTGTTATCTGAGAGCTTTACTGGGTTTATGTGAGGGTTTTTTTTATTGAGGAGATGGAGGAGATTTGCTACTTGAAGACCTTATTTCAGGGCATGATGCATGAAAGAGCACAAAAAAAAAAAAAATCTATATATATATATAGTCAAAAACAAAAAGAAAAACAAACAAGAACATGTGCAGGTCATAATTCACTCTAAATTAAATTAAATTAAATTAAATTAAATTAAATTAAATTAAATTAAATTAAATTAAATTAAATTAAATTAAATTAGTAAATATTGCGTTACAGAAAAAAAAACATTGTAATACAAATTTGAATTAATTTAGTTAATTAAAAATTAATTTAAAAAAAGCTCTGTCTGGATGCATTACCTGAACATATTTTTGTTAGATTCACCCATGTATCATCTCAAATACATAACTTTAATTTTCTACATTTTTTTTTCCATTTAGTAGATTTTTAAATCCAGCTACATCCGTGTTGATTCAGTTTGGATTTGCTGTTGTAACGTTACACGTTCCCTTGTTTTGTGTGTCGCTCCTCAGAGAAGGTTTTCTTCCATTGAGTTAGGAAACACTGGCGTCGTGAATGTAATCTAAAGATGTCGTTGCATTGAGTAACAATGCCAATCACAAAACACACTCATCTGATTTAATTTAAGCAAGGTCATGTGAACAATCATAGAGTATTTCCTTGCCATTTATTAAAAAAGCACAAATTCATGACAATGTTCATGTTAGTGATAATGTGTCCGAAGGACAAAATAATGAAGGAACAATTATTGAATAATTGGCCACATTTGACTGTTGACCCCTGGTGCCTTACATTTGTTTTTGAATTTTTTAAACATGATATTCAGACCCTGAGCTGATGGCATTGTGCAGTGAATCATTTACACACTTATCAATATGACGTGAGAATACTAATTTTATAACAGGACAATGAATGTACGGAGCCAATAAACTGGGGTGGTGGTGGTGGTGCAGTGGATAAGACACATGCCTTTGGTGTGAGAGACCCGGGTTCGAATCCACTGTGAGACACCAATGTGTCCCTGAGCAAGACACTTAACCCCTAGTTGCTCCAGAGGCGTGCGACCTCTGACATATATAGCAATTGTAAGTCGCTTTGGATAAAAGTGTCAGCTAAATGAATAAATGTAAATGCAAACTGTAAATAACGACCAATATGAAGTGAATACATTTGTGGCATCCTCAAAACAAAGCTGGTACTGTTTACTGAATGTAAGTTAAGCTTCTCTTGTGTGTTGTAACTCATTTCTCATATTTCTCTGTCTTGTTTAATAGAAAAACCTTGGCAAAGCCATAATTCAAATGTAATATTCAACTGTTTCAGTTTCACTTCGAATTGTGTTTAATAGAACTGATTTTAAAAAGACATTTTTCTCCATGCAATGTCAATTAATTTTACTGAAGTGATGCACAGCTCTGATTTGTTTTATATGGAATAAAATTCACTCACAATAAGGTATAAAATTAATTCTAAACAACCGCTTTAGCAAAAATAGATAATTGTATGTTGTGCACTCTGAATTATTTATTTATTTTTTGGAGAGAATGATGAGTGCTATTCCCAGTGGTAATATTAAGCAAAAAAAAAAGAATTTTGTATAATATATATATATATATATATATATATATATATATATATATATATATATATATATGTATGTGCACAGTGCGATTATGGTTTTATTTATTTATTTTGAAGATGCATGCAATTCCCTGTGGTAATATTAAGCAGCACTTATAAATACATAATGTACATTACTGTGCATATAAAACAATACTATATGTACAATACTAAAAGAAGTCTGTTCTGCTCACCAAGACTGCAAAAAATCTGTAAAAACGTGAAATAATATTACTATTTAAAATAGCTGTTTTCTATATGAATTTATGGTCAAATATAATTTATTTCTGTGATCAAAGCTGAATTTTCAGCATCATTACTTCAGTCTTCAGAAATCATTCTAATATGCTGATTTGCTGCTCAGGAAAATTAAATCAGTTTAATATTTTGTGGAAACAAGATACATTTTATTTTTCAGGATTCTTTGATGAATAGAAAGTTCAGAAGAACAGCATTTGTTTGAAATATAAATCTTTTGTAACATTGTAAATGTTACTTTTGATCAATTTAATGCATCCTTTTTAAATAAAAGTATTAATTTCTTCCTGACCCCAAACTTTTGAATGATATGTACAGGTGCAGTACAACTATCTGAATGCGATTGCATTATATAACAAATTATCAAAGTGTCATTTATTAAAAACACAACATTAAATATCAGAATCACCTTTTTTCCTCTTTTCCTGCAGTAAATTTTTCATGGCAGGAAACTACCAGGCTGCCGTCAACGCTTATAATCTCTCCATAAAACTGAACAGGAAGATCCCGGCTTTATTTTCTAACCGAGCTGCCTGTCACCTCAAACTGAGAAATTAAATTCAATTCAAGTTTATTTGTATAGAGCTTTTTACGATACAAATCCTTGCAAAGCAGCTCTACAGGAAATTAAGTTTCCACAATATATTTATATATTGCAGAACCTTAATATATTTAACTTATGGCAAAATGTGGTAATTCTGTGTGTTGTCTGAGCGTTGGCATCCTCTGAGGTCCTCTGAGGGGTTGGCATCATCTTTTCTCAGGTGTTCGGTCATCTCAGATCATTTAAGGGTTGGATCCAGACTGAAGCTTCTGTCATTCCTAGTTACCACGGGATGTTAATCAACAGAGAAACAAATAGAGACATAATTAGCGTAGCTGCTGTTCCATCCAAGCAAAAATGATTCGTTCAACCCAAGCTAAAGAATAATAATAATGTACATTTGATCAGATATAACTGCAGTACAAGATTATAAGATGCATTATGTGAATGCTTGGCTAAAGAGATGTGTCTTTAATCTAGATTTAAACAGAGAGAGTGTGTCTGAAACCCCGAACGTTATCAGGAAGGCTATTCCAGAGTTTGGGAGCCAAATGTGAAAAAGCTCTACCTCCTTTAGTGGACTTTGCTATCCTAGGTACTACCAGAAGTCCAGAGTTTTGCGACCTTAGAGAGCGGGTTGGATTGTAGCGTGGTAGAAGACAAGTTAGGTACGCAGGAGCTAAACCATTTAGGGCCTTATAGGCAAGTAATAATATTTTGTAAATGATACGGAACTGAATAGGTAGCCAGTGCAGAGACTGTAAAATTGGGGTAATATGATCATATTTTCTTGACCTGGTAAGAACTCTAGCCGCTGCATTTTGGACTATCTGTAGCTTGTTTATTGAAGATGCAGGACGAGCAGCTAGCAGTGCATTACAATAGTCCAGTCTAGAGGTCATGAATGCATGAACTAGCTTTTCTGCATCAGAAACAGGGAGCATGCTTCAAAGCTTGGCAATGTTTCTAAGATGGAAGAATGATGTTTTGGGAAATATGATTTTCAAAGGACTAGTTGCTGTCTAATATAACACCCAGATTTTTTACTTTAGAGGACGTAACAGTACATCCGTCTAGTTAATCTAAGAGATTCTGTGTACTGTTTTTTGGTCCAATAAGTAATATCTCTGTCTTATCTGTGGCTATGCAACTCCATTCCCATCTTACTACTAATAATATTTATGAGAATTTTCAATCCGGTTTTCGCCCCCTTCACAGCACTGAAACAGCTCTCCTTAAAATAACAAATGACCTACTTGTAGCTTGTGATTCGGGTTTGCTCTCCATCCTTATTCTCCTTGATCTTACAGCAGCGTTTGATACTATCTCTCATTCCATCCTTCTTGACAGACTCTCCTATATTGGTTTAAGTAACATCCCCCTCGCCTGGTTTACTTCATATTTATCTGGTCGCACACAGTTTATTCAACTCAAATCCCATAGGTCTGACTCTTTTTCTGTATCTGCCGGTGTCCCTCAGGGCTCTGTCCTGGGACCCCTCCTTTTTATCATTTACATTCTTCCACTCGGTTATATATTCCGTAAATACAACATTCACTTTCACTGCTATGCCGATGACACCCAGCTCTACCTCTCCACTAAACCACTCAAGTTTTTCCCTCCATCCTCCCTTGCCCTCTGTTTACAAGAAATTCATTCCTGGTTTTCCGCTAATTTTCTTAAACTTAACAATTCCAAAACAGAATTCCTTCTCATAGGTACCCCATCCATTCTCTCCAAATACAAATGCTCTTCAATAGTCATTAATAACTTATCTGTTTTTCCTTCCCCTCAAGTTAAGAGCCTGGGCGTCATCCTCGATAGTACATTATCTTTTCGGTCACATATCAATACTATCACTCGATCTGCATATTTTCACTTACGTAATATCTCTCGTCTTCGTCCTTCACTCACCCCCCACACCACTGCTATCCTCGTGCACTCCCTCGTCACTTCCCGGATTGATTATTGCAATTCGCTTCTCTATGGTCTTCCTAATAAATCCCTCCAGAAACTGCAGCTCCTTCAAAACTCTGCAGCACGGATCGTAACTCAGACTCCGAACTTTTTCCATATCACTTCTACTTTGCAACAACTCCACTGGCTCCCCATAAAACAAAGAATTAACTTTAAAATACTCCTCATTACATTTATAGCACTTCATAGTCTGGCCCCTTCTTATATCTCGGATCTTCTTCATGTTGCTATTCCAGCTCGCACTCTTCGTTCTTCCTCTACTCTTCAGCTTTCTGTTCCACCCATTAAACTTGTGACCATGGGCCGCAGAGCATTTGGTTGCGCTGCTCCCCAGCTCTGGAATTCCCTCCCCCCAGATCTCCGTGCCATAGACTCTCTTCCGTTGTTCAAATCTAGACTCAAGACTTATCTGTTTCGTTTGTCTTACATCGATTAGTAATGTACTTACCTTGTCATGTTGCACCTTGTTTTAACTGTTACCTGCTCTGATGTTTTAAGTATATTTTCTTTATATTTTTGTTTATATTTTGTTTCGTTGTTCGATTTGTACAGTGTCCTTGGGTGTCCTGAAAGGCGCTTTCAAATAAAATGTATTATTATTATTATTATTATTATCTGAATTTAATAGGAGGAAATTATTGGTCATCCAATCTTTTTCATTTTTTACACAATCTATTAGCTTAGATAGTTGAGAAGTTTCATCTGGTCTTGTTGAGATATATAGTTGAGTATCATCAGCATAACAATGAAAACTAATCCTGTATTTTCTAATAATATTACCAAGAGGCAACATGTATATTGAAAATAGCAGAGGACCTAGGACAGATCCTTGTGGTACTCCATACTTTACTGGTGATAATTGAGATGACTCCCCATTTAAATGAACAAAGTGGCAGCGATCGGACAGGTAGGATCTAAACCATCTTAAAGCCTGTCCTTGAATACCAGTATAGTTTTGTAATCGATCTATGAGTGTGTCATGGTCTATAGTGTCGAACGCAGCACTAAGATCAAGTAATACTAGCAATGAGATGCAGCCTTGGTCTGAAGCAAGAAGCAAGTCATTTGTAATTTTAACAAGTGCAGTTTCTGTACTATGGTGAGGCCTGAAACCTGACTGAAATTCTTCATAGAGATCTTTTTTTTGCAAGAAGGAGCACAATTGAGCAGACACAACATTTTCTATAATTTTAGACATAAACGGAAGATTTGAAATGGGTCTGTAATTTGCCAGTTCATTAGAATCTAGTTGTGGTTTATTAATAAGAGGCTTAATAACCGCCAGCTTGAATGGTTTTGGGACGTGACCTAAAGATAACGATGAGTTAATAATATTAAGAAGCGGTTCTTCTGCTACGGGTAACAACTCTTTCAGTATTTAGTGGGTATAGGATCTAATAAACATGTTGTTGGTTTAGATGCACTGATAAGTTTATTTAGCTCTAGTTGGAATTTTAAAGACATCGTCATTTGATTTCTGATTCCCACACAACTCTGGTTCTCTTTGTAACTTCCTGAAATTCAGGAAGTATTTCACAACATCAATCTGATGATTTATTTAGGTCTTCAGGACTATCAGGCGGCTCTAGATATTGACCCACACAATGCAGCCCTGCAAGCTGATACAGACAAGATTCATGAGATCATACAAGGCACAACATGACCATATAGCTCCTGAAAAGCTAGGATCACGATTGCACCTGTAATCAGTGCAGAAATGTACATGAACATGTTGTGTTTAACACTGGTTTATAATATGAAACCACAAATAAAGACTGGTTACGCTAGAGAAATGTTTTCATTCATTTTCCCAATAAAACCACATTTGGCTCTTGGAATGGATGTTTATTGCGGTCACATGCACAATGCTGGAAGTACATCAATTGCCTTATGTAATTGCAGATAAAACAAAACAAGTCCTTGATCTTGAGTTAATGATGAATAGAATCGGTTGCAGAACATATACTCAGTCTGAAGACTCAAACAGGACAAACACTTTTGAAAGCATACAATAGTCTCTTATAGATGCAAATGAGAATGTAAATGATTAACTGATGGATATAGTAATAAGAATAATAAAAGGAAAAGTCATAATAAAAACACCCATCCCATTCTGTAAAGGTTCTCTCATTAATATTGTTCAGCCTATCTATTAAATGGTTTAGGGCTGCCGTCCTCGTTATATATCTGGCCAGTAATCCAGTTTATAACGTCCTTGTCATACCTCGCTAGATCCTCAGGTTTAGTATCAGAACTAGTCCCACGTAACTTCTTCCAATCACCCCACTCCATACACCTTTTTCTTGAAATCACCACCAAAATTGCCTTTCTAGAAACACCACGGAATTGCCCAGTTGGAGGAACATGTGTTTCACAGCTGAATCCATAATCATTCCATGTATCGCCATTCAGATAATAAGCAACATTACTCAGAGTCGTTGTTATTGGATCGTTTTCAAGAAACAGCTGATATGCCAACTCCCACCATGCTTCACCCACTTCATCCAGGGTCCCCCAACTTGTCATCTGTTGAAAAACCAGAAATTAAAACGAGTGTGCTCCGTTAAAGCTGGGGCTGTTTTTAACTCAAGATGCCTTAAGGAGATACCAACCATGATCATAACGGATATGCAGATTGATATCTAAAAGTTTTAGATTTTTTTATTCTTTTCACTAACATTTGAAGCCTGAAGTAAGAAATAAACAATATCAATAAAAGAAAAGTTAAGTTAGATTGACTTCCCATGGCGTGTTGAATTAGAACATTCTGTCCAACTATAGCCTAAGTGTCTAAATAATATAAAATACATTATATATGTAAACAAGTATTTGTTAACTAGCCTATTTATTGCAGTTACGCAATCAACCAACTTTGCATGCGTGGTGGATAGCACAAAAGACCATTTTACAAAAATAAACATTTAAGCAAACAAAAAAATAAATAAATAAAGAGGGAACATGACCACTTCAACCCCCCCAATGTTCAAACCAACACTACGCCCTTGAGCCGAGATATAACAAAAACAAACATCAGTTTTCTAATTCAACGTGTATTAAAACGCCATCTTAGTGCCGAATTCAATTCTTCATGATACCAATAAAGGAGCTTTATTTTAAAGAGTGTTACGTATGCTGAAAAACTTACTGTTTGTACGAAGTCCTGTGATTTCCTGTAAAAGATGAGTGTTGATGAAGAGCTGCTGCAGTTGTGTTTTATGAGAAGTACAGAATTGTGTAGTAGAGTATGGGCGGTAGTAAATTACCACGCCCTGTAGAATCTCCGTGTAGCTATGATAATGTGAAACAAGATCTTCTGCCAGTGCTGATGTACGTCCTGTATCATATTCAAGTATGAGTAATATCACACAAAGTACAGTCTGGCAACGTACAGGCTTTATGTACAAAGCTTGCGTGTTCATCCCATGAGATGAGTTTTTCCAGTCAAGTTCTTCCACACTGACTCAATCAGTCATTTAATTTTTAACCGTGTCTTATACACAGAGACACTGTCATATTAGAATAGAAAAATACATATAGTTGTATGTACATATGTTTAAACTGTATTTATCTGTATCTGAACGTGTTTAATGTTAACTGTATGCACCAAGGGTCTGAGAGTAATGCAATTTCAATTCTCTGTATGTATGTACTGTACATGTGGAAGAATTGACAATAAAGCTGACTTGAACTTGAACTTGAAAAAGGTGCTATAGAATAAGCAGCACACAATTCCCTAGAATATCATTATATGCTTAAACATTAAGATTTGTACTCATAGAAATGACTAAAGTAGTCAGACATGTTCATTAGAAGGGGGTGCCAATACTTTTGGCAATATAGTGTATTTTAATTGTCAAGAGTGTGTGCTGCTGCTGCAGGAGCAAAACTAGTAGAAGCCTGCCAGTTGGACCTATAAATCCATTGATGCAATATTATATATTCACCACTAGATGCTACTATTGGACAAACCACAGCATAATTTCATGCTACTCTTCCTTATCCTGAATCTTCAAGTAAAGATGTCCAGAGGACAAATCAGTTTTAGATTGCTTGTGGATTATTGTGATGTTTTAATCAGCTCTCATTCTGACGGCACCCATTCACTGCAGAGCATCCATTCCTGAGCAAGTGATGCAATGCTACATTTCTCCAAACCTGATGAAGAAACAAACTCATCTACATCTTGGATGGGCTGAGGGTAAAGATATTTTCAGCAAATTTAGATTTTTGGGTGAGCTATTCCTTTAAATCAACTACAACTGTCAAGTTTAACATCATAAGCTCATGTTAAGTAAAGTAACTATTCCAGGACATTATTAAATGACCCTTTGTAACATAAAACGCATGTTCTGTTAACACATCAAGAACATATTTTATTTAATAAGGTCATTGTTACATCTGGTACAGTCAGTCTCAGGTGCCATATCATCAAACAGACACAATACTGGACAAGGTTAAAAAGATCAATTAACAACAACACAAGACCTGTCTTGAGTGAATGATCAGAAGTTGTTCTCAAATAAGGGATGCAAAAGGGTTTAGTCACTCTCCCTTAAACTGTGTGTTGTAATTTGGGATATACACATAGCGGTGGTCCAAGATGGTGTTAAAGGAGTTGTCCTGGAACATCCCGCACAATCCAAGGTGCTGGGAGAAGCTCTGGGATATGGGGTGATAGGAACAGGGCGAGGACTCAAACGTGGGTGATCGAGCGCCGTAGTCGCTGGATGTCGTTTTATACATCAGGTCCTGAGATCTGGACAGCGCTGGGTCTTCAGACGACGTGTGAGATCCTGGTTTGATCATGCATGGATTTCCAGGATTAGCCCCATGCTCCGGATTCGACATTATGACTGCAGGCTGAAAGGAGATCAAGTGTAGACTAATGAATTATTATTACAGTAACCAAAGCCAGTGAATCATTTTAGGAACTTTTGTTTTATTGACCTTTGCTTAATTCAGTTTTATTTCCTTAGTTTTTCTGTTATTAAAAAGTATGATTTTAAGAACATAATGAATGCATTTATCAGTGGTAAAATGCAGATAATATAACCCTATAACCTCTGGTAAATAGTCTCTCTAATATTTATTTATCAATTCATTTGGATATGCAAATTAATAAAAATTTTTAACTGTAAAGTATTTAACTTTTTATATTTGTACAATAAATTGTATAATTATTGTATACTGTTAGATGTATTATTTATATATTTAAATCACATTTATGCATTTATTTTAATGAATGCATTTATTATTTAGATTTTTAAATATATTTATTTTAATCAAATGCTGATTATTTATTATTATTTGATCCAAATTGGATTTATTTATTAATCAAAGACAAATAGTTAATTTAATCCGAATTTTACAATTTTTTATTATTATTTGTACATTTCTACACAAGTTTTCTCTAAACGCTAAAACTTTTTTTTAACTCCTAAAATGTAATATAATATTTTATGAATTATTTATAATTTATTCATGCTGTTTTAGCGCAATTGCAATATTACACAACGATGAAAAAAGATAAATTTAATCTTCTAAAGTGTAAATATAATAAATACAGCTGACCAGTTTCACAGTGACGCTCAAACGCTTGTGTTGTAAAGACGTCTCTATGGCAATGAGCGGTTACGTCAACTGCGCCTGCGCGTAAACAAAACAGCATAAAATAACAATTCAACCAACGATCAACTAGGTTTATTAGGAAATTAAATATAAACGTCGGAATCGCTGTCAAAGAGATTAAAACGATCAGCAACCACGCAAACAGAGACGCTTCAAAAATTCAGAGGATACGGTAATCATGGGAAATGTAGTTTTTAGAGTTAAAGGATGTTAAAGGATGATTACGTGTAAAACTACAACTCCCATGTTGTGTTGTTGATGTTTTGGCTCAGTCGAAGAGGCGTGACATTTTAATGGTAGATTTGCACAGAGGACGATTGCTTTCTTCCTTTCTCCCGCTGCAATTTACCTCTAAAACAGGTAAGAACAACATATAACTCACCTAATGCAGTTTAAAGCCATCTTTAGCAGGACTGACAGACTAAAGAGACTGCTGCTGTGTTAGTTAGAGTCAGTGTTGCTCATTTTGTCTGTTAATCTCTAAAGTAAACAGTGCAGTTGTTGAGTTTAGGATCTTATAAATCTAACTTTAGATTATAAAAAAAACCATCATCCATCAACCTATAACAGGGGGGTTTAATTGTTTAAATGTTACTCCTAAATATGATTATCTTGACCCCCATCCTAAAATGTACTGTTAGATGTATTATTTATTTATTTAAGTAACATTTTTTATTTCATTTTTAGCCATTTATTTATTTAAAACTAATTTGTTTTTATTATATTTTTTATTTGTTTAATAGATTATTTTAATCACATTTTTATTATTAATTTAAATATATATTTACTTATTTTAATTAGATTTAATCTTATATATTTATTCATTTAATTTTTTCACATTTCCATGGACCTTCTAGCACTCCTTTGTGGTTTTAACACTAAAAAGCACCTAAATATAATGAATCGGATGCTTTTGCACTCGTTCAGATCTGTTGAAGTGTTTCCGTGTTCAGTGGTTTTGTTTGGATGATGATATATGTGTGTAACGGCTCTGTTCTTCTGCTTTTTTGGATGGTTAACAAACCAGAGTGTGTTATTTTTGCATCCTCTTCCTGAAAAACAAACCAGTGAAACAACCAGATGGTAGTTTTGTGGTTTTTAAATAAATAGTTCACCTCGAATGAGAGTTCTGGCATTATTTACTCAGCCAATCCTGCATGTTGTTACAGACTTTTCATGAACTCTTGCATCGTGAAAATGCAATACTTTGTGTTTAAAAAGGTTTTGCATGAAGATACACCACCAGACTGCTTCAGATTTCAGTCAGATGTGCAATGAGAAGTTTCTTTATTTGTGCCTGTAATCCTTCTTGTTTAATAACACGGCTTCTGCAAACGCAGAATAATCATTTACCAGCGACAGGGTCAACCTGACATTTCCATCCCATAAATGAGCGTTCATTTGGATGTCAGAGGACAACAACACTGATGAGAAATAACACAGTTTGCACAGTCAAATGTGTGTTTTTGTGTAAATAACAGTCCATGTGGTTCTGTTGTGTAGTTATTTCTGGTTGAGAGATGTCCGACAGCTCCAGTGACACGGAGTCGTCCTGCGGATGGACAGTCATTAGTAATGAGGTGAATCATGTTTTATTGCTTGGAATGATACCCATCGGGTTTACATATTATCTGAAAATAGCTTTTTGAGAGTTATTCTTTTACAGTCCTCTGCTGGGTGAAGAGCACATCTAGGTCATATTATATATATATATATATATGCATGTCAAACTTATAAATTCTTTAATTGTATACCTAAATTATATATATTTTTTCATGACAATGAAGCACATTTACATATTTTTGATTGATAGTACTCTATATATACTCTTTTCATTTTGGATTTAAAACATACTTTTTGTGAGATTAACTCAATTTAGAAAAAAATGCATATATTTATATATTCCTATCTGTCTGTCTGTCTATCTGTCTCTCTCTATCTATCTATCTATCTATCTATCTATCTATCTATCTATCTATCTATCTATCTATCTATCTATCTATCTATCTATCTATCTATCTATCTATCTGTCTGTCTGTCTGTCTGTCTGTCTGTCTGTCTGTCTGTCTATCTGTCTCTATCTATCTGTCTGTCTGTCTGTCTGTCTGTCTGTCTATCTGTCTCTATCTGTCTGTCTGTCTATCTGTCTGTCTGTCTGTCTGTCTGTCTGTCTGTCTATCTGTCTCTATCTATCTATCTATCTATCTGTCTGTCTGTCTGTCTGTCTGTCTGTCTGTCTGTCTGTCTATGTCTGTCTATCTATCTATCTATCTATCTATCTATCTATCTATCTATCTATCTATCTATCTATCTATCTATCTATCTATCTATCTATCTATCTATCTATCTATCTATCTATCTATCTATCTATCTATCTATGTCTGTCTGTCTGTCTGTCTGTCTACACACACACAATGTATAGAAATATAAAACTATAAATATAAAAGTTAACATTTTCACTTTAATATCACTGCTGCTGTTTTTTAATCCATGCTCTGAAACCAGTAAAGCTGCTTTTTATACTGTTTATTTAGCAAAAACTTTCTTTTAAATGCCATAGTGAAAGTGTGTGTGTGTGTGTTACAGGGTTCTGATATTGAGACGCTGGGGCTGGATAACGCCGGAGAGTGTGAGGAAGGAGCGGTTAGCTGTGCTCCGGTCGTACCTGATGGTGAGGATGTCATGAACAAAGACAAAACTATTTATGTTGTTTTAGAGGTCAGGTTTTGTGGCACGAATTGAATGAGTACTGCTCATGTAGAATGCAGCATTAGTGTGTGGTTAATCATGTGTGTCAGCTCACAAACGCAAAAGGATGAGTGTAATGTGTAAATCCAGAAGTGGTCAAACAAGTTTGAAATATTTGAGCTTGTTTTTTCAGCCAAACGGGGTGAGGAGAGTTTGAGAGAGTCTTCACTAGTTCTCACACTGAGAGATGAGGTGGCGGCGGAGGCGGAACCGGCCCGAGAGGTGCGATTAAACCTGAAAATGATGTCCTGGCATGTGTTATTGTTCCACAGAGGGGAATTCTCCAGTAATCCGGCTTAATGAAGTGGTATTTATGTTTTCTTGCAGGCGGGTGGAGAAGAACATGTGATCCTTTGCTCCTCCTGTGAGAACTCTGACATCATCACGCTGGCGGACTCTCGGGAGGCGGAGACTGACTCGTGGGAGGAGCCTGTTGCTAAGGAGACGGAGGAAGCAGGAAGTGAGGTGCTCTATCTTGGAAGCTCGTCGAGCAGCCAGTACACGTTTAGAGAGTCGGAGACGAGTGAGTGGATAACATGTTTTCATGCATATTAACACCACTGCAATATCGTAATCAGCCGTGGGATTTTTTAGAAAAGAAAAGAATCATGTTGAAAGTTATTTGATCACAGTTGCGATTTAATTGTGAATGTTGATGGAAGAGTTTGGTTTGTATTCATTTTGCTTGTTGCTGAGAAAGATAGCGTGCAAAACTAGTGCTATGTGATCAATCGAAATATAACACAAAATCACAATAAAGCTTAGTGCAGTTATCAAATCAAATCGCAAAGTCTGCGATGTATTTAAATAAATATATGTGCTGCGTTTTTCAGAATATGGTATCGTGTTCTTTTATACTCAAGCAGCTTATGTTTCGGTGTTTAAAATTTTTATGTAGCAATTAATAATAACAATGAATAAAAATAAAAATGATTATTATTAATGATATCTAAATCAAAAAACACAATTTTTATCAAAAAAATAAAAATAGCATCAAGCTTGTGTGACAAAACAACACTTCCCATGATTCTCTTTGGTAGTGCGAGAAAGATAAAATATGCATCGATTACACACATATTTGTCAAGAGCAAGAAATTTAAAATAGCACAATACATTTATTTTTTCCTGACCAAAAATCACTTGAATGCACATTGCGATTTTCAAAGTTTCTGAAGTTGGAAAGAGGAGGTTTCCAGATGAACTTGAAGGTGCTAAAACATACGTGACCTCTAATATCTGTCATTTGCAATTAGCCTGAAAATACTAGGTGAATTCCCAAGCAGTTTCAGAATTTCCTATAAACTTGCCCTGCAATTCCTAGTGTTTTCATTGTATGGATGCATCTCATGAATAAATGCGTGGCTCGTATTCCACCATATTTCAGAAATTACATTTTGTAATTAGGGATGCACCGAAATGAAAATTCTTGGCCGAAACTGAAATGAAAATTCTGAATGCACGAAACTCAAAATGCTTTGTAATTATTATGTATTATTTTATTTAATAATATAAAGTAATTTTGCAAGACTTTGCAAACTCAATAATTTTAATTATATTGAATTTTAAAAATGCAAGCCAATAAATAACCACAATTTTACTGAAAGTAGCACAATAAAATTGGACAGAAAGTATATTAATATTAAATATCAATTTATTATTTTTGTTCAGTTCAATGCAACAGAATCAGGTGTAACTTTTTTTTTTTTTTGGACTAATTCTCCATAATGTATAGTCCTACAAAGCTATTATAATCAGAGCATAGCGTCACGAGTGGGTAATAGAGAGGGTTTTACCAGCATTGCCATGTTACAGCACAGTAGCAGTTCGGATATTTTGCAAGATATTGCGAGCTATAAACTCGCAATTATATATGGATATAAATGTGCAATTCTGAGAAAAACGTCACACTTGTGAGATGTTAACTTGAAAATTCATAATTCTGAGAAGAAAAGTCTGAATTGCGAGAAATAAGCTCCCGGTTGTGAGAAATTGCGAGTTTATATCTCACAATTCTGACTATTCTTTTCAGATCTATAAATCAATATCTCACAATTCTGATTTATATCTCTCAATTGTCAGAAAAAACGCCAGAATTCCGAGAAATATAAGTCTGATATGCAAGATGTTAATTTGCAAATTCAATTCAATTCAAGTTTGTTAGTATAGTGATTTTCACGATGCAAATCGTTGCGCAGCAGCTTTACAGAAAATGTTAAGTTTCTACATTATATTTAGGAGTAGGTTATTAGTGGTGACTATGGCAGAAATGTACAGTAAAAATTATGCCGTTAGTTACAAATTACACGCAATCAAACAGATGAACATTATTGACTGCAATATGTTGCGATTAAACTTTGCGATTAAGCAAAATGTGGTAGTTTTATATGTTGTTAATTCGGAGAAGAAAAGTCAGAATTGTGAGAAGTCACCTTTTCTCGCAATTATGTCTCACAAATCAGACTTATGATTTTTATGATTTCAGTTTATATCTCGCAGAAAGTCAGAATTATGAGATAAAAAGTTGCAATTACCTTTTTGAGTTTTTTAGTCTGTGGCGGAAATAAGTTGACACACATTTCTACATATAATTCATAATAATAAAGCAAAATATCTTAATTTTCCTAAAAAGTTGTGATTTTTTTATTTTTTTTATTGCAAAATATAATTTCTTTTGATTTTGTGGTTGAATATGACCCACACATTTCATAATCAGTTTTCATGACATTGGCCCTGATAACACACAGAGTCATGTTGGTCTCTCTCTCCCGGAGCGGCAGCAGACTGGTCTTGGAGCGGATGGGGATTTTCCAGGACGCTGTGGGAATATGGCAGCCATCTGCACAGCTCTCTCTCTCTCTCAGGTGCTCTGACAGGGGAGTGTGAGCGTGTTGTTGTGATCAGCATGCTGATAAAGCTCTGAGGAGCGCCAGTGTGTTTGTGAGCGATGTGGCCAAAATAAGTTGTGCCACATTAACCTGGCTGATGAAACGCCCAGCCAATGGCTGTGAGAGGAAATGACACGTGTAAAGTGTGTGAAAAAGCCACGATGATGTGTTTGACCTACATTTCTGTGAGCTGTAAAATGTGTCATAAATCCACATCTCGACTAGACTGAGCTAATTAGTGTTGGGTAATTCTATCAACTCAACCATAGGTGCCTGCTTTTTGATTTTGTTCATATTTTTTCTGAAGAAGGAAGGTGAAAATATTTACTGAGTAATCCACTTATTTGTAAAAATGACAGTTTTCACCTGAGATTTGGAGCCAGATTGTGTTAGAAAGATGGCAGCATCATCATGTCATTTTTACATAGATATTGATAGGTCTCTAATAAAATATGTAGCAAACTTTCTTGCATTATATGCCAATGGTGACCGTTAACAAAATAGTGGATTACTCAATAGATAAACATAGAAATGACATTTAATAGGTCGGCTTTCATCACTATTTATATTTATCTTTCTTCAGAAAATATATTAACAAAATAAAACATTTGAGCCAGGTAACTTTCTGAAATTTGGTTTATTTGACACAGAGTGACCCCTCAAGTGTAATATATATAATATATATATATACACACACACACACACCTATATTGACTTATTTGATGTTCATCTGTGATCATAGGATCTCAGTTCCTTCAGGTGTGTTTCCAGTATGCTTAAGTCATTTCCTCTCTCTGTATGAACTGAAGTATATCCCTTAGCGCTGACACAGTAGCTTAACAGAGAATACAAAGCAGACATTCACAAAGCTTTAGGCCTGCAGCTGTGTTTTTGGAGCAGTCATGTGCTGGTTTAGTCGATTAGCTTGTTACACTTGTGTAAACAGGTCTGTTTTCCTGTGTTGCATCATGGCATGTGAAATGTGTTCTGCAAGTGTGTGTGTGTGTGTGCTGATTTTGCTGTTTGGTACCTAAAAGTAAGTAAAACCTCACTAACCTACATTGCAGATCTTTTTGTGAGTCTCTGTGATGAAGTTGGCTTTGTAAAAGGACTAAATAATGTCTTGAAATCTAAGCCTGTGACAACCCTTATAGTCCTTATAGTTATGGCTATTTATTTTTTATTAAATATTGTGATATATTTTTATTTATTTATTGATATTGCTATTTACTGCTGTTTTTATTTATTTATTTATTTATTTATTTATTTATGTCACAACGGTGGTAATTATAATTGGCTTCATTTAAAAACAGCAGACGTCAATGGGACGTCATCACCATGTGTGTGTGTGTGTGTGTGTGTGTGTGTGTATTAATTCCTCTGGGTTGCATGTGTTTTTATTCAGTTTTCCCGGCGGATCAGCCTGTGCAGCGAGACGGCAGTAACAGCAGTAGTGAGGATGAGGAAGGTGAGGTGAAGGCCAGTCCTGTGGTGAGGAGGCGCAGAGTGAGGAGGAGCACCGCCGGCTCAGAGCCTGGAGACCCCCAGGAGCCCCACAGGAGACAGGAGGAGGTGCTGCGCCTCAAAACAACTCATCACTCCAGCGTCTACAAATCAGACAAATATGAGATATGAGCACAATACAAAAAAAGTTTATTTATTTTTATTTTCATATCAAGCAAATTCTTTAGTTATTTGAATTTGCAATAATAGCTGGAAATTATACAACTACACTATACAGCTAATAATGTTACTACATGAAAGACATAAATTCATAAACGTGCTTTCACTGGAAAAGAAATTCAGTAATTTCAAATCTAGATATAATAATTGTTTTTATGAATATTTTTTGGATTTTATATTTTCATTGTAATTGTAGATTTTAGCTTAGTTTAAGTGAATCTTTTTAGTTAAGGGTTAATTACGTTTTAGTAAAATTGTAAAAAAAATTGTCATATACCTTTAACTCTTGTTGTTTAAAATTTTATATATATGTATATAAAATACACTCACCGGCCACTTTATTAGGTACATCTGTTCAATTGCTTGGTAACACAGATTGCTAATCAGCCAATCACATGGCAGCATCTAGATGTGGTGAAGACGACTTGCTGAAGTTCAAACCGAGCATCAGAATGGGGAAGAAAGGGGATTTAAGTGACTTTGATCGTGGAATGGTTGTTGTGCCAGACGGGCTGGTCTGAGTATTTCAAAAACTGCTGATCTACTGGGATTTTCACACACAACCATCTCTAGGGTTTACAGAGAATGGTCCGAAAAAGAGAAAATATCCAGAGAGCGGCAGTTGTGTGACGAAAATGCCTTGTTGATGTCAGAGGTCAGAGGAGAATGGGCAGACTGATAGAAAGGCAACAGTAACTCAAATAATCACTCGTTACAACCAAGGTATGCAGAATACCATCTCTGAACACACAACACGTCGAACCCTGAAGCAGATGGGCTACAGCAGCAGAAGACCACACCGGGTGCCGCTCCTGTCAGCTAAGAACAGGAAACAGAGGCTACAATTCACACAGGCTCACCAAAATTGGACAAAAGAAGATTGGAAAAACGTTGCCTGGTCTGATGAGGGTCAGAATTTGGCGTAAAGAACATGAAAGCATGGATCCATCCTGCCTTGTCTCAACGGTTCAGGCTGGTGGTGGTGGTGTAATGGTGTGGGGGATATTATCTTGGCACACTTTGGGCCCCTTAGTACCAGTTGAGCATTGTTTAAACGCCACAGCCTACCTGAGTATTGTTGCTGACCATGTCCATCCCTTTATGACTACAGTGTACTCATCCTCTGATGGCTACTTCCAGCAGGATAATGCACCATGTCACAAAGCTCAAATCATCTCAGACTGGTTTCTTGAACAGGACAATGAGTTGACTTTACTCAAATGGCCTCCACAGTCACCAGATCTCAATCCAATAGAGCACCTTTGGGATGTGGTGGAACGGGAGATTCGCATCATGGATGTGCAGCCGACAAATCTGCAGCAACTGCGTGATGCTATCATATTAATATGGACCAAAATCTCTGAGGAATGTTTCCAACACCTTGTTGAATCTATGCCACGAAGAATTAAGGCAGTTCTGAAGGCAAAAGGGGGTCCAACCCGGTACTAGCAAGGTGTACCTAATAAAGTGGCCAGTGAGTGTATGTGATATAAAACATTACTGATTTGTTTACAATGAACCTACTCTTTCTGATGCAAAAGATATGAAACCCTCATTAATGTATCCAGCTACTGCAACACCAGCATTAATTGTGCTGAAAATGTTCTGAAATCCTGCACGTTTCTACATCAGGTGATTGAGGAGATAGGAGCTCATCTGGAGGGCCGCGCTGCTCGGCAGGATCAGGGTCCCGTCAGCGGCACCCTGAACAAATGCATTTTACTAGCGCTGCTCATCGCCATCAGCATGGGCTTCGGACACTTCTACGGTGAGCAGGAACATCACAGCCGTCTTATTCACATGCTCTTCTTATTAAATGATTAAAGTTACAATTTTTGGATGAGTATCCTTACGATTATTACTGTGCAAGTAAATAAAGCTTTATTTATATAGCACTTCCTAAAATAAAGGTAGGTACAGAAAACCTATGCGGTACATAAATGGTCACATGTGTGTGTTTTTTCTGTTATCAGATAGGAAACTGCACATCAAGATTGTAATTTTTCTTATTGAACCAGAGTGTGTGTGTGTGTGTGTGTGTGTGTGTGTGTGTTCCAGGCACAGTGCAGATTCAGGAGAGGCAGAAGATCATGGAGAAGAGTCGTATGAATGAGCTGGAAGCGCCGTGTAAGAGAGAGCTGGATGTTGTAAGTAAGGTCCGTCTGTCACAAACCGCTCACTGAGCTTTACTGCGGATATAAATGCTTGGTTACTTGGATTCAAACAGGGATAAAATGAGCATTCAGCTAAAGTTTGAATCCAGTTTCCTACAAATAGCTCTCTGTGCTTTTTGGTTTCACCTGTTTTTTTAATTGGTGAACTTTGTTTCAGCTTTTATTGTCCAGCTTTTTAATTGTAGTTGCTGATCATTTTCTCTTAGATTCAGCTTTAGATGCTATGATTTTGTGTCCTTTATCTTATTTTTGTACTCGTTTATCCTTCCACTGATACATTTAAATCACTTTTGCTGTATTGTTGTTATTGAGCTTCTTTACATTCCCTGGCTCAGTATTTAATGAATGTCTTTTTTTTCCTAATTATAAATTTTTTCTAAATCTTGCCTAGTTTTATGTTGCTTTAGGAAAGAATTATAAATAATTTTTTGATGATGAATTATATGCAAGGATGCTTAAAATTGATTAACAGTGACAGTAAAGACATTTATAATGTTACAAAAAAATTCTATTTCAGATAAATTTCTGTTCATCAAAGAATTCAGAAAAATCAAATGTATCACCGTTTCCACAAAAATATTGAGCAGTTTTCAACATGGACAATAATGTTTCTTGAGCAGCAAATCAGTATAATAGAATGATTTCTGAAGGATCATGTGACACTGAAGACTGCAGTAATGATGCTGAAAATACAGCTTTGATCACAGAAATAAATTACATTTTACAATATATTCACATAGAAAATAGTGATTTTATAGTGTAATAATATTTAACATTTTTTACTGTATTTTTGATCAAATAAATGCAGCCTTGGTGACTTCTTTCAAAAACATAAAAAAATCTTACTGACTCCAAACTTTGAACAGCAGAGTAGCTCTTCATGGGCATCATTCTCACGTCAGTCTCCATGCGTTTAGGAAGTGGTGGAGAATCTCAGGGAAGACCTAGAGGAAAAGCAAGACATGGTGATGTCCCTCATGAACGTCATGGATAAGATAACTAAAGAAAACCAGCATCTCAGAGTCAAACAGGAAGAGTTACAGGTAACCTGACTGCATTATTGTTTACTCCCAAAATCTCTCATGTTTTGGGGGAAACTAAAAACAAAGTATAGCTGCAACAAAATTCACCAATTTTTACTGATTGTAGTTTATAGTAGTTTTTTATATATTTTTTTATATTTAGAATTGGTGCACATTCTTTTTTCATTTAAATTTTATTTCATTAAGTGTTTTTGTTCATTTTATTAGTTTTTATTTTTTATTTTATTTAAATAATTTTTTATTAATTTGAATTAAAACTACATGAAACTGTGTTGCTTGGACAAATTGCTGAAAAATGTTTATTTTATTTAAATTTGAATATGTGCAGCTTCTGGTTATTTCACTTGCACACAAACAGTACATTACGCTGCTTTATCTGAACTGCATTCAAAAATAGTTGAAACTTCATGGGAACTGGCCACATTAACAGTTTGACTTTCTGTTTGAAAACACAGACCCAAAGACAAGATTTATACGTGCAACTGACGCAAACCAAAAGCCAAATGGAGTCTCGGCAGAACGACCTGACCACGGAGAACCAGCACCTTAAAGTCTCTCTGGAGCGAGAAGAGGCGTCTCTGTCGGCCCTTCAGGAGGAGCTGCGGCATCTACGGGGACAGATACGAGAGCTGGAGGTGCGAGGAGCCGGGGCCGACACCATCATGTCCGAGAACCAGCGACTGAAGGGCCACTTACAGGAGGAGAAACAGAAAGTGCGCAGCTTCATGACCCAAAGAGAAGCGCTGATGGCCGAAGCCCAGGAGCTGCGGAAGGAGCTCGATAAAGAGCGCAAGGTGACCGACAAGCTGAAGGAAGAACTGGAGGAAATTAGGAAGGAGGAAGACATCGAAGGCAAGACGGATCCTGAAACCGAAGAAATGCAGACGCGACTTCAGGAGCTCGAGAATAAGCTGAAGTTTGAGCAGCAGCGCTCCGATCTTTGGGAGAGACTGTATGTGGAATCAAAGGAGGAGAGAGCGAAGGGTGACCGGGATGTGAAGACCAAGATTCCCAAAGACGGGATGCTGGGAAAAGTGAAGGAAACCTTCGACGCTGTGAAGAACTCCACTAAGGAGTTTGTGCACCATCACAAGGAGCAGATCAAGAAAGCCAAAGAGGCGGTGAAGGAAAACCTCCGGAAGTTTTCCGACTCTGTTAAATCAACATTTAGGCATTTTAAAAACTCCGCTTCGAATGTCTTCAATCATCAAAAGAGATTTCACGACGCCAAACCCGAGCGTCACCCGTTCCAGCAGGAGCAAGGGAACAAGCGTGCCGAAGACTGGCAGCCGCAGAAACCTTTACACCGACATCCTCGCAAATCAACCTTCGACTCCTTTCACGCCGATCGCAACACGCGCAAACCCGGCGCTCAGAGGCAGAAAGCGCCGCCCAAAGGCTGTTCTGGAGTGTTCGACTGCGCCTATCAGGAGTCCATGAGTCTGTTCAACAAGGCCATGGATCCCATCCGCGCAGACGAGTTTAACGAGCTCCTGCGCAGCTATTTGCAGAAAGAAGTGGGGCATTTCCACCACTGGAGGGAGCTGGAGAGCTTCATCGATAAATTCTTCTATAACGGCGTCTTCATTCACGACCAGATGCTGTTTACGGACTTCGTCAGCGGCGTTGAGGATTACCTCGAGGAAATGGACGAATATCACAGCCTCAGTGACGACGTGTTTGAGGATCTGGATGATTACATATACCGCCACATATTTGGAGATACATATTTAAAATACTTTGGGCCGAGGTAAGATGTTTTGTGGTGTTGAAATAATCTTATTTGGAGACTCAACATGAGCCTGTTTTACTTCCATAATTTACTTGACTTGATTTTATCCATCAGGGATTGACAATTCGTTAAGCCCCGCCCCCGTTTAACATTGCGTGCTTAATTCATTTCATAAACACATTGTTAAATTATGCAGTAATGTGTTTGTAACATTTCTGCAATGCATTCACTATATTTGGGAAATGTAAATGTTCTTACTAATGCTATAATTGTTTATTTGGGAACAGTTTAATCTACAGACTGGTTATTCATTCATATATATATATATATATATATATATATATATATGTGTGGATTAAACTGTATTTATTTATTGTTATTACAGTATTTATTAATATTTTGAATCAGCATTTATTTTTATATTTTCTGTTTTCATTTAAGTAATTTTATTGCTTTTATTCGTTTTTTCATATTTTTTTTATTAAAATTAAATGTAATTAATATAATTTTTATTTTATATATTTCTATTTAATTTTATTAATTAGTTTTATTTTTAGTAAATGTATTTCTTCAACTTAAACTTAAGTTTATTTCAGTTAGTTGCCATGGCAAAATTTCAAACTTTTTTTTAAAGCTTTTTAAGTTTAGTTTTTCATATAATATTTATATTTTATTTCAGCTTTATTTTAATGACTGAAAATGATTTTAAATAGTTGTAGTTTTTGTTAATTATAACACTGCTACAGGCATTTGAAAACAACATTTAAGATTAAAAAAAGTAATTTGGAAAATACTGCTTGTATCCTCTATAAATACCATGTGTTATTACTATAAGAGCACATTTATTGTATTGTATTTTGAGAAAATTTAAATGTAAAATTTTGTTCAAAACTAAATCATTCATAAATATATTTATATGGAAATATATACTTGTATTAACATGTAAAAGCTTGAATGTAAGGATGTATATTTGATAAAGAATCATTTGGAAAATATACTGTGTGTCCTCCATAGATACCATATGTCACTATTACAAGAGCAACATTTATTGTATTTTTGAGGTAATTTCTTTAAAATTCTGTTCAAAACCATTAAAGCACATATCATTCATAAAGATGTATATATAGACATAGACTGATAGCATGACTTATGTCAGCTGAGCTAGGATTGGTCAGTAATGTCTGTAATCATTTATACTCAGGTTGCATGTTCATAACCTTCTCTGTTGCTTCTCTGTCTGTAGGTCTGAGAAACAGTAGAGTCTGCATGTACACCACGCAAACCCTAAACACTGTCCTGTTTGTAAATTTGCAGTCGACCCTTTGAAGGGCCGGGGTCGAAGGGCAAGGCATGGCGTCACTGCCAGCGGCAGCAGAGGAATCGGCAGCAGCTTCGTCCTCGCCCTCAGAGAGCCAAGAAATGGAGCCAATCGGGACGCGACCCCAACCGACAGTTCACAGATGTCAAAATAGAGCTGGGTCCCATGCCCTTCGATCCCAGATATTAGATGAAACATTTCAGTCCTTCTCAAGATTGCTCCTGTTTTGCACTAGTTTTGTCTTGGAGAAGTGATTTTTTTTGCACAGTGTAAATGTTCGAATGCTGGTTGAATGATTTCTAGCGTGTTTCTCTTTTTGCAATTTTAAGCAGCTTAGAATTAAGTATTTTTGAAGCACGTTTATATTCCCATTCCCTGAAGTTATGGAAAAAGGTATTGGAAATGATTAAAACTAATGTGCACGTTATTTTGGATTACTTACCAAAAGGGCACTTTGTTTTGTTGTGTTTTAATTCGTTAATGTTTTCTAAACATAAAAACTAGATCAGAACAAAAATGTATGTTTAATGTTGCTTAGGACCAAAAAAAACAATAAAATGCATTATATTGAAATTATTTTCATCTCAAAAGTTGGAAGGATAATGAAAACTGCTCTTAATTATAAAGTTCTCTTTGAAGTAATCTGGTTTCTGCCGTATGTCTCCAGTTTTATCTGAACATGCAAATCAGTAGAAGCTATAATTTAAGATTTAGTTACTTGTTAGTGCACTACTTTGCCCTCTTTTTCTTGTCTGTGTGGTTATCGGCTAAATTACATTCCTTGTTTGGAAATGGCTGTAATGTAATTGAACACAAATGCACTTAAACTGCTTAATGTTGCACTTAAAACTTTAGAATAAAAGTCTTTCACTGCTTCCTTGATGATCGTCCTCTTGCTTTGAGCAGAAAGAGATCTGATCTTACTCTGGAGTGTGAAATGAAAGAGACAGTGTAACAAAACAAATCTCTTTATATAAGTTTGCAATCAGTTCAGATAGTCTTCAGTGCAGATCCTCTCGTGTATATTAATATGTTCCTTCCCACTCGACCTTCAGGAAAGTGTGTGTGGAATATTTCAGCTTGTTTGGCGAATCTTTTTTCCTCCAGGAATGATGAAATCTCCTGAAAGAGAAAGAAACACTGTGGCAACTTTTGCAGGCAAGTAGCATCTAGGTTTTGGTCAGTGATTGTAAACATTTAGTGATGTGATTTGACTGCACTTCATTGTTTTGGCTCTTCTACCTTCTCCAGGGCGTCGAACAGCACTATATGTGAAGGTAGCGTGGACTGAGATGGGAAGGATGTTTGGAGCCAGTGAAGAGGGTTGGAGAAGAACACGTCTGCTTCGTCCACATACTCCTTATTTCCCGTGAGATCTGGTGGACACTCCAGGAACCGCAGTTTGAGGGGACAGTGCAGGTGACTGCAAAACATAAATAGAACAAGCCTTTTATTGCACATTTCTAAAGCCTCTAACATTAACAAAACTGCTGATAAATCTGTCACACAATCTAGTCCATGCTTTCTGTCGTCTGAGTGATAGTTCAGAATTTTTTAGCAAATATCCACCTGCAGCTCGTGCTTCACAGGTCTTTTTACCGTCAAATCTTTATCAAGTTTTATCAAGTAAACATAAGAATAACTGTAGCAATATTTCACTTGCTGGACTGAAGCAGCTCGGCTTTACTTGATTCTCCATGAATAATTTTTTATTCATCAGTGAGTCTCAAATCTGCTCATCAGGCTTTTGAGGAATGTTTGTTTATTCATCTCTCAATAATTGCATTGCATTATATGTTTGGAAACTACAGAGCTGTGGTACCACGTCACTTGAAGCCTTCATATTTAATGCATACAGTTATAATACATGATAATTCTTATCTATTCACTGTCACGCCTTTAGAAAGTATCATGCATTGAAACACATGGCAAACAACCAATTTCAGATGTAGCAAAGAATCTGCAAGTATTAACTTTGGATAAAATTATTTATGAAAAGATATAATGCATTATACATTATGAATACCTTTATAGTGCACCAACTAAGCATTTAAATCTCATCTTAAAAAGCCGTATTATTGGAGATATAGAGTGACGACTGATATTTTTTATAATTTTATGCAAGTATCTGCTATACTGTTATAAATATCTCATTGATTTACAAGCTATCATAATTTCATCTTAATTTGACCTCATAAATATCAGCATCTGCACCACATTGCATGTTTTTGTAAGTTTAGGCCTTTGAATAAAACTGATCTGTTTTTTCCTACATATTATCACTATTTTATAATATACAAGCCATCAAAGCCTGATAGATCAAATATTATACTCACAAAAAACACGTGCAGTCTTGTTTTTTTCTTACATTTTTAACCCCCCTTAAGTGTCACCAGCTCACAGGTGGGCCCAATGGCGCTCTTTTTTTCTCTATAAAATATTTTAGTAATCGTCATAATTGATATATCATTTTGAAAGCTTAACACCTCAGAATTCCATTTTTAAATCGGACATTGCGTTACCATGGAAATGAAAATCTTTTAGCGGTCTCCTCCCCTTAGTGGGTGGAGTCAAGTGCCAAATTACAAGAAGTATTTCGATCTTTTAGAATAATTTATTTTTTTTAATCTTGACAAAATACATATCGTCGGAAAGGTCAGAGTCTCAAGATTTCATATTTTTTTGATGCTAGTAATATTGAAAGAGAAACTGAGACATTTGTTACAGAAAAATGTATCAAAAACATTCAATGGTGTTTTGATGGCACCCAGTGGCTGTTTATGGTATAACGCCCTAAATAAAATCTAATTTTTTTTAATATCAACTTTGGAACATAACTTATATAGACACAAGGCTTTAATTTTATAGCAATTTTGGATTCAAAAATATTTTGTAAAATGTTTTTTCTGACTATTATTTCATATCTTATGCTTTACAGGGTCAATGAATTATGGTATTTATGAAGTACATCAAAGAATACAGTAATAATTTTAGATGTAGAAGGTTACCTGTAGAGCGGTGTGGAGTGACAGGGCATGAGGAACAGCAGCTCAGGTGAGCTCTGAGAGTCGCTGGGGTCACACAGTTCCCGCAGGTCATGCATGACGTCCAGAGACCCACGCTGGTGAATCAAACCCGTATATAACGCAGGAATCAGATTGAAGAGCAGCAGGGCAGCAGCAGCAGGTTTCCTCCACGCTTGCAGCTTCGCTAGAGACATACCTGTCAGCAAGAGCATGAAGATCTTCAGAACGCTTTCATATCTACACAAACGGCTAAATGTTCAGACACTCACCGCTAAATATCATACAGAACGGCAGCACTGGATAAACAAACCGGAACTCCTTGTGTGCGAGCAAACTGCAAAAAACATATTTAATGAGCTAAATAAAATACAATTTTGGTTTTCTACATATAAAACTATTACTGTATTCTTTGAAGTACTTCATAAATGCAATGTAACCCTGTAAAGCATAACATATTAAATAATAGTCAGAAAAAAAATATTTTATGGAATAGTTTATTCAAACTTGTTTTTTAAAAATGTAATAAACAAGACTGCACATGTTTTTGGTGAGTATCATATTTGATCTATCAGGCTTTTATGGCTTGTATATTATAATATAGTAATGATATGTAGTTTCAGTTTTATTCAAAGGCCTAAACTGAGCACAAATATGGAATGTGGTGCAGATGCTGATATTTTTGTGGTAAAAGCAGATACTTACATGGTCATCTATGCAAAAGTTGCTGATATAATGCTCTCTGTATGTGGTATGTTAAATGCAGATGTGCACCTGTAAACAGCTGTAGTCCATAAGATGGTTATTAGCAGGATTCTGTGCTTTTTGGTGGCCAGTGAACATCCGTGCAGGAAGAGAGGAAGGTGCGGGCCGATCACGACCGGCAGACCCTGAGTGAAGTACCAGTGCCATGGATGTGATCCGTAAAACTCCGCCACGTTGTGCAGCACATTAAACTTCAGGAAGTTCCACTGAACCAGGATCCACTTCAGAAATACAGAGGATGAGACATGAACTTCACACTTCAGTCTAAGCCTGAAAGCTTCTAAAAGCATCACATGAAGACTGTCGAGAACACGACTTGGGTCATATTTCACCACAAAATCAACTATTATTTTGCATAATGACAATTAAGCAAATTCTCCTCCCTATTTCTTTTTTCATCATAATGCATCCAGATGTTTTACTTTTCAGTTTGTTCTAATTATTCACAAAGTGGTTCACATTACATATTCATTACTGCTTTTTAATTTAAAAAGCCTACATTAAATTAAGTGCAAGAAACACACGTGTATAGAAATGTTACAATATTATATATATATATGTATATATATATATACTGTGTGTGTGTGTATATAGATATACACACTTTAATTTATATATTTACATTTAAAATAAAATAAAAAGAGATAAATATTACATAAAAAACTTTAGATATTAGATTACGTTTTAGTTGAAGTGCTAAAATTGCTAAAACGAACAAAAACAAATTTAAGCTAAATGGAAATATAAAAAAAAACTGAAAATATAAATTATATATATATATATATATATATATATATATAAAATCGTATATATAACTAAAATAACACTGGTTTATGTCTTTTTGGGTTGAAATATGACAAGAGCATGATCTTAACACTATTTTACTCACTCATAAAAATCATTAGATTTGTTGCTTTAGGCATTTTGCTCAATAGATCAATGCACATTTATATTTTTTATTTCTGTAATCCCAAAGTGTGTGATTGAAATTAAAACTACCTTTCCATAGAACACGGAGTCTATCAGTGTCGAGACGGTCAATGCGAGAGCCCTGCGCAAATGATGGAAACATTCGTGAACAAACAGAAGACTAACAGAGATTATCACCAATGTCCAAACAATAAACTACAAGTGAAACAAATGCAATATATACGCAATGGGAAAGCATCTCTGTGTGATGAGCTTCAGCTTGTTCTGTTCCACACAGAAATGATAGAAGAGCAGAGGAAGCCAGACGATCAGAGCTGTGGGACGAACAACGACGGCCAACGACACCAGAGACAAATACTTCCAGCTGAAGAGGAGAAAGCAGAAAAAGAGTCTGTAACAGGTCCGTGCACTCACTGGTGTGTAGTTATGACACTAAATAATGCTGAAAATATGTACGTTTTAACAATTTACTCCTGGAGCCATATTACAATTCCAAGTCCTGGCCTAATGGTTAGAGTCGGGCTCGTAACCCAAAGGTTGCGGGTTCGAGTCTCGGGTCCGGCAGGGATTGGAGGTGGGGGGGGTGAATGTACAGCGCTCTCTCCACCCTCAATACCACGACTGAGGTGCCCTTGAGCACCGGGTGTGTGTGTGCACTTTGGATGGGTTAAATGCAGAGCACAAATTCCGAGTATGGGTCACCATATTTGGCCGTATGACACTTTCACTTTCAACATCTCTGGAACCCAACCATATAGGGCCTTAACAATGAAGATGCCAAAAGGAAAGTTTGTTAAGACCCAATATCTAAAAAAGGGCATTAAATATCTTAAATACATCTTGAGTTACAGGCATGCAAACTTTGGAGAAAAAAACTTGAAAAGTGCTGTTTCCCATTTTTGAATGGTCACCACTGGCACATAATGCAACAAAGATTGCTAAAGTCAACAGATGTTACTAACAGACCTACTGATCTCTCTGTAAAAATAACATGCTATCTTTTTGAAGTCATTTTTAACCCCCTGTAATTTGGCTCTGAATCTCAGGTGAAAATTGTCAATTTGACCCCCCTCTACAAAGTAGTGGATTATTCAGTAAATATTCATCCATGAGATTTAATATTTTGGCTTTCATCACTATACATGTTTATCTTTCTTCAGAAAAAATATTAGCAAAATCTAAAATCTGAGCCGGAGACCTCTGGTTGAGTTGACATGGAATGACCCACCTGTTGTGCGTTCTGGAGTCAGGTAAAGGGAAAAAGCAAAGTGCCAGGGTGGTCAGAACCGTTTCCATAGTGTTGGTCAGAGTCCGGCTGCAGCAGAACCAGGTGAACCATGAACACAGCTGACAGAAATACTGACAGAAAACACAGCAGAACTGAGTCAAACCAGAACAAAAGCATTCAAAGTAATGTTTGTGTATCTGCATAATACCATAAAAGGAACGGTTCATCCAAAAATTAAAATCTGCTGAAAATGTGCTCATCCTCAAGCCATCCAAGATCAGGATGAGTGTGTTTCTTCATCAGGTTTGGAGAAATGTGTCTCTGCATCAGTGTCTCAGCAATGGATGCTCTGCAGTGAATGGGTGCCGTCAGAATGAGAGTCCAAACAGCTGATAAAAACATCACAATAATCCACACCACTCCAGTCAAAAGATGAAATAAATCAATCATCAAGTCTTCATTAACTTAAGACCTTCGGCTAAAATATGAGTCTATAATATTGTGTTCCGGTCTGAATCGGGAGAGAAATCTGCACAGATCAAGTGCCGTTTACAGTCAAAAACAGCTCTAAACAAATATGTGGCTGGATTTTGATGTGAAAGACAACTGGAGATGGACTTTTTTTTTTTTAAATGGAGGAAGTGTTATTATGGATTTTAGTTAAAAACGTCTTGTTTTTATCAGCTGTTTGGACTCTCATTCTGACGGCACCCATTCACTGCAGAGCATCCATTGCTGAGACACTGATGCAATGCTACATTTCTCCAAATCTGATGAAGAAACAAACTCATCTACGTCTTGGATAGTGCATTTTTCAGCCGACTTTCATTTGTTGGTGAACTATTCCTTTAAGATTGTCGTCTTACTGTCCATTTGGCCACATCTGGAGTTTCCCACTGCAGGATGAGTTTGTACAGCTTCACGTCGGCATACGCAGCCAGCAGCGCCTGGAAAACACGCGGCACAAACACCTGCAGGAACCGGTATTCATGTTAGAGAACAATCAGACCTGCTGTCTATATAATACACTGAAGTCTTACCAATAAATAAACGGTGTCATAATTGATCAGATGCAGGAGTTTGTACATCAGAGCGAACAGAAGAGGATAAGAATATCCCCGGATGCCTTCCTTCCATTCCCACGTCTCATAGCCATAAGTGAGAAATGTGTTAAGGATCTAATTTGTACATTTTTCCAGAGTATTATATTCAAACTAAACAATGCATAAACGAGGATATCTGAAGACCATTCGATGGGGAATCTCCAGTGACTGCCAGTACTCATCCGGGACGAAGCTGGTCTGGACCAGGATGCAGTTGAGCAGGCGGAAAACGACCGAGAAAACTGTGATGCTGATGCCAAACAATTCTGCAGAAATCACACCGTTAGCACACATTTATAATCTTTGCATGTAGTGATTAATGTGTTTTAATGGCTGATGGTAAAATCATCAGAGCAAGGTGGCTGTTTCACTTTTCGTTTTGGTTCAAGTGTTCATTTTTGTTTTGGTTAAATTCACCAAATTCTCATTAATCGCATATTAAATTCATTGCAACATGCACTATCATCATTGCTAACTACTTTTTAAATACAATTCAATGCAATAAATATATGATAAGTACACGGTAATGAGAATTTAGGGGGGAAATTGAAGTAATTCATGAAAATGTCAATGCAAAATAATAATATTATAAATTAATTATAATATTCATTACAGTCTTTTGATTAAAAGCAAGCTATTAAATTCAGTTAAAAATATTAATAAATTGAAATAATTTTTAGCAGACTGAAATATGATTTTTAAATCCACTTAATTGTCATAATAATAATGTCACAATGCAAAAAACTAAACTAAATAGCCCATAATAATAATAAAAGCATGTATCTTCATACTTACAATTTTATTTATTGTCTCGTGTGTATTGATTTTGGGTTAAACATGATGTTTGTGAGCAGCACTGTCTATTTAATTTCTATTGCATGATTAATATAATGTAATAATGCAAAGAAAGAGCTAAACAAACGTGCTTAACGCAAATAAATCTGAATATTCATGTAAATTACTAGTAATGCTAATTCTACTTTTTGTTAGTGTTATTTAAAGATGACTAAATACTACTTTTGTCCTCATTAAAGCACATTCAGCTGTAAAATAAGAGTAATGATGTCAGGAAGAGTCTCACTGAGTGTTTTGATGTCAGTGCTGTACAGAAAGGAGCTCCTCTTCCTCAGTGTCACTGATTCACTCGAGGACTTCTTCTGCTTGAAGCGCTCTCGAATCTTCTCCATGTCTCCACATGAGACTCAGATGGGGTTTAAAATTCAGTATTTTAACCCCGACTGTGTGTGTTCATTTTGAGGCGCATTTACTGTGAATTGAATGTGGAAACGAGGCTTACTTCCGGGTTTGGGCGCTGACGTCACGCGCGACCTCATGAATATGTAATAAGGTCATTAAAAACACGTTTAACGCTAAACAAATTAATGTTTATAATAATTTTAAGTTTTGTGGAAATGGGCTCCGACACATCTTATTAAAAAATATATGTTGAAAAAAATTAAAATGCGTCGCATTTGGCCTGCGCGAGTTGCCGTAGTGGCTCTTTCGTCCTTGTCTGCTTGTGTTCTGCACGCTTCTCACACTACTCTCAGTTATAATAATAAACGACTGAAAACCTCAGGCTGAACCTCATTTAAGTCAATATCGTCGTCGGGTCCATAATGCACGCTGATATGCTGGAATAGTAGGCTATCTGTGCAGTGTACTTGATTTATGCATACTTGAAATTCTGTAAAGAGCAGTATGCAACACAATAGCTGATGTACAAATGCAATGACTCCAGAACAGCATGGTAGTATCTCATAAGCTTTGCTTGTTATTCTCATCTACTTTGTAAATGGTGTTAATTAGCACTGCAAATAAACAAAAAGATTCTACACCATTCTATTCATTTACTTAAAAAAATATATAAAATAAAAATGATAAAAAATTAACATCCAAATCTAAAAAAATTAATAAAACAAAATTATTAATTTAAGTTTGCACCCTCCTTTTTTAAAATAAATAGTGTAAAAATAATCAAATAGTGAGAAAAATACAATGCTAGCAATTATTTGACATTGAATTGAGCTTGTATCATTTCAGAATCTGCAAGATGTTTATCATTTACAAACAAATACAATTTTTAACAAAAAGCTAAATGATAATTGTTAAATAACATTAAATAAAGAATAAATAATTTTGTTAAAATTATATATATATATATATATTAGTGCAAAATAAGTTTTTGTTCACATAGTATATGTGTGTGTACTGTGTGTATTTATGTATATATAAATACACACTCACAGTATATATTTTGAATATATCTATATATATATAATCATATAATTTATACTATATATATAAATATATTTAACATATAAATGTAACATATTTTTCTTAAAGACATACATGCATGGGCGTGTATTTATATATACGTACATAATAAATACACACACACACAAAACTTATTTTGGATGCGATGAGTTGCGATTAATCGTTTGACAGCACTAATATATATAATATTTAATTAAAATAATATTTACAAACAATATATATTTCATTATACAAATAATTAACATATAATTATACAACTAAAATGTATAAAGACCTTGTCTTTATGATGCTGAGATCCTGATTGGGACTCATTATCTCTTACATAAAATGCAAACATTCACAGTATATTAAGAACCAAAGAGACTGAACCTTTTCAACAGTAATTGTTTCTAACAATGTAAATTTTCATGTACCTTTGACATTTTACACCAGCAGATGTCACCACACACACACACACACACACACACACATGTTGGTTTTTGTGGTTTATGGGGACTCTCCATAGGCGTAATGGTTTTTATACTGAACAAACTGTGTGTGCTATTGCCCTACACCAGCGTTTCTCAAACTGTGGGGCGCGCCCCACTGGTGGGGAATAGAGATGTGACAAGTGGGGCGCGCCAAACGGGAGGAAATTTTCCTTTTTATGCCTTATATGGTAACGTGAGATCAAATCTTCCGGAATCTGGAGCAAGACCACGCACTAGACTAGAGAGTGACTGCGCGGTGTGTGTGTGTTCAACACGTCATTTCAGTTTCATTTTTGTATTCATGGTTACAAATGAAATGTTTAACCTTTTGAGCGGTATCCGGTTTGGTCCCATATATGGTATTTTTATTTCTGTGCTCCTGAGAGTACGGTCCCAGATATGGGATTTAGAATGTTCAGTGACGTGACATAACTGCCAGTTTCAAATTGTGCTTTCGCGCGCTGGTTGGTGCTGAACCAGAGAGGGACGCGCTCAGCGCTGTCATATATCACAACTATGCATTGTTTTCAACCTAATAATGTTTATTTTAGGTTTCAGACATTTAAATACACATACGCACTAGTAAAACAATACATTTGGAGTTTGTAAAATACACACTGATGTCTGTGGAAGCAGCAATAACAATCTATTCAAATATAATTTGACGACGTGTGTTATTCACATCAGACAAACATAGTGGAAGTAACTATAAAGTTTACTCTATTCTTCTCGGAGTTCACCGGTCACTTTCTTGCATGTACTTCGGGAGAAACTGATGACAGACAGGACTCTCTGAACTGAGTCGCAAAGAAACATGGTGGCGCCCATCTCACGTTATAGATCAAGATTATTTATAAAGGTTTTTAAACGACCGAACACACTCACTTACACATTTTTGAGAATCGGAATATCAGATAGTTGATGACATGGTAAGCAACTTTGTGAATATTTTGAAATAAAAAAGGAAATTAAGGCGATCTGATCATACAGTGTTATTGTGGCTGCGGTGTGTCACGTGACAAATATGACGCGTCGCCATGGAAACATTAAGCGGGAATGTTATAAAATAACAGTCACCTTGAAAAAAACAATTGCAGCCACTAATGCAGGGATAACCTGCCGAATGGATTTCTCTTCTTTTCTTTTTACAGATTGCAAAGTGGCACTTTTATATCTTTTCTATTTTTGAAATTAGTAAAAATGTTGACAGCTGCACTTTTATTTTCTCTATTTTTTTAATTTCATGCAAGTTATGATGACACAGCTGCACTTTTATTTTCTTTATTTTTGAACTTTCTGTTATTTTATGTATATAGTTTGTATTTTAGATACAACTTGTTACTCCGATACTACTTGTTAGTTCAATAAATTGGAACATGTTAAGCTTGTTGCGCATTTCATTAGCATTGTGTTGGGGCGATGGGGGCAGGTGGGGCTTTAAAATTCCCCCTTGTCTAAAGTGGGGAATGACCAAAAAAGTTTGAGAACCACTGCCCTACACCAACCCTACACCTAAACTTAGCCCTCACAGGAGACTTTGTGCATTTTTAGATTTTCAAAAAAACACCAATTAGTATGTTTTTTAAGCCTTTTGAATTACGGGGACATAGGCAGTGTCCTCATAAACCACCTTCATATTGTAATACCTCTGTCATACCCATGTCATTATACACATTTGTGTCCTCATAAACCACATAACACACACACACACACACACACGCACGCACACACGCACACACACACGCACACACACACAGTTTTGAAAGGGGTATAGAGCCCATTGCACAATTTGCACATATTTTAAACATTATTTTAGATGCAGAAACCAAAGCTTGCCACTAGTTAAATTAATTTAAAGCTTTTTCGTGCATTCTGAACTGAAGAGAGAACTCATTCTACTATGGCGAAGGCTTAGCTCATGAATATTAAGCACGCAACTTGACGTTTGCCGGATATTCCTTTCCGATTGGCTAAATAGCCTGATAACTTGCATGGTGGAGCCGAGGCTGTGCTTATAATGCTATTAATTACGCTACTTGCGCGGTGGTCTCTCCAGGAAGGTCTCTAAGCAGCGTCAGCGCTACCTAATTAATATTAATGAGCTAAGCCAGGGCCGCGTAGGATAGGCTCTGCGGCCGCACCGGAAGTGTTGCGTCACTGTATGTGGGTGTGGGAGCAACTTTAGGAAACAAAGTGTCCATCGCTTCACACTTAAACTTCTCCTCAGTCGGCTTGATATTTTCGAAAAAGAAAACCCACAGAGATCAGCAGACTTTCACATCACTGACTTGGTAAGTGCGAAAGCTTTTCACGACGTAAAACTCTTCAAAAGGTGATGTTAACTTTATTTAAGACTTGCATTTTGGCGTAGTGTATGCACGTATAAATATTCAATGTGTAACACTGACCTCATATACATCTTACATATGTTGCTGTAGTTAGTGATAATGTGTGTTTAGTGATAAACAGCTGTTGTGTATCTGAACACACACGTGGCTCAATCCTAGATCAGATCTAGCATCTCAATATAACTGTGACCTGAATCTGATCTAAAAGGAAACAGGGAAAGAAAGTAATGCGTTACAATATTGCGTTGCTCCCTAAAAAAAGTAACGCATTACGTTACTTTTTATGGAAAAAGTCAAATCTGGCCAGGTTTTGCTTGTTTGTTTTTAATATAAAAAAGTTGTATGTAAAAGCCCTTTCACACCAAAAGTGAAATGAATACACCTCAGGCTGAAGGAAATATACAGTCACAGCTCAAACTAACTGCATGAAGAATAAGAGCAGGAGAGGAAAGTTCAACACTATTCAGCAATAACTCAAATCAAACACACATGTCATTTTTGCTTATTAGTATGGCTGAATCGGATCATCAAAGGTTAGCAGCAAAGATATTGGTAATGATAATTAAAAAGTAATGCATTACTTTACTAGTTACTTTAAAAAAGTAATCTGATTACGTAACTCGCGTTGCCTGTAATGCGTTACTCCCAACACTGGGAAGAAGTTCCCTGTTAATTTACCAGCTTTACACTGCTTCACTCCCAGATCAGGTTACCTCAGGAATGTCTGCTTTGGGATCTTTTCCCTTCTGAATGATCAAATTTCCATTCTTACTTGCTTAATTGGAGAAATACTATAAGTAGCGTGTAAGACGTATATGTTTGTGACTCAGAATTGATCTATTCTTTGAATCGATTTACCATCATCACAATGGTATTCTGAATTTGACACCCTTTGTAAAAGTTTGACTGAAGTTTGAGGCTTGTTGTCATTTTCTCAGCTCACGTCACTCCAAACCTGTTATTTCTTTCTTCCTTTTTACCTGCAAAATATCCATGCAATTAATTTTATCAAGTGTCTTTAACATCAAACTTCAATGTTTGGTCACTTTGGCCCGTAATATTGAATGTCGCTTACATGAAACTTGAGACATGTCTTAATGCACCATATTTTAATGTCTGCAAATTTGAGTGCTTTTTAAAGCATTTTGTTTATATTGAGTTGAATATCAGTCAGTTGCACATGCAAACCTGCCATATAACTTAAGAAGACTTGGAATATACTGCACAAGTGTGTATTTTATGAGCTTTACAGCCCCGTTCACTTTCATTGCATGCAAAGCAAAATAACATTCTGCAAATTTGATTTGTGTTGCATGGAAAAACATTTGGAATTTGGAACATGAGAGTGAGAAATGTTTAAATAATTCCTTTAATCTGTCCTGAGAAGAATTTTCCAGAAGTCTCAGATGATTTAAATGGGCTTAGCGGTCTTTCCTGCCTGTTCTAGAGAAAGCAAATGAAATTAACATAGACTCAAGTCAAGTGTGTGTGTGTGTGTGTGTGTGTGTGTTTTACGTAGGGTCTTGGGAATCAAGGGTCACATGACAGGATGCCAAGAGCACATGAGCACCAGCTGATGGTTATTAGATGAGCCTGATGTTAAATCTTATGGTCCGCATCCTTCAGAAAGCCCAAAAAGAGCCTTTATATAAGCTGTCAGTGGGACTGGAGTGTGAATGACAAAAATCACTCTGACGCTTTGATGTGAGTCGTTGTTTAGTTAATGAAGAATGTTTTGGCCCATTGGACAATGATTTAATTTTGCATATCTCCAGTGGTCAGGATGAAATCTTAATAGTGCAATTTGCATCACTATTGCTATGTTTTAGACATGCCATTTATGTGAAAGCTTGTTTCCATCATGGGATAAAAAATAAATAAAGATGATAATTGTGACTCTTTATCTCACAATTCTGAGTTTATACCTTCAGACTTATGAAAATAAAAAAGTACAGAATCAGAACTGCAAGATATAATCTCACAAAGTCATTAAGATTTTTTTCATTAAAATTAAAGCATTAAATTATTATTATTATTATTATTAAGAAAGAAATGGAAGATTATTTGCATCATGGAATGAAAAATTACTTTCTGAATTGATATGAACTCAGAATCGTGAGATATGAACACAGTTCAGAACAAAAGTTACAAAGTCCCAATTATCTTTTTTATTCTTTTTATTCTGTGTATAAGAAACAAGCTTAAATTTTGTTCTCGCAGTTCAGTCTTTTCTGGCCGCAAATATGAGTTTGCGAGTTGACGTCTGACAATTTGGACTTTTATTTCAGTTAAATATTTGCAATTCTGTTAAGAACAGTCAGACATGTGAGATCAAAAGTTACAATTGTCTTTTTTATTTTAATTTTTGTGACTGAAAAAGAACAATTGTGAGATCAGCTGTGTTTTTGTTTGTTTTTATTCAGTTTCAGCTCCAAAATCCAGCTTTTCCCAACTCATTATTATGACTATATGGTGTCATTCATGTACTTGTAAATATGATCTTTCTGACATGACTTCAACGCAGTAGTATCTACAGACCACAGAATCTTTTCTGGTTAGACAGAAAGAAAGCTAGCTCAAGTTTTTGCATCATTTATGCATCACTGAAAGGTTATAGCTAAAATGTGAATATCCAAGAGGCCAAAGAAATCCTCTTGTTACGTTTCTCACATCAGGTCAAAGGTTATGAGGTTTTTTAGGTCTGCACGGCAGTTTGGTCTTTCACACATACAGCTTGAGAAGAGGGAAGTGGACGAAGAAAACAAATCCGCTTGACTGTCGGGTGTGAAATGCAGAAGCGCTCTTGAATCCGCTTGCGCTGGCGTGCTGCCCCTGGTTGGTGCTCTGCTGGGAATGCTTGATAAAAGCCTGCGTCTTCATCAGGGCTGTTTTGGTTGGACAGGAAGCTGAACTCAAAGCTCAGGCATTTCGGTGAGCTCTTGCACAAGGCCGGTGATTATTGAAGCTGGATGTGTAGATGTGTCAGCCAGTCTTCAGAAGTTCACGTAGTGTCAAATGACCATCAGATGTTACAGCCGAACACTCACCACTTGTGTCTAACACTGGGATTGTGTTCATGCTTATTTAGCGCATAAAGACGAGGTTGTTTTTGCAAATCGGTGCACTTTCCAGAAATTGAAAACTCTCTTTCTGAGCATCTAATTTCTCGTAATTTTCCTGTAGCTGTAATAAACTTCATTATTTATGGAAAAACACAAACGGAAAAGTCACATTTAGGAGTTGCATGTCTTGAAATGATCCTTTTACAATAAGAGTCTTTAGGTTGAGCAGATTTCAAAGCACTGCACAACTAAGAAGATCAGCTGTTGCAACCATGGAAAACAGCTTCCAGTACTGATTGGCCAATATTTGTCCCTTTTGAGGTTATATGAGGCATTGGTTTTAATATACCTGGATAGATCTTCTCATTTTTCTCAGTTGCTCGGCTGGTGCATTAATTTTGCAATAGCAGTGTCTCTTTGTTGGACGTGGTAATTTGAGACTACCAGCAAATGACTGTTTATGGATAATACACATTTTTTGTGAAATAAGTACATACTGTGTTAAATAAATTATTTAAATTCACTACATGTAATTGCATATTATTTGCTACCATTGAATTATTTATTTGATCAATAATACAGTAAAAAAAAATTGTAATGTGTTCAAATGTAATTTATTTCTGTGATCAAAGCTGAATTTTCAGCATCATTACAGTCTTCAGTATCACATGATCCTTCAGAAAGCATTCTAATATACTGATTTACTGCTCAAGAAACATGTCTTTAGTATTATCAATGTTGAAAATTAGTTGTGCTACTTCATATTTTTGTGGAAACTGTGATACATTTTATTTTTCAAGATTCAAAGATGAATAGAAAGTTCAAAAGAGCAGCATTTAAAAAAAAAAAAAGAAAAGAAATCGTCTGTAACATTATAAATGTCTTTACTGTCACTTCTGATCAATTTAATGCATCATTCTTTCCGACCCCACATGTTTCACCAGTATCTGCATCAGCAATGGAAAATCATATTTTGGATGACCACTAGACATTCTCATATACATGCTGTTAGTTTGTTAAATGCTTTTCTAACTAGATTGTGATCCTTTAGTTACATTTCATGACAACTAGAAGTTTTGCAGTGTGTAAGATAGCAGTAGTGTGCAAATCTTCTAGATAAACAGTTTCACTGAACGTTTCCTCCAAGACAACCCATAATGAAGTGACTGATTTCATCTGTGATAAACACTGAAATGCATTCTGGGTAATCTTGTCGCTGAGACCAAAGCACTGTCAGTGGTAAGATTTACTGTAATGCTTGTAACTCTGTTGACTCTAGTTCAGCTGCGAAGCTAGTAAAACTGTTCTTAAAATAGCTATTAAGGCCTGGGGTGATGCATGCACTCACAATTTCACTATATATACATATATTGGTTTTAGGACAACTTTGATGAAAGGTTTTGATCTACTACACTATATATATATATATATAACTCTGTTTTTAACAATTCTCAAAAATCATGCATTCCAGTTAATCTCAATCAAACTGCAGTTGGGTTATTTTCACTAGATTAAAAAAATAACTAAAAAACACAATAAAAACATAACAATAAAAAATGTTTTTTGAAAATAAAAAGAAACACAGTTATCTGTTACATATGGTGTGTGTTTATATATATATATATATATATATATATATGACATAAAAATTGGACTGTCCTATGGTGTGACGTAGAAAAAAAAAACTTGAAACACAAATAATATGAGAACAATTTATCTTCATTCTTAGAGTTACAAATAGAATGAGAGGTTTATCTTTAATGTTATTTATTTTTATTTTTTTCCGTCACACCATAGGACACATTGATATGTCAACTACCCATATACATAATAAATATACACAGTACACATACATATATTATGTAAACAAAAACTTTTATTTTGGATGCGATTAATCGTTTGACGGCAGTAATATACACACGAATATGAGATTCCTTTTTTTAATTAATTTTTTTAGATGAACTCAAAGTCTCCAGATCGATCCGGGTGCTTGGGTCGACCCCAGACGTTAAGCTGCTTATGGTCAGGATGGTGTTTAGCACTGCCGTGTGGCCGTTTGTTCGAGTTTTTATGCTTTTTCTGCAGTCATATGATCAGCTTTAATACGGTCTGAGAACCCAGCCATAGACAGACGCTTTCCTCTCCCTGATTCTGAGAACGTGTCAAGACTAGATGTGTATGAAGACATGATGAAATCATAGTGCAGGTTTAGAAAAGCGCTCGTACTATAGCCAACATTTTAGTTAAACTTGCACATAACTTCATCTCAGTAAGGAAGAGCCTTCATTGAGGAACTTTCATTGATCTTGCTGTCAAAACTTGCTATAATTTTCAGGGTTTAAAACTTCCTTTTGAAAAAAACAAAAGAAACATGGTGCCGACTTAAAGTGAAGTGACATTCAGCCAAATATGGTGACCCATACTCGGAATTCGTGCTCTGCATTTAACCCATCCAACGTGCACACACACAGCAGTGAACACACACACACACACACACAGCAGTGAACACACACATACACACACACACACACCGTGAACACACACCCGGAGCAGTGGGCAGCATTTATGCTGCGGCGCCCGGGGAGCAGTTGAGAGTTCGGTGCCTTGCTCAAGGGCACCTCAGTCGTGGTATTGAGGGTGGAGAGAGCGCTGGACATTCACTCCCCTCCACCTACAATCCCTGCCGGCCCGAGACTCGAACCCACAACCTTTGGATTACAAGGCCGACTCTCTAACCATTAGGCCACAACTTCCCCTTAACTTCCCCGACTTCCCCTTAACAAGCTCTTGTCACAGAATGTCTTAAAATAATACTTCAGCACCAAGCATTACAGTACTGACAGATAAAAATAGAGCATGACAACATTTGAAAGCCTACAATGACTGATAATGATTGTCTCTAGTTAAATATTATAGGTTATGAAATCCTTAATTTTTAGCTGATGAATGTCTCTGTATTGTAGTCTTAAGCTACAGTGAAAAGAAACTTGAGTTGACAAATGTGAGTGGGAATAAAAGCCATTGTGTCAATGCATTCAAGTATGAAAGCTGCTTTTTCAAAGTCTGTTTCCTCATTTAGGCTCCAGGATTTATGGACTCCCATGATCAATAACAAAAAAAGAGGTTTCAGAAGCATATTTACTCTTCTGGAATAGATATGCAACACTTCAGCTGTAGTCTCAAATTCTTCTTTTTGTTTCCTGTTACTGAATCAGCACTGTTGCATCAATGCAAAAGCCTGTCTGTCTTCATTTTAACCGAAATGCTTTTAAAAAATGATGGATTGTATAGACTAATGGGTTCATTTTGGGTAGTTCTTTAAAGTCAGCATGAAGCTTGTTAATGATCCTGCCATGCTATGGAAGTTAATTTGTGAAAAGTTTCATGTCGACTTGTATTTCTTGAGTTACTGTTAGTGTTTTGTTTGTATGAGTTCACAAATGTTTGTGTCAGGGTTATTATCATTAACTTAAACTATAAAAATATTCACTATTACTTGAAACAAAATAAACTTTAGCTGAAATAAAATATAATATCAAAAACTGAAACTTTTATTTTATTTCAGCAAGTTACCAAGACAGGATTTCTCATTTTTGTTTAGTTTGTTAAAGGACTAAAATAAACTAAAACTTAATAAAAAAAAAAAAGCACGTAAATTTGTTTCCGTCACAGGATTTTGAAAGAAAGAAAAAGAAATGACAAATAAATAAAAGCTATTTGAAGCATTTATTCCAACAATTCTGAGAATTTTCTTGCAATTCTGTTTTTTCCTCTCAATTCCAAGTTTATCACAATTAGTTTTTTATGCCATGGAGTAAAAAAATTTAATAAAAAGGTAATTGGAACTTTTTATCTCCGTTAGTATCTCACAATTCAGACTTTTTATAAACTTTATTTTTGTTAGAACTGTGAGATAAAAAGTTGGAATTACTTTTTTAGTTTTTATATTCCACGGCCAAAAACAACAACAGAATTGTGTGAGATAAACTCTAAATTCAGAGAGGGAGAGAGAAAAAAAATGGGAATAGCGAGAAATTACAAGAAAAAAGAGAATTGCATGAAATAAGTCACCCCTCACCCCAATGGTGCAAACAAGCTTCTATAGAAATCAGAAATGATAAAAATCAAATCAAAACACTATAATAGTATATCATTGACACTAAGATAACAGTGCTTTGTGTTTGTTCATCACAGGTCCTCGTTCAGCTCTCAGTATGTCCGATGGGGACTATGATTACCTCATCAAGTTCCTGGCGCTGGGGGACTCTGGGGTGGGAAAGACCAGCTTCCTATATCAGTACACAGACGGCAAATTCAACTCCAAATTCATCACCACAGTGGGAATAGACTTCCGAGAAAAACGAGTGGTGAGTGTTTTTAATACTGGCACTAAAATGACAAGTTGATTGATATTTTCCATTCAGCAGAAATCCATGCATTGGTTTTTATATGTTGACATTTGAAACCGTTTATTAATGAGTGTCCAACTGTGTTGGAGTATTTATAGTGCTGTGCTAGGGTGCTGTTCTCACAGTCTCCTTGGTTCAGATGTTTCCTGCTTGATTTGTAATGGAGGTTTATTGTTGTGGAGTCCCGCTCGGGGTTTACCGGACTGTAAAATCCCATGCTCCTGTTTAGCTTAGTTTGTAACTGCACATGGAAACTTGCCCAGAGGTCAAGAGCAGTCATTCATGTGTAGATCGCAGCCTCGGATGCAGGGAGATATACACGCATTCGTCTGAACACAGTCATGAATACTGGATGCAGGAAAAACACATGCAGAAAGCAAACAGACACGCACAGGGTAATTATGCTTTTCCTGAATGCTATTGGATGCCTAAGGCTGTTTAATTTGTTGGGAACACACTTCAGCAAGAGACCGTCGACATAATGCACATAATACACACCTTACAATACCTCTGATAGAACGATAGATAGATATTCAGATATCTATTCAAACAGATGGATACAGACAGATGGATAGAGAAATACAGATACATAAACAGACAGATATTCAGACCGATAGATAGTCAAATAGTTTTGATAGTGTATAATATGCATCGTGCTAATAAAATGTTTGCATATTTTCAGGTCAATACATATTAAATATCTGCACTGTTTCTTATTAATTAATTATTAAATAATAAACATGATTTATCGATCAGTATTATTTCCTTAATACTTAAGTATATTAAAAATCAAGTACTTTTGTATTCTCAAATTGTAATATTTGTAAAATTCATCAAATTTGATGTGTGCTTATACTGTTACTGGAGTAATATTTTATCAGGGTATCTGTACTTTCACTCAGTTTCTTGATATGTGTACTTTGTACTACTTGTCTGAGTACTGTATACTAATAACAGTTCCCATGGTAACTAAAACTGACTGAACATTTGCTTTGACGAAACTGCATTGGCAGGTAGAGTTACGGAAGTGTGTGTGCGTGTGTGTGTGTGTGCGTGTGTGTGTGTGTGCGTGCGTGTGTGTGTGTGTGTGTATTTTAGGGAAAAGATGAATGCAGGATCATATGGCCTTACAGGGCAGGGATCCCTCCTTAAGAACAAACACTTGAGCACTTAAGACATCAAACAAACGCTGATGCTTTAGAGTCACACAATCGAGTCGCAGCGCTAATGAGACGTTTCCCGCTCTCAGTCATCAAGTGTGCGTTACGCAGCTGTGTTTGACTGTGTGAAAAGTAAATTCAGGTTTCCTGGAACTGCATACCAAACCACCTTAGCAACCGCATAGCAACACCCTGGCAACCACCACAACAATGTAACATTGTGGCGGCACGTTTTGCATGGGCAAACCTCACGCTGCCTGCAGAGAATGGCAGGATATTCATTACAATCTTATGCAGTGGATAGAGTCTCAGAAATGTCTGCTTCTGTCCTGTAAGGTGTACAAATCCAGCGGTCCTGATGGGACGGTCGGGAGAGGACAGAGGATTCACATCCAGCTGTGGGACACGGCCGGTCAGGAGAGGTCAGACGCAGACCAGCACTGCTTTATAATAGCGCTGTCAAACAATTAATCACAATTAATCCTATCCAGAATAAAAGTTTTTGTTTACATAATAAACGCATGTTTAAATACACACACATGCATGTATAGATTTAAGAAAAATTTTATGTTTATATATTAAAAATATTTATATAAATTATATGAATGTAAATATATACATGTAATTATTTTCAAAATATATACTGTATGGGTATTTATACATGCACAGTAAATATACACAGTAATCACACATTTGTAAACAAACTTTTATTTTTGATGCAATTAATCATTTGACAGCACTGCTTTATAACATGCTGATACGAGTCTGAGAGGTTTCGTGTGAAGGTTTTTCTGTTTTCTCCTCTGAATGCAGGTTTCGGAGTTTGACTACAGCGTTCTTCAGGGATGCCATGGGCTTCCTGTTGCTCTTTGACCTCACTAACGAGCAGAGCTTCCTTAACGTGCGGAACTGGATGAGTAAGTCCAAGTGTGCACACTGCTTATCTACTTTTGTTTTAATACAATTACTATTCATTATTAGAGTTTCTCTGTTTCCACATTTAATGAGCAACTACTTTCTTATTCTTCAGAAATTGTGTTTGTTTGTTCTTGGCACAAATTTTACTCCCACAAATTATTTTTGTATTCATTTTATTTTTAACTATCAGTTTAGAGTGATTGCCCGTGTTATAATAATAATAATATTTTAGATTATTTGTATTACATTTTATTTTTAACTAGCAGGTTACCTATCATCTACTACTACTAGAACTAAAGCAAAATGAAAATATTTTTTAATATGTTTTTTTTTTTTTTATTAATTTAATCTTTACCTAGTAGCTTAGAGTATTTGTCCAACTACTATTAATAATAATCTTTACTTATTTTTAATTTAATATTATTTGTAATTAATTTTTATTTTTAACTAGCAGCTTAGTGGTTGCATAATCTACTACTACTGCTACAAAAAACGTAAAAAAACATGTTTCTATTAATTACATTTTTACCTAATAGCTTGGAGTGATTGCCCAAATACTACTACAACGACTACTAATAATACATGAAATATTTAATATTATTTTTATTCATTTCATGTGTAACTAGCAGTTTAGAGTGGTTGTCTATCTAAAAAATAAATAATAATAATTATAAATGACTTTTTTTCCATTTCCAAAATTCCATTTTCTTTTTTTTTTTTTCAATTAATAAACACTATATATTTATTTATTTATTTATTTATTTATTTATTTATATATTTTTTTTTTACCAAGCAGTTTGGAGTGGTTGCCCATCTAAAAAATATTAACAACAACAAAAAAAATGTATTATTAATAGATAGACCACTCTGAGCTGCTTGTTGTTGTTGTTACATTATCATGAATATTTTTTTTTAAATAATAATATTTAATGGTGAATTGCTGTGATGTCTTGTGCAGGTCAGCTGCAGACGCATGCGTACTGCGAGAATCCAGACGTCGTCTTGTGTGGAAACAAATCAGACCTGGAGGACCAGTATGCAGTGAAAACGGAGAGTGCGCGAGAACTGGCTGAGAAATACGGGTGAGAAACCAGACTCATCCTGTGTCTGTATCTGTGTCTGAATGTGACCTCGTCTGCCTCGAAAATCAACACACTTCAGGACAGAAATACCTCACTATCCATTCGAGGCGCTCCGTTGTTTGAGCAGCTTATTACAAGTTTGTTGTGATGTCATCACATGATTTAGCTAATTAGATTATGCTGATATTAAAACAGGTAAGGAGGGAAAAGAGGTGAGAACATTGCGCGGATCGAGGGCATGCTCCACACGGAATTTCTTTTAAAGACATTTGCTTTACATGCTCATTTGTAGTTACTTGTTGCAACATTTTACAAAAATCAAGATTGAATACATTGGGTCAAAATTAGGGATGCACTGGTTGACCGGCCATAAATCGGAACCGTTTGCTCAATGTCAGTACCATCTATATTTCTATTGAATGTACTTACTGTGCAGTTACTGCCTTTAATTTCAGATGGTAAGGTACAGCTATTGTTTTCAATATCCAAAAACCAGTCTGGCCTGTTAAATACCAAATAAACATCTTTATGTATACTTTCATTCATTCTTGTTTGTTGCTTAAAGAAAAAAAAATCGGCCAGTTTGCTTGTAAAATATCGGTATCAGAATCAGCCATGAAAAATCGTGATCGGTGCATCACTAGTCAAAACTAGTTAGTTGTAAAAGATGAAGTACTATGCAGGCTATTTAAGACAATATTGGCTGATTAGACGGCAACGCTGACCTAAAATGCCAAATATTTGCCCTCGCTCTCTTCACCATTCACACATCTCAGACCTCAAATACATCAAATATCACCCTTTTAGACATCGATTTTGAAGTAAAGAGTAAAGAAAATACTATACAGAACTTATTGAAAACACCAGTTCTTTATTTACCCTTGCAAGACCCCCCCCCCCCCCCCAATAAAAACACTTTCTCATTGGATCTCATTTGCATCTGTGTGAAATATATCGGTGTATTTACACGAAACACTGGTTTGTGAAAGAGTTGTAGTGTAATGTCTCATGTGAGGTGATTGGCTGGTGTGTTGGAGTCGTTTCTGGATGTGTTTGTGTTGAGGGCCGTGTCGGTAGCGTGTTTGCTTAAGATGAGGGCAGCTCTCATTAAATGTGACACGTTCAGATGGCGGTATACCGGAAGGCTAATATTGACTGTGTTTGGTTCTAGTTCTCATCAGCGTTCAGTGAGTTTGCTGTGACTCATCTGTTGAGTGTCATTCATATTCTATTGACACATACTCGCATCTAAACTCATCCAGGTGTATCTCTGTACAAACACTGATAATAAATTGATGATTAGCAGTATATTAGAATGATTTCTGAAGGATCATGTGACACTGAAGACTGGAGGAATGATGCTGAAAATACAGCGCTGCGTCACAGAAATAAATTGCATTTTAACTGATATTCACATAGAAAACACTTATTTTACATTGTAATAATATTTCTATTTTTACTGTATTTTTATCAAATAAATCCTGGATTGGTGAGCATATGAGACTTATTTCAAAACATTATAATTTTTTTTAATTTTAAACGTTTTCTAAACTTTCAATGTGGTAGTGGAGGTATAACTTTTTTTTTTATTGTTTTATTTTTAACTTTAATCTATCTATTTAATATATCTAATAATAATAATTGTTGTTATACATAATTCAAGACTATTTTTCTTTTTTAAATATTCAATTAAGAATTTATTAGAATTTAATTTATTTGTTTTTAACTGCCAGTTTAGATTGGATATCTATCTAATAATAGTAGTAGCAGTAATAATACATCTTACAGCTAGCTATGGTCTTGAGCTTGTGTTTTTCAGTTGTCATGCTGAGTGTTCATGTGATCATGACTTTTTTCCTGTCTGTGTGATATATAAGGAAAGAACATAAAATCTTGTGCATTTAAGTTTGTTTATGAGGCTGATTCATTTCCCAATCCTAGTGAGCTGCCTATGTAGGCAGAATATTAAGGGCTCATTAACACGCTCTCAATGCAAAGGCTGTTCTGAAAATTAGGCAGCAAAACAATGCTGTGTTTTATCACATGCATCCTTCACAGACAAGACAATCCCATTAATGCATTTCAAAAAAATCCTCTAAGATCGTGATAATGCCTAATAATATACTTTACTTTCCCCCGGTTTCACAGACCAGGCTTAAGATTAGTCCCAGCCTAAATTGTAAGTCTGAGCTGTTTCAACTGAAAGAAACTTGCACTAATTGATCTTAAAATATAAGAATGCCTTTGTTTTGTCTCAGGATGGACACCAGTAATGTTTTTTTCTAAGGCACGTTTATAAAAATTACTTAAGTGTCCTAAATGAACTATGGCCTAATCCTGGCTTAGTCTAAACCCTGTCTGTGAAACCTTTGAGTACTAAATGAAATATATCAATAAAAGTGTTGGAGTAGTGGTTTATGCTCTAATTAATTTTATTTTTCATCTTTTCACAGTGTCCCGTACTTTGAGACGAGTGCTGCGAACGGCGAGAACGTGAGTCATGCCGTGGAGGTTCTGCTGGATCTGATCATGAAGCGCATGGAGAGATGTGTGGACAAATCCTGGATCCCCGACGGGACGGTTCGTACCAACGGCCACAGCACCAGCAGCCTGGCCGAGCCACGTGACGCCGAGCAGAGCAAGTGCGGCTGCTAATGCCGTAAGAATCCTTCCAGCCGAGGCTCTCTGATCCTCTTCATTAGCACTAGTACACATCACGGTTGAGTTGAGCGGATGTTGAGGATCAGAGACCCTGCGCTGCGTTAAAGCTGGGGACGCCACAGCCTCACTTGGTTTTTTCTCAGAATGGATGGACTAAAGCCTCCTAGATTCAAGTTTTCACGTTTTGAGAGCACTTTACACCAAATCCTGCGTTCAGAAGCCTTAATGCATCAGATTCGATGTGTTTTAAGGGCTCGACTCCTCTCACTGTGTGTTTCACTGTTAGTGCACATCTGCTGTTAAAACTAGACGTGCATCAGTGCATTTCTCTGATCCTGACACAGTTTTGTGTTGATTTTCTAAATGAAAACCCCACATTCAATCACTGAAAATCTGAAAAAAAAGCATGTTAAAAAAATATATATTTTTTAAATATCTGTTTAATATATATATTTATATAATGCACAACCTGTATCACTTTTTCAAAAATTAAGAAAATCATCATATGGACTTGAAATGGTGTGATTTTTATATATATATATTCCGTTTTCAAATTGTTTAAATCTCATTTTAAAAAAATTCACCCTTATGACTGGTTTTGAGATAGAGAGATATATATATATATATATATATATATATATATATATATATATTACACACACACACACACACTGGACCACAAAACCAGTCATAAGGGTGAATTTTTTGAAATTGAGATTTATACATCATCTGAAAGCTGAATAAATAATATTTCCATTGATGTATGGTTTGTTAGGATCGGACAATATTTGTCTGAGATACAACTATTTGAAAATCTGGAATCTGAGGGTGCAAAAAAAAAAAAAAAAATCTAAATATTGAGAAAATCTCCTTTAAAGTTGTTCAAATGAAGTTCTTAGCAATGCATATTACTAATCAGAAATATATTTGATATATTTACAGTAGGAAATTTTCTAAATATCTTCATAGAACCTTTACCTAATGTCCTAATGATTTTTGGCATAAAAGAAAAATCTATAATTTTGACCAATACGATGTATTTTTGGCTATTGCCAGCGACTTAAGACTGCTTTTGTGCTCCAGGGTCACATATATATATTTAAACACATCATTCCCCACCCTCTGTCACTTAAAAAAACCCAAAAAAACAATATATATATATATATATATATATATATGAATATTAAGAAAAGCATCATATGGACTTGAAATGGCATGAAGGTTCGTAATGATGAGAGAATTGTAATTCTTTTGGTGAGCTGTTCCTGTAATAATTTGTGCTGTTGTCCCTCTCTAGTGGACTGATGGTGAAAAGCACTCACTTCTATGCCACTTTTGAACACTTTTAAATGTGTTACTATGTTATCTGTAGTCATGTAGATGTCAGAGACCAATTAAATAAGTATTTAGCTGTTATATTCATGTGTAGGTTAGTGGTTGATTTGTATTGTACATTTGTGTAGACATTCACCAGCTGGTGTTGGTTGTGGTTTTTCTGTATTTCTGGTCACTGGTTCATGTAGATTTCCTGCCATTTCATTTAATCACGGGATTTGGAATGAGGCTTAGATGAAATATCCACATCTATACTGTAAATTGTGGTCATATTTCTCAAAAATGGTTGCAAAATGCCAGTAGATGCGTTCATTTCCTCTTCTTTACAGTCCCTTAATTTCATAAAAATGAAAAGCAAACAAATTCTGAGTGAATGTTTGTAATCTGTGGACATTTCGGTTTGGTTTACAGAATCATTTCCAAAGCGCTTTATTCTACTGTAGTGCCTGTAACACTGTATCATTGCCAAACACTGTCTTTTGTGCCAAATACTCTATTTGAAAAAAAATAAATGTTATTATTTATTATGATGTTGTCATATGCACTTTTTAAGCTGTGTTCAAATACTGCTAATCTGCAGGCATGTCTGATGAAATGTGAAATTGCAGCACAGACTCACAAATTGCCCCGTCTGTGTGGTGCATGATTGCATAACGCATCAGTTTCCTCACAAAGAGCTTCTGTTCTCAGTTTAGCAATGCGCTTGCAATCTTTATCCGTCTGTAGAAAGACAACCATCACCTCCTTCTGAGAAAAAACATGGCTACTTCCTCTGTTTATTTGATTAATAATGTATTTATATAGTTCTTTAAAGAACTGAAACATGTAAATAAATGCGTTAAATAAAGTAAATTAAAAACTGACAATCATTACTGACGATTTGTAGTATAATTTAATAATTATCTTGCGTTGTCACGTGGTTCCTGTTACTTATCTCAACGCTGGTCAGAATCATAGACGCTGAATACGGCACATACAAACTATTTTACAGATTATTTGAGCTGATTTCGGTCCTTTGCAATGAATAAACTGAAAATATTATACATTTTAGATTAAAATGAGGTTCTTAAGGGGATTTATCTGTATGAGCTGCAACCCCTGGCGGAAACAGAAAAACCTACAGGCGTCCTTGTCAGTGGAAAAAAGGTTACTCCAATTAAGATATTTCTGCATGTTTATTTCAAGTTTTTTTTTATGAGATGCATTTTCAAGACTTTTCTTATCAGTGAAGTTCAGTTCCAGAAAGACACCCTCACTTGCCTTTTAGACAAGAAGCATTTTACACTGCTTGCATAAATTCTGGTCTTTTTGTTTTCACACTCAAGCCCTTATATTAAAACAATCTTACACTTTAAATGGATCAGACAGTGTAATAATATTTTAGCTCTATGACTTCCATTCACATTGTTTATACAGGTACATCTCAAAATATTAGAATATCATGAAAAAGTTCAACTTATTTCAAAAAGTGAAACTTTCATATATTTCAGATTCATTACATGTAAAGTAAAACATTTCAAAAGTTTCTTTGTTTTAATTTTGATGATTAGAGCTTACAGCTCATGAAAGTTAAAAATCAGTATCTCAAAATATTATTTACATTTGAGTTTCAATTAATGACCATCTCTACAGAATAAATTCAGGGTGTCTCTTGTTCTTTGAAACCACAATAATGGAGAACACTGCTGACTTGGCAATGATCCAGAAGATGAACATTGACGCCCTCCACAAAGAGGGTAAGTCACAGAGGGTCATGTGACTGTTGCTCAGTGGTCCAAAGTCCTCTTTTCAGATGAAAGTAAATTTTGCATTTCATTTGGAAATCAAGGTCCCAGAGTCTGGAGGAAGAGTGTAGAGGCACAGAATCCATGTTGCTTGAAGTCCAGTGTGAAGTTTCCACAGTCAGTGATGATTTGGGCTGCCATGTCATCTGCTGGTGTTGGTCCACTGTGTTTTCTGAAGTCCACAGTCAACGCAGCCATCTACCAGGAAATTTTAGAGCACTTCATGCTTCCTTCTGCTGACAAGCTTTATGGAGATGCTGATTTCATTTTCCAGCAGGACTTGGCACCTGCCCACACTGCCAAAGGTACCAAAAGCTGGTTCAATGACCATGGTGTTACTGTGCTTGATTGGCCAGCAAACTCGCCTGACCTGAATCTATAGGGTATTGTCAAGAGGAAGATGAGAGACACCAGACCCAACAACGCAGATGACCTGAAGACCGCTATCAAAGCAACCTGGGCTTCCATTACACCTGAGCAGTGCCACAGACTGATTGCCTCCATGCCACGCCGCACTGATGCAGTAATTCATGCAAAACGAGGCCCAAATATTGAGTGCATAGAAATGAACATACTTTCCAGAAGCCTGACATTTCTGTTTAAAATATCCTTTTTATTATTGATCTTATGTAATATTCACATTTCCTGAGACACTGAATTTTAGGTTTTCATTATCTATAAGCCATAATCATCAAAATTTCAAGAAATAAAGGCTTGAAATATTTCACTCTGTGTAATGAATCTATATAATATATGGGTTTCACTTTCTGAAATGAGTGACAAAAAATATTGACCTTTTTCACGATATTCTAATTTGAGATGTACCTGTATATGTTTTGGAGAATAGTAGAGACAGTATAAGGACTACATTTATGGTACTGTTTTGTCCTTTATGAAGCTTGACAGATTTGGTCGGTGTGGTTATTTACTCATGTGTTCATTAGTAAATAATTTTTTAAATATCTGTATCATGATGTCTGCATGCAATAATAAATAATAAAGAGACTGAATACAACAGGGCTCAGATAACTTATTTTAATAATACAGAAAAAGTAAGTAATGAATGTGAACATGCACAGTAACTTTACTTTATTGTATTATGTATCACCAAGTACATTAATAATTATTCAAATAAAAAGTTACAGAATTAAAATCTAACCTATACATAAAAATATATAAACCTAGTTTAAATTGTATTTTTTTAAATTTTAAAACAAGAAAATAATATTTTTCAGTAGATGACTAATTGACTTAAACAAAGGTTCCTGAAGTGTCGTCGCACACACTCTTCAATGCTGATGCAACTTCACGTTCCGCCTCAACACCTTTAATAAACAAAAGTCTTCAAATTATTTTGCAATCAATATGTACTTAGTCCTTAGTCTTTGTAATTATTTCAAGTCACAGCCTACATTTTTTCTCTATTAAAGTTCTGTTTCTCTCGGAAATATGTAACATTACAGAAGTAAAACTGTGAAAGGCATGTTATGTTGACTTCAATCAGAGCGAGATTCCATCACCTATGAAAGCAACTCATAATGTCAGTCTTACCCTCGAGATCATCTTTGAGCTGTTGAGCCACTGTCCTCAGTTCCTTCACAACATGCGGAAACTCTTCCTCGATCTCCTCAAAATGTTTTAATGACAGGGAGAAAAGGCTGCAGGCGGTCAGAGCAGAAACTGTGGCCAGCTGCCTTCCACCAAACAAGAAGCTGATCTCTGCAGAAACACACACCGTCTTAAAACACTGAGCATGAGGCTGGTATTGTTACTGATGTTTCAAAGACCACTAGGAGTACAGAGGTTGGAAACTGTAGGATTGGGTTTTGCAGAACATCACAAGGGCAAAGAGCTTTCTCTGTAAACGGATGCCAACTCTGAAATATGTTGCCAAGTGAATTTAAAGTGATACATGATATAAAGTCTGAAGGTTAAGCGTTGGCTCAAATTAAACCAGACTTGTACGCATATTTAATTTTGTATTTGGATCTGTACTAGTTAATTATTAAGATTGGAAGAGTCTATAAAACAAGGTGCATGTGTTTGTTCTGTATTCTGTTTGTAATGTGAGGTTTTTAATGAAGAGTTTGTTACATTAGTTTTATTATTTTTAAAAGCCTTTCTAGATGCAAATTAGCACCTGCTATAATCTCTGTGCAGTGCATTTTTTTCTTTAACTGGATTATTGTATTGTTCCTATCTAAATAAATGACAATAAATAAATAATAGTATTAAAATATAAATATAGACTTGTCACAGCACTTGCATATTATTGCTCTTTTGTTGGTTTTGATTGCTTCTATTGTCATCATTTGTACGTCGCTTTGGATAAAAGTGTCTGCTAAATGACTAAATATCAATATATATATATATATACTGTAAACATACACATATAAAACTGCCCAAATGACCGACAAGTTTCAGAGAGAAACTGTTGCACGCATACGGTGGACACTTCACAGCATAGATGTGTTATTTGTAATCCCTAATACACACACACTACTATATCAAATGCACTTTTTAATGCTCACAATATAATTACTTGCTCTTTTTGGACGCAGCCTAGATTTGTCAGGTTAAAAGAAAGGTTTTGTTTGTAAGTGTTTACTAATCATGAGTGAATTCCTGATCATCATCATTTGATTTTTTTCCCCTCACAACAATCTAATATTGTTCTGTTATCTCTTTCAGACAAAACATCCCTGAATGGCACATCAGACAGTCACTATGGAACGGGTCAAGACCAGAACTGGAATGTGACTTCTCATCTGAATCATGCTACAGCAGGTTTCTCATACATCACCTCCAAATTGGACTCCATCGTACAGCTCCATTTGGAAAAATTGGTTCTTCATGAGCACATGTCCATGCTCGATGAAGAACATGTGGTCAGCTTTAGCGCCCTGATGAATGATGATGTCTTCTGCTTGGAATAACTCGTACTCCAGCTTCACCAAGATTGCTTCGGTGAATTCTCTGTCATGCTTTATGAACATGGAGCCTTTGCTCAGCAGGTTGGGACACATATCAGCCATAATATCCTTTGAAAGAGAAAACATAGCACTATTGAAATGAGTTATATATAAAAACAGATTATTTTGTGCCAACGCTCCAGTGTGAGCGTGACACTGAGGTACGTCTATGTTACCTGCACTGACCTTTGCTTATTTCTATGTTCATATGAATGAATTAAAAACCTTTCTCAGCCGTGTTGACACCAGATCAAGGATGTTCTTCTTGTCATACTGCCACTTGTACTGGGCAGTGGTGCGTTGGCGCAGAGCCCTGGGTAGCTTCTTGAACATTTTGGAGGATTGCAGCTGGCTGATCTGTAATATATATATATGTCATGCTTTTAATACATGTATTTATTTGAAGAATGCATTTCAGCTTTACTTTTAAACTCTTAAAAAAAAATCACTTAAGCGTACCTTTCTCTTGTATTCATTGCCAGTCGCAGACATGCTCCCGACTGTTGAGATCAAGCAGGCGATAAGAGCAAAACACATTATAAATCCAACCACCATGCTCACAACAGCCAGCCACCGCTCTGCGATACCTGAAATCATTTTATCTCATTGTAAACTACATTTTTGCATCTTATTCAGAGGTGTTTGCTCATGCAAAACCTGATGCCACAATGCTAAAGTACCAGGCCATCTGTTGCTATTTTCTTTTTATCTGGCATATGAAAAATTGTAAGTTTGGTCACTTCAGAGTTTAATACTTTGGGCCACAGGTTTTGAAAAATCCCTAATCTTGATAGTAAAAATGGTAGCAAATGCCACAATTAAAGTTATTTTTCGGCACCAAAAAACAACAAACAATCTTTTCTCAAAATTGCTGAATGTCGAAAGAATGTGTGATGTACGTGTTGGTGATTGAATAGATTTAGTTGAAATCCAGGCCAGTTGAGAGAAAGCTCTGAAGGAAGAATAGGAGTATTTTTCCCCGATCGTGGTATTCTGCAAAACATAAAAGAAAATAGGAACAAATGTTAAGCGTCACATCAATAAATGCCTACATACGCCATACAAATTGAGACATACCTTGATATTCTCTTGCATGACCCAGCTGTCGTCGGGAAACTCCTCCAGTAGAGATATGAAGTACTGAACACACGTGTTCCAGTGCCAAATGAGGATTATCAACACGAACATGAAAAAAATCCTGAAAAACTTCTTGGCTTCTTCAAGCTGGATGTCAGAGACCTAGAATGACCGATAACACAAACAACATCAGATCAGAAAGTCTCATTACTGTAAGGGTGTAAAAAAAAAATACCACCTGATGCTTGTTGGTTCATTGGAAACATTTGAGAAACTGCTACAAAAAATGATACTTATATAGTAGTTGCTGTAAGTTTTTGCTATTTACTTGATGTTTTTCAGATCATTGGTTTGATTTCAGGGATTGCTTAAATCATCAGATCATAGATGACTTTCAGAAAAAGTCATTTGTATAACTTTTCATATAAAATCAGCCTGAAAGTTTTATTTTTTTTATTCTAACCTATTTTTATTCAGTTGTCAAGTCAATTTTAGTTATAGCACTTTATATTGTACATCGCTCTAATAATAATATGTCATAATAAGCTCTTTTTTTAAGTTTCATAACAAATTATGTCTTTTTTTTTCCTCCATTGGGCAAAGGCGACGACTGGCAGGCAGGAAAAACAACACAAAACAGTATTGCCATGCATGAACATGACTGTGAGTGAAACTGAAACTTACACTTTCCAATTCGAAGCAGAATCTCAGAAGCTTCGGCACACGGAGTAAACGGATCAAACTGAAAATCCTGGCAAACATGAGTATCCTCACCAGCTTCGAAGCCATCAGTACATCAGTGTCAGCGTGATAATAGTGCTCCTGTGACAAAATAGACATGCTTTCATTGTTAAATAAAGCATCTTTACAATTTGATCAGAGTGAGCGATATTAACTTTATTAATAAACTTACCACAATAATAATGATAATGTCAACCGGAAAGGCAGCCACCATATCAGGAGCAAACCAACTTTTGAAATAATCATTTCTTATTAATTTTGGATCCAGGATGGCCTAGACAGAAACAAGACTTGTGTTTTATACATTTTTAAGAGTCAGCAATATTTTAGAAAGGGAAAGCACTAAATAACTCATGTTACACTATAAAAAAGATGATGAGGACACGTACCTGACCGTCGTCACTGAATATACCCATCTGAAAATTAAGGCCAACATCAAGGCAAAACATGACGTCTGAGAATACATTGAAGGTCACCCAGTATTCCTGAGAGCTACCTATCATATGTTCAGAAAATGCCATGTCTAGAGGAATCGTTATAAGGTTCACGAATGTTAAGATCACCATAAACATGAGATAGTAATGCCTGTAAGACAAAAGCAAAAGCATTTTTATGCATTAATAAAACACTGACATGCATGCTCCACATGGTATTTATTTGTAATAATGCACATAGTACATGCATATGGTAATCATTTAGAAGCCTACCACATATAAAAGTATCATTAATAGCAATCGTAACACTTGACCAGTATTTATAAACATTTATTTACAACATATAGAAGTATTAATTTCAATTGCAAGAGTAACATTTGAAATTTTCACATTATTTACATTTAAATTGAATTACATTATTAAAAAAATACAAACGTAACATGTATTTAAATTGCAATTTTATTATGATATTACAACAATATTTGTTCAGTGTTAGCGTTATGTTATGAATGCTAACTGTTAATAACCTTTAGAGATAAAAACAGACGGTTTTTTGACAGCCTATCAAGAACAAGACCACACTTCTAATTAGCATATATGCTAAATAATCTGAAAGTGATTGAGTTTTGTTAAGAAGTTGTGACACGGTACTAGTTTACATGAGGAGGACTAGTTGAGTCTGTGTTATTATTTAGTTATTAATGTTACCTGATGTGACTCCGGGGGTGAATCACCCATCTGTAGGTTTCAACCTCCTTTTCTTCATTTTCTACGGCTTGCCACACATTTTCATTTCCTTCAGGATACACAGTTAAGGCCAGCTTTCCCGTTAGGACATCTTTAAGGCCCGAGAAGCGTGTTTTTCCCGGATCACTCGAGCTATTTCCTCTCATCTCGTCTGAGCGACTCATAAGCAGACGCAGATATGGTTATTTACATTCAAATATTAGCGAATCTGCACGTGACCATTGAGCCGTGATGACAATCTAGGTTTTAGCTAATTAGTTGATTTTTTTTAACTTTTAACTTCTTCTTTTGTTAATTTGATTGATTTGAAAATTTTGATTGAAAATGTTTTTTTTTAATATATAAATAACGTTATGTATTTATATGAATTATCCTTGGCCTAATGTGTTTAATATTGTGTGTTTTTTTTTTTTTAAAGGTTTAATAAAACAATGGAGTTTGACCCTTTAGCCTATCATTTACATTCTCCCCCTCAGGTTAGAGCCATATTTAATTTCTGGCTGGAATAAAACGCCGATTGATCAGCTGATGAAATGTCTTTCTAAAAGTAAATAAAACCATTAAAAGAGTCGTAGGCCCTGACCCGAGCCCGTCTCCTAATACTGTTTCGGCTATTAAAATAGTTCAGTTTTGTGTGTAATGGCAAATTTTTATATTTCGTTTCGTTTTTTTATTAAGTTAATTTAGAAACACGTTTGGAGCATTTTTGTTTGTTAAATAGCCTATAAGTTTTCGTTTTAAAGTAAGGACCAAGCGGCCAGCTGCATGAGGTGATCATAGCAATTTAGCCTTCTCATATCATCACCACTTGCCTAAAATAACATCTATAGATATACTAAAACAGTTCAAGTATATAACAATGTTTAAACGTTAAACCTGCGCTATAATAATAATGCATCTATATGTAAGTTTGTGCGGAGAGCGCTCTGCAGGACACCAGCACAAACACTTGCTTTTTATTCAGTGGAAACTAATTAAAATAGCCTACGCTGTCATTTTTTACAAATTAAGATATTTTTGATGAAACAACGGTCTTATTGATGTGGAACGACATGAGGGTTATGTCAGAATTTTAACCTCTTACCTCTTATGAGTTTTTTGGCAAACATTTGTCGTGTAAGATGCAGTTTCATGAGCTCAGAGTACCTTTTGTGAGAATGGTAATATTCAGTGACATCAACCTAAACACTGGTTGAAGTAACCTCAGATGAATTATTACTGTTATTTATTAAATAATTATTTTATGGTGTTTTTGAATTTTTTGCACGTTTGTGAATGCATTATTGTATAAGGTGCAGTTCATCAGCTTTGTGTATCTTGTGAGAGTTAAAATGCATGATATTGTAAGGTATACTGTGTAGAACATTTCAATGTATTTATAATTTTAAGGTATTTTCACAATATTGTTGTATATTTCAGTAAAAGTTTTAAAATGTGGCAGTGTTTAGCGTATCATTTTCTTTTCTTTTGGGACAACAGGGAATAAACAATTAAATATAGCTGCGAGCAGCGATGACGGGCCCAAGCCGTCAGCATACGCCACCCCGGTGGCATCGATAAAACGGTGCCCAGCGAGCACAAGCATCACAGTAACCCTCTGGCAGTTTGGTTTTAAGGGATACGGCAATTAAAGGGTTAATCCAAACCATCAACTCTGTGAAACACACACACACAGAACAACATATAAAACTTTAAATTCTGTGAAAATATATTTTTCATTGGTAGTTGATGTTAGTTAATGCATTTACTAATGCTAACAAATGAGAAATTATTATAGTTACCAAAGGTTTTAATGATTTATAAGCATTTTTTTTATGATTTATTTTTCCATTAACTAACATGAATAATTTTTACTAACACAAATAAAGTAAAAAATATATTGTTAATATTTAATGTTATTTGTGAATTAACCAATGTTAAAAAACAACATTATTTAACTGTTGTTAGTTAACATCAACAATAATTATATACCATTTAATGGTGATCAATATTAATTCCAAAATGAGTTAATATATTATTACATTTTAAAGTTTTATCTTTTGAGCATGACTATTTTTCTAATATTAAAAATATTATGTTCATTGTTAGCTCATTGTAAGTTCATACTATCAATGAAGAATTAACATGCTGTAAAAAATATATTTTTCATTGTTAGTTCATATTAATTAATGCATTCCCTACTGTTAACAATTGAGACTTAATTATAAAGTGTTATCAAAACCTTTAATGCTTTATAAGCATTTTTTAAGGATTTTATTGAGAAGTTTAAACAGACCCTCTCTCTCTCTCTCTCTCTCTCTCTCTTTCTTTCTCTCTCTCTCCCCCTCCACACTCACTGAACTCACACAGTCAGTCACACCCCACCCCTCACTCAGAAGCAGTGACAGGGAGCTCTCACTCAGCAGCAGCTCTGATAGTTTTTTAATTTTCTCCTCTGCATAGTGTATTGTAAATTCATGAAATTAATCACATATCCTCAGACTGTATTGTTCTGTGTATGTAATTTTTTATGAAGTGTTTGGAAGCTGCTCTTAAAAAAAAAAAAAAAAAAAAAAGAATTCTCTTTTTTACTGTAACTTTAATAAATTGCCATTAAATCATCGTTCAAGATATCCTAAATCCGTCCGCAATTTAGCATCTTCAGTATTTTGGCATCACTAGAAAAAATGTTTTGGTGTGATTTCTGTGTTTCTGTTTGGAGGAGTATGAATTTGTTTACAGCTCGTTTTAAAAAAAAACCCACATTAAAATAAATATAGCCGACTTCCTGTTGGTCGTAGCTAATGACTGTAAATTAGAAAGTTGTCCGGATTAATAAGAACAATTTATGTACCGAGTTTGGTGTCTGTAGCGATCATTATATATATATAATCATTAATAATTATATACCATTTAATGTTGATCAATATTAATTCCAAAATGTGTTAATATATTATTAAATTTTAAAGTTTATCTTTTGAACATGACTATTTTTCTAACATTAAAAAGATTAATAAATGCTTTAAAAAAAAATTTTCTTTGTTAGTTCATACTATCATGGAAGAATTAACATCCTGTAAAAATATATTTTTCATTGTTAGTTCATGTTAATGCATTTCCTAATGTTAAGAAATGAGACCTTATTATAAAGTGTTATCAAAATCTTTAATGATTTATAAGCATTTTTTAAAGATTTTAAAAAACAGACCCTCTCTCTCTTTTTCTCTCTCTCTCACCCACTGCCTCAATCCACACAGTCACTCACACAGTCACTCACACCCCACAACACCCCACCCCCACCCCTCACTCAGAAGCAGTGGCAGGAGCTCTCACTCAGAAGCAGGCTGATAGTTTTTAAATTTTCTCCTAAGCATAGTGTATTGTAAATTCATGAAATTAATCACATATCCTCAGACTGTATTGTTCTGTGTATGTAATTTTTTATGAAGTGTTTGGAAGCTGCTCTTAAAAGATAAAAAAAAAAAAAAAATTATCTTTTTTACTGTAACTTTAATAAATTTCCATTAAATCATCGTTCAAGATATCCTAAATCCGTCCGCAATTTAGCATCTTCAGTATTTTGGCATCATGAGAAAAAATGTTTGGTGTGATTTCCGTGTTTCTGCTTGGAGGAGTATTAATTTGTTTACAGCCCGTTTAAAAAAAAACCCCACATTAAAATAAATATAGCCGATTTCCTGTTGGTCGTAGCTAATGACTGTAAATTAGAAAGTTGTCCGGATTAATAAGAACAATTTATGTACCGAGTTTGGTGTCTGTAGCTATCATTATATATATATATAATCATTAATAATTATATACCATTTAATGTTGATGAATATTAATTCCAAAATGTGTTTATATATTATTACATTTTAAAGTTAATCTTTTGAACATGATTATTTTTCTAACATTAAAAAGATTAATAAATGCTTTAAAAAAAAAGTTATTTGTTAGTTCATACTATCATGGAAGAATTAACATGCTGTAAAAATATATTTTTCATTGTTAGTTCACGTTAATTAATGCATTTCCTAATGTTAAGAATTGAGACCTTATTATAAAGTGTTATCAAAATCTTTAATGATTTATAAGCATTTTTTAAAGATTTAAAAAAAACAGACCCTCTCTCTCTCTTTCTCTCTCTCACCCACTGCCTCAATCCACACAGTCACTCACACAGTCACTCACACCCCACCCCACCCCTCACTCAGCTCCAGGCTGACAGGACCTCTCACTCAGAAGCATTATATCAACTCTCTGATAGTTTTTAAATTTTCTCCTAAGCATAGTGTATTGTAAATTCATGAAATTAATCACATATCCTCAGACTGTATTGTTCTGTGTATGTAATTTTTTATGAAGTGTTTGGAAGCTGCTCTTAAAAGATAAAAAAAAATAAAAATTATCTTTTTTACTGTAACTTTAATAAATTGCCATTAAATCATCGTTCAAGATATCCTAAATCCGTCCGCAATTTAGCATCTTCAGTATTTTGGCATCATGATAAAAAATGTTTCGTGTGATTTCCGTGTTTCTGCTTGGAGGAGTATTAATTTGTTTACAGCCCGTTTTTAAAAAAAACCCACATTAAAATAAATATAGCCGACTTCCTGTTGGTCGTAGCTAATGACTGTAAATTAGAAAGTTGTCCGGATTAATAAGAACAATTTATGTACCAAGTTTGGTGTCTGTAGCTAAAACTAACCCCCCCATTTTTGACAAAAGGTGGCGCTATAGAGTGCCTCTTCCACGCCCGTTTATGAGCTTTTTCCAGTGTCTAACTATCATTAATACTGATATGTGTGTTGAGTTTCATGACATTCTAAACATGTTATCTGCCTCAAAATCACCAGAAACGAATTTTCAACTTTGACACGTTGCCATGGCAACATAATTTTAGATATCAATATTCCCTTCACAGTTTTACATCGGCCGTGTTTTGACATTATTCTGGTGAAGTTTGAAGCAAATCGAGTAAAAATAAGATGCTGAATTCAAAGCATTTTGAAAACAACACACTTCCTGCAGCCAGTTGGTGGCGCTATAACTTTCAGTCATAATAGTCAAATCTATCCGATCGGCATCATACAACGAACAAACCACTGAAGTTTGATCTGCATCATACAATGTATGTGGACGTTATTAGGCATTTCCTGGGTCTCATTTTTCGCCATAACTTCATCGCCTCGCCACGGGCAAACCGTTCGACATATCAAAAATATCTTCGCAATTTAGCGTCCCCAATGTCTTGAGATCATGTTCACCGAGTTTGGTGGCAATCGTATGGAAATCCTCAGAGGAGTATATCAAATTCCAGAGCATGCGCTTTTTAAACAGCCCTGAATAGCCGACTTCCTGTTGGGCGGAGCCTATGACATGCTGCGCGGAAGTTGTTCGGCTCAATGAGTTCTATATGTGTACCGAGTTTCATATGAATACGTGCAAGTATGTGTGAGCTATACATCAAGCTTTCTGACAATTTTCCAGGGGGCGCCGTAGAGCCCCTGTGCCACGCCCGGGTCCCAGCCTCAGCGGCGTCCTAATAGCCGCAGGTTCCAACGTGCGTGCCAATTTTCGAGAGTTTTCGGGCACGTTAAGGCCCCCAAAAGTGCCCGGATGATTGAAATAAAAAAAAAAAAAAAAAAAAAAAAATAATCCTTAGAAGAACAATAGGGCCCTGCGCCTTACTGGCTTGGGCCCTAATTAAGGATACTTTAGCGCATATACCAATATACATTTTTAAATTAGGTAAAACAAAAATTGACATATTATTTCTCATTGAGCCAATGTTAACAGACTGTTGCCACAATTGATAAAATTCAATTAGCAGAACATTCAATTGGGCCAATGGAAAAATTTAGATGTAATCAGTCACTAGAGAATTGAGTTGGGGAGGTCTGAATTTTTTTTACCGTGTATAATAACACTTCCTCCAGTGGAAAAGTCCCATCTTCTGTTGTCCTCTTACATCAAAATCCACCTCATATTTGTTTTTGGCTTGTAAACGGTGCTTGATCTGTGCAGATTTCTCTCCTGATTCAGACAAGATGACTTTTTCTCTGGAAAAAGCAAGAGGGGACTTTAGCCATGAGTATTTTAGCCAGAAACAACGGTTTGAAGTTAAAAAGACTTAATGATGGATTTGAAGCTTTTCACTTCTCCAGATGTTAACTGATGGACTGGAGTGGTGTGGATTATTGTGATGTTTTTATCAGCTGTTTGGACTCTCATTCTGACGGCACCCATTCACTGCAGAGCATCCATTGCTGAGACACTGATGCAATGCTACATTTCTAATGAAGAAACAAACTCATCTAGAATGGACTGAGGTGAGTACATTTACATTTAATCATTTAGCTGACGCTTTTATCCAAAGCGAATTACAAATGAGGACAATGGAAGCAATCAAAATCAACAGAGCAATGATATGCAAGTGCTATAACAAGTCTTAACACAGTTCACATAGCAAGGTTTTTTATTTATTTTAATTATATAATAAATAAAAAATAAAAAAACAGATAGAATAGAAAAAGAATAGAGCAAGCTAGTGTTAAAGAATAGCCCACGGGGGAAGTCGTGGCCTAATGGTCAGAGAGTCGGACTCGTCATCCGAAGGTTGCGGGTTCGAGTCTCGGGCCGGCAGGGATTGTAGGTGGGGGGAGTGAATGTACAGCGCTCTCTCCACCCTCAATACCACGACTGAGGTGCCCTTGAGCAAGACACCGAACCCCCAATTGCTCCCCGGGCGCCGCAGCATGGCTGCCCACTGCTCCGGGTGTGTGTTCACGGTGTGTGTGTGTGTGTGTGTGTGTGTGTGTGTGTGTGCATTTGTTCACTGCTCACTGCTGTGTGTGTGTGCACTTGGATGGGTTAAACGCAGAGCACCAATTTCGAGTATGGGTCACCATACTTGACAATACGTCACGACTTAAAGGCATTTTTCGCTTTTGTTAATTTACACTAAATAAAAAGAAAATAGATTTTTAGTAAATTTTCATTTTTGGGTGAACTGTTCCTCTAAAGTGTGATCTCAAGTACTATCAATAATTATGCATATCTGTAAATCATTTAGTGCAGGATGACTTGGTGCTGAGGTGTACTCATATTTGGAGGTTTGCTAAAATCATGAAACCTAAGTCATGCATTCCTTTGAAATCACTATACTCTTGAGTTGTAAATGTTTAGAGTAGCCAGTAGATGATGCCATTGAGCCTTTTTGTTGTGTGGGTGTGTCAGTGACTGATGGAGAGCATCCTTCTATTAATGCTACTCCATAGACAGAACATAACTAATTGGGAATGATTATGCAAAATCAACAAACAAGGAAATGAATAACAATTAACAAAGACCTTGCCAGATGCATTAATAAGCATCAAGCTTACAGATAAAGAAAAACAGAAAATAGCAATGGGGAATATTTGAACTCCAAAGATATGATTTAATTTAGCATTTAATTAAAAACTCAAATTTTGCCTGCTCTTTAATCATAGTATTGCTGCACTACTTGTGAGCTCCTGTGTTTATGGTTTTGTTTATGATTTTTAAAGTCATTTTAGACAAAAGCATCTGCATAATGAATGATATGTGCAAGCTGATTGTTATTTTGTCTTGTTCAAACAGTGCATACCGGTCTATATGATATACACTAAACAACATCAGCGGTCATAAGTCATATAAAATGCATTAGCTGTTTCACATAAATATGTCGCATTATGCTAGTATAATAGGTTGCAAATGGCATTTCATGCTAATCTGAGTTTGGTTAAAGAGAGAGCTCCTCTTTGACGAGGGTTAGGATGGTTGACTAGGGGTGTGCGATATTGACAAAAAATTATATCTCAATATTTTCTAGGATTTTATCGATAACGGTAATTAGACGATATGTTGCTGAGTGTGTTATTGTGCTGATCTTAAGGACTACCGTGGACAGTTTGATATTATTCATATTCTGTGTGGTGGTCAGTTCACAGCAGTGATAGAAATTACACATGCATATATGTTTTAATACTGTAAACATAAAACGTTGAATACCGATATTTGAAATTATATTAAAAAAAGAAAAGAAAAGATACTTTGAATGTGAAATTAAAACCACCAGCAGGTGGCACCAATCACTGTTAATAAGTGAGTCACTGCGACAGTGTTGCCAATTTAGCGACTTTGTTGCTAGTTCCCTTCCAGGAACTCGTGACCGCGCTCTGAACCAGAGTGTAATCTGTCCAATGGATGGGCGAGACGTCATAGGAGGGTGACGTCACCGACCGGGAAGCATAAAAGCACGTGCAGAGTGGAGCCGGCGTTTGCGTTTTGTCATTCAGCAACCACTACTCTCTGTCTGTCGATTTGTGTTGTGAGTCTTATTTAGTGTTGTTTGTCCCTCACAATCACTTGAATTAGGCTCCAGCAATATGTGCAAGCACTGGGACGATAGCAGATCGCATTATGGGCTGTGTGTTCCTCCCTGCACACGTTATATAACTGCTGGGGATACACGCAGACGCAGTCTGTGCTTGAGAGCGGAGCACGCAGATTCAGCTCTCGAGGGAGCTGACTGCCCGTTTTGTGAGCTTTTTTCATTGCTTATGCTTGCTCTCGGAAGGCTGTCTTTGAGGAGTGAGCTTTCATTAGCGTGGAATGAAGACGGGCGAACCCCTTCTTCCCTTCCCTAGACCTGTCTTCCTCCGTGGAGGTGGACGCGTCAATGAAACAGTGTTTGCACAAGCATATTATGAATGAGAACGGCGTGCAGTCAGCTCTTAAAAAAAAAGGGGCTGATTGTGCTTCTCCCAGCTGTACATCCCGCTTTCCCGCCGCTGCAAAGAAAAAGAAAAGGAGGAAAAAAAACAAATTAAAGAAAAAAAAAAATAGGAGGCACGGCGGCGAGTGAGATTGCGGGGATCGCAGAACGGGTTGGAGACGGTTCGTCGCTCTATCTCCTCCTGCATTCCCCAGATCTAGCGCTCTCGCTCGTGGAAGCCCTGTGCGGTTCTTCCCCCTTTGAGTGAGAGCTCGCTTGTTGCAGCGCGCGTTGCCGAGGCGACGCGTGCATTAGGTATTCTCATTCATTCATATCAGAAGCAATGCCCCGAGTGGAACAGACTCTCGCGAGCTATCTGTTCCCTTGCGTGGCGTTGTCTCTGAAGGCTCGCTGCTGCAGGTCAGGCTGGTGCGTGTCTGCACACCATGGCAGTGTTACAGGCGCACCAAGCTGACGGACCTGCTTAGAGAGCTGGATGAGGGATAGGGGCTCAATTTGATTGAAATATAAGCTGATCTCTGAGCTCCTTAGAAACGCTGTCTGTGGTTGACCCTATCTGACATGAAGGAGAAGATAGGGTCTTCCTCATGGACGCCCCGTTTGCGCCAAAAAGGGCTGCGTTTCAGTCACTATTTAATATTTATCCCGTTGACTGGCAACAGAATCTGTAAAATATATAAAGGAAAACAGTTATTGAGAATTTGGCTGCATTAAAATACAGTATGAGCACAGAGAGACAAACAAATGTAAAAGGAAATACGATTGAATATGCTAATTAGCGTATCATCTAGCTGCATTTAGCACTTTTCAAACTGGCAACTGAACCAAATCATTATTTATGATTCATTCAGGAAAAACCCGGCCGTGTATAGTGCAATTTTCGAGCCTTGGGCCTAATCCTGGTTTAGTCTAAGCCCTGTCTGTGAAACCGGGCCTTAATGTCTAAAATCTGAGATTAGGTAAAAACTATATGGTTCATGGGTCATCACCACATAGTGGCAAAACATTAAAAGTTTGAAACAGTTATGATGTAATGAAGCCTCAAATCATGTGACTTTGGCAGTTAAACACACTCTTAATTGCTCGCTCAAACGAATGGTTTCAAATCTTCACAAAGCAATATTTCGCTACTTAAAGGTTAATGTCTCTGACTATAAAGGTTTGATGCAGGAGAATAGACTTTTGAATGCTGTGTATTTCGTTCTCTCCTGAAACGATCCAGGCATCTCGAATACCTTAAACTTGATGTGTACAGCAGCATGTGATTGCATTTGTAGCCTGTATCGAGTGTTCAGGATTAGATGACCCTGCTGAGACGGATAGAGGGAACATGGTGAACTCTCTGCTAGGAATCTACTTGCCAAATCAACGACAGCTGCCTGGCTGCACCTTCAGCTGATAACACACAGTCAGTGTTTCACTGTGACAACAACATTACAAAAATATAAGTGGTGCTGCAGTGTGAGTCTGACAATGTTTTCCACCACCACTAATGAATTTGAGTTAATTGCATGACTCATAATTGGATAATGGTAACAGAAAAGCTGGATGTCTTGAGTCGTTGATTGTTTCCCAGCAGCCTCCGTTCATATAAACAGGTGTGAGATAGGCATTAGGTTCTTGTCCAGACTGTGAGATTGTGTTTTTCTCTTCTGCATCAACTTCTCGCTTTCAATTCCTTCATCCAATCACAGTCTCTAAGCTCTGAGTTTCAGGGGACAAAATTTCCTCTCTTAAAATGTCAATTCCAGTATTCTCGGATGCGTCTGGTTTACTCTGTTTGACCTTCAGGGATGCCGCTGGCTTTTTTGAAGCTTTCAAAGGTCTGTGCAGACATTTTCCTCCAGCAATACGTCCCTTCTGGCGCTGATGTGGTTTACTGATCTCTCTCTCTAGCGTAGACTAACAAACCACTGGAAGAAAATTTCCATAATGTTGCTCTTTAAGGGAGCAGTTCACCCAAATACATTTACTCAATGTCATGTAAAAGCTGTAGGACTTCCAGTCTTTCCAGAACTGACAAAAGTATCTTGATTTTTGAGTGCAGTTGACAGAAAACAAGAATCCTATTATAACTAAAGTGGCTGATTTAACCAAGAAAACCCAAAGACCTGAACCTGAGCAAAAAAGAGCATTATTAGCCTCTCTCATTTGCTATACTCCAGGACATCTCATTCTGGCTCATTCATCATCGTTGAATCCAAAACTGATATTTGGCAGGAGAGCCAAGCCGTCTGAAGAGTTTACTTGTTAGCTGTTATTTAACAGAAGCTTTTCATCACAAAAAAGAGGAGTTCTATGATTCATCGTCTTGCTTAAGAGCACAATGGGTTCAGATAATTAGATTACAGGTATATGATGAAGTTGGGAAACATTTTAGACTCACTTATGCTCATCACCTCCTGCATCTTATGTTTTTATCTTGAATCAAGGCCTGATGATATGTTATTCCTATTCTAGTGTAGCCAAACCTTTCACTTCGGGTCCAGCTTTTGACTGTAATGCAAAAAAATGCTGTTTTGTTTTCAAGCACTGTTTAGGAGCAAATTTAACTGAAATGCCATTATAGCAGACCGGTGTGGAAAATTAAAGATAGATGCGGTAGTTTTGGTCCACAAATAGCTATATAAAAAACTATGCATAATATGCATTACATAACACATGTAATATGTGTGTGTATGTGTATATATATATATATATATATATATATATATATATATATATATATATATATATATATTATATACTAGTCAGCATTTGAAGTGGCTCAAAACATTTCATCAAAGTTGTCCTAAAACCTAAATGCATTCTTGTCTTAGGACAACTTTGATGAACTTTTTTGATCGACTTCAAATGTTGACTTCTGTATATAGAATACAAATATAAAGCTACATATGTATATGTAGTATAAGACATATCATACATTAATAAATATAAAATGATATAATTGTTAGTGCCGGTGTCCTGACATTTTATCCTACCCGTCAGATTTTCCTACTGGGCCTAACTGCGCATGCGCACATCAATATTTCGTCCTTTTTCCCACGCTGAACAACAATATTTAATGCATCTGCATTACTGTAGGGGTAGGTTTAGGGTTGGGGTAGGTGTAGACGTTAATAAAACACAATCTAATAGGTAGAAAATATTATTTATTGTTGGTTTCCGGTAGCTGTATCCCTTCTAGCCACAACCGCGAATATAACACATAATTACTGTATTTGCATTACTGTAAGGGTAGGTTTAGGGTGTGATAGGTGTAGACATTAATAAATCATCATTTAAAAGGTAGCATTTCTCGTTGTCGAATTGTACTATCTACTGTTTTAATGGGAGGTAGGAAAATCTGATAGGGTAGCACAAATAATTTTTGGTTATATAATATATATATCTGTGTGTACTGTGTATATTAATTATTTATAAATAAAGTGACACACATACAGTATATATTTTGAAAATATTTACATGTATTTACATGTATATATATATTTATATTCATATAGTTTATATTATATATAAATATATTTAATATAGAAACACAACATATTTTTCTTAAATATATACATGCATGTGTGTGTGTGTGTGTGTGTGTGTGTATTGATATATACATAATAAATATACACAGTACACACACACACATGCTATTTCTATTTTTTTTAACACAGCATCTCATACCTGTTGTGCTCTTTCCCGTGTGGATTTGGTCTCTCTCAGGAATCAGTGCTGTTCTCTAGCATTAGTTCCACCTATTTAGAGTTGGGCCTGAAGCATAACGACCTGTGTTTTCTCTTCTAAAAACTTACTCTTATAAATAATTGCATTCAACAGGGATGTTTTCACTGGGAGGAAAGGATTGCCTGTTTTGCCTGGAAAATAGAATCACGGCATTCTTATTGTTATATGGTCTATATGCATGGTGTAAAACTCATCCTAGATAAATAGAGAGCGAATGCGATTCATAAGGCATCTGCACTTCATTTATATTGTGACAGACATTTAATGAACTTAATATCATACTAACTTATCATATATCTGAAGTGAGCTGGCAAACACATCACAACACCTGCTATTTCTCGACTTCCAGCTCGTATACGCCATTATGATGACCGTATGGCCGAACTTTCTGTGTCCATTAGCTAAATGTATGCATAGTATTTGAATAATTCATCTGTATTTCACTGCTGTTTTTAAAAGAATAATTTGATGTCTTTTGTGTTCGATAATTATGTACTAATGATCTTTCAGATTGAAGAGAACAGTCTGTTAGTTTGAGCTCATAAGCCAGCGGATGCACAATAACATCTAAACCTCTCAGGACGGGCTTCATTTGCACTGCTGAGACTCAAAGCTGTTGTAAGGAGCTTTAAGGGGACTCGTGGGTAAAGATGTCATGTGACAGGTATTAGATACAGTATAGCAGTCCTGATATCAGGGGTCATTAAAGGAGGATGATGAACAGAGGAAATGGAGTGGAGAAAGGGCAGGTGGAGATTCTGCTGCTGTCAGTTCATCCTTAAAACTTAAAAGACGATTCATCCCTAGAGACCGGGCTGGAAACACTGGCCTGCAGCGATGCACACGCTCACTAAATGAGCTGAAATACTACAGCTGTAAACTCACACACATAAACTTACTGCAGAGACGGATCGAGCAGATGTTTTACTATTTGAACTCAGACCTGCAGGAGAGAAGAGAGTGCTTGAGGTGGAAGATCGAATCAATTCTGTGCATTGAGATACTTTGCTGCTTGTTTTCGATTTTTCTTAACACTTTTGTTCACAATAGGATACAGTTTCTCTTGGTGTTTTGTTGCATGCATACTGTGCACAATAAGAAGATTTTATGCATGCATGCATGGCAAATTTATGTATATAGCACTATTAATTACAACCCATGGTTGTCCAATGTGCTTTACAGCAAAGGAAAAAACATGAACAGCTATGTTTGCAATAACAAAATCATATGGTAGAAATATTAAGAATATGTAGTTTGCTATTATGAATGCAACCCATGTGATGTATAAGCCAGAAATATCAGTGTATTATATATATATATATATATATATATATATATAGCTTTAATAATGAATGATAACTTTGATTGGTGGATGTATTTGATCTTGCCCAATGAGAAGTGTTCCTCGAATCACATGATCGTTAGGCCTTGATCCACCTGCACTTTTGATGTGTTTTTAAGCTTGTTTATCATCTAATCGTTTCTAACTCAAATGTGATTTTCTGAGAAACTTTTATTTCAGAACAGACTCGAGCTGCCGTGTTTTTCCCCTGAAGCTGTAAGACTGTTGCATTTTTTATAAATGCCAGTAAGACACTATTCTCCAAAGAAAACAAGCATTATGCTGTCTCGCCTCAAAAAGAAGTGAAAATGGCTTGATATGCACCATCAGTTTAAGATGCTGCATCTGAAAAACAAATGAACCCTTTAGTTTTCAAATGGAGTGAATCTGATGAACAAGAAACCTGATCAGTGTGGATTGCACACACTGCATTGCTCCTGTTTCACAAGCTAGTCGTCGAATGACGTCATTGCAGACCATGTGAGTGTGTTTCCCTCGACTTCTTGTGACATTTTAATGCTTTCATATGTCCTAAATAGCTTTATCCCCTTACGCAGGGCACATTTATCACTCAGCAGTGTGTGTTCCTGTCTCTCTGCTGACCCTGGCTGTTAAACAGCCCCTGTTTCTCTCGGGTCATAAATCGCACATGAAGCGTTATGTCTTATATTTGATGTCAGAAATGAGACTATTGAGTAATAAGCTGTGGCCTGTAAACGTATCTTGCTTGTAACGTCTATCAAAACCAGACAGTTGAACTATCTTAAAGGAACAAGCCTGGTTCAATGCAAGTTGAGCTCTTTTGGCCGCTTTTATGACAAAATGTCAATTATTTTGATTAATACCTTTAAAAAAGCAAAAACAGGATTGCAGGTGGATTTTTGACTACTACAATTAAAGTACATGGTGAAATACTGTACAATAAATGTTAAAATAGTTTTCACTGTAAACGTGCATTATGCATGACAATTTAAAACTATTGTAAAATCACTAGTCTGTGCATTATTCAATATTACTCCTTTCACGACCGTGTAAAGCTGGCAAACAGGGTAACTATCATGTGACATGTGCAAAAATATCCGAAACTGACTGTTTAGATAAATTAACATAATTGAAAAATTTTTATCTAAATAAAAATTGCATAAAAATAAAATTAAAAGAGGAATTATGTATATATGTAGTATATATAAAATAACTGCTAAGTATCAGCTAATATATATATATATATGTAAATATTTTAAAATACAAAATATATAAAAAACTTGTTAAAAAGTGTGTGTGTGTGTGTGTATGTATATGTGTGTGTGTATATGTGTGTGTGTGTATATGTGTGTGTGTGTGTGTGTGTATATATGTGTGTGTATATATATATATATATATATGTGTGTGTGTGTGTGTGTGTGTATATATGTTTATGTGTGTGTATATGTGTATATATGTATATGTGTATTTCTTTTTAAATTGTACTTTAATTTATATATACTTACAAAAATTCTAATCTGACAAAAATAAATAAATTTATACAGAAAATAAAATCAAAACAGGAATTATGTATGCATGTTTATAAATCACAAATAACCGCTAAATAATAATATCAGAAATACATCAATATTTTAAAATAGAAAATATATAAAGTGCAAAAATGTAGATTTTATAATTTTGTATTTAATTGCTGTTTTAAATATTTCAAGTGAACTAGAAGTTAATCTAGATGATTTGGACAACTTTACAGCTCAAACTTTAGTAAAACTATACATTTCTACTTTAGGTGTGGGACCCTGGTTACTTCACCTGAACGTGTTTATTGTGACAAATTTTGAATTGAAAGTAATTTCTATCCAGGTTATTCTTATGACAATAAATAGTATGCCATTAATGCTGTTGATAGAACCTGGAATGTTCCCTATAACCAGCACAACATCTATGGTCACCCAGCTTCATCAGCCACCATCAAACCAGTATGGAAATGGTCTAATCTGGTCTGTTCAGCTGGGTTAGTGCAGCAGATGCTCAGTCTGATTGATGTTGTCCTTTAACACGATTAATCACGGCTGTATGTTGTTTAGTGACAGATGACTGTGGTAATCTTCTACATCAGTATTCACTAAAGCAGGGTTGTGGGTTTCTGTATGCGCTCGAGCTGATTAATGCATAAGAATCTGGCTTTTTAAAATAAATTGGAGACTAGAAATCCAATTTAAACTAGTAGTACTGGTTTGGAGCGTGGCAGCTCGTCCTGAACCAGCTATAAACTAGGTTGTTTTTGGTTGGTGGATGAGCTACCATCTTAAGATGGATTTCTAGAAGGGTTTAGTGACCTGAAGCAAACTGATATTTCAGCGAAACTGATGCTTACAGTGACAAACGTCTGATTCAACTACAGAACCAAATCCAATCCTGACATTCAGTTTTGAGCACTTCTGAGTGAGCATGCATCAGCTTTGATGTGATTTTAGAGATACATTTTTAGAAAAGTGCCCTGGTGGTTTGTGCCCAAAACCAGAAATCCATAAAAACACTTTGAAAGGAAACTAGATTATTACACTTGAGTAAGTGTGAGTTGCTCATGCATGCACAGTAAGCTGAAGGTGGTAGAAAGTGTTTGGAGTAGTTTTATAGCATGTTGCTTTGTAGCTTCTGGGATGTTCTGAGGGGTGCTGGAGTTGATAATGTGTTCGAAATGGTTTTTAATCTCGTTATGTGGTTGTTAGGGGGTTATGAGTGTTTTTAGGATGATATGCAGTTGCCATGCTCAGTGTTTTTTGTGTGTTTATGAGTGGTTGTCTCTAAATATGACTCTGCAGGATCTTTGTCATTTTCATTGCCATTTTAGGGCACTATGAAATTTGTTTTATTTTTTTCCCAAGTTAAGTTAAATTATTATTTTTTTGCCAAATTCTGTTTTTACTTTTGTTCTGGATTACATTTTTTTATTATTATGGTTAAATAAAATTGTATTAATCAAAAAGCATGTCTAATTAATTAAAATCCTGAAACTTATGGGCTGCAATTTAACATCGGTTTATTAAAAGTTGAACAAAAACGACATGTTTATTGTTGTTTTTTAGATATGTTTTAGCATATCTAATTATTTGAATGCATAAAAACAACTTTTATTTATTCTTACAATAGCCTTATGAATTTTTTCCCCCCTCAGAAATTCTGTGTTGTGTATTTAAAATTTTCTGGTTATCAAATAAAGGCATAATTTTTTTTTTATTGTAATTAATGAAAATGTATTTTTATTTTTGGCAAATAAAGGGGATTTGCTATAATAAAACATGGAGGAATTATTGTGTGATTATTCCTTAATTATTATTATTTAAAAAATAATAATTTTAGTAGTAGTGGTAGTAGTATTACATACTTTCTACTGAACAACAGCAATATATTTGTGGCACAGTGTCTTCAAGTTAAACCGATTTTTTTTTTGACGGGTTGCCGTGCATACTTCTGTGTGTGTATATGACGACGCTAGTTTTATTCAAATGAAATGGGAAAAGTTCTTGAGATGTTGTTCATATATTTATGTCCTCATTTAGTGAGACGACAGCATCATTCATCCACACAGAGATGCACAGAACATACAGGATTAATATTTAAATAGTCTTTTTGTTGCTTAATATTAACAGATACTAGTCCAAATCGCAATTTGATTGAAGTGTAATGACTTTTATTAATTTTTTAAATTTTATTAATTTAGATAATTCATCCCAACTTTGACAAATTCCGCATTCAGCTATAATTTCATTTGTATTACTGGATTCTACAATAACGCTCGCATTTTCCGTATCGTAGAAATCATAGGATTTTAAAACCTAAGTCTGATGAATAATTGGTGTTAGAGGTTTGTTCAAATCAAAACTTGACCGACCAAACAGCTCTGAATGTTTAAGGCAAATGCGGTGTGTGTGTGTGTGTGTGTTCTGCTCTGTCTCAGGATGGATGAGCAGTATATTTCTGATGTAGGGAGGCAGGTGTAGTGTCCAGTCCTGCATGTCACTCAGAGCAGTAATTGAGCCTCTAGAGAGCTACAGATCGTTTCATGCACAGAAACACACTGACCCTCGTGCTTGTGTGGGTATTGTGCACACGCTGTGGTTTAATGCTTATTTTGTTGCGTTTGATGTGCACAGATTGAATTCTGTATTTGATGTTTCTCTGCTTTCTCTGAATGTCACTGCTGCAATAATCCTGTGTGTGTCAGTTATCCCGAGTCCATATATACATGACACACCAACACACAAGACATGTAATCTCTCTCTCTGTGTGTGTGTGTGTGTGTGCGTGCGCGTGTGTGTGGAATAGTACAAGCTTCTTATCTCACATACTGTACAGAAATCTGAGAGCACTAGTGAAAATGTTTCTGTTTCTTAGAAAAAATCTTTCATCTTGTATTTTCAGAATAACATTTTATTGCCAAGGCAATATAACCCATTTTAATTTAGTTTAACTTTACTTATTTATTTGTGATGTTGGATAAAAGGGTTAATAATAGATGTTTTTTTTGCTTCTGTTTTGCATTTTTTAAAGACAAAATGTTTTATTTTCGGCATAAAAATTTGAGTGAAAAATGGAAAGTCTTATGAGTCTTTTAAACAGGTTTTTATTGATTTATTTATTTTTGTGGTTAACATTACCACATATTCGTCTCTAAATGCTTTCACATGCAAAATCAGGATTGTTTTGATTTCTAGGAAAAGTAATCTGCTTTTGTGCTGTCCAGCAGGTGGCAGTCGAGTCCTTGTGAATCTAAAGCATCAGGTCCTCAGATCCTGGATGTTTCTACAGAGCCACTCCCTTCAGATTCTGCTCTTTAGCTGCTGCTTTTCTCATCCAGAGCACAGTTTTCCTCGAGTAACTCGTCCTGTGGTGATTCACTCAAGATCTCAGTGCTTTATTAGACATCATTAGTAATTCATTAGCATTTGGGTTCTGAGATTACCTTCTTAAATCAAATTTATGATGCCGTCTCACTGTATAATTTTTGAGAGGGAGTTCAGATTTCTCTTTGCATTTCATTAATACATAATGTGGGTGCTAAATAAAAATGAGCTTAATCAAATGTTTTTACATGATGCACAATGTTATAGGATGAGCATAAGGTTTGGTCAGTTTTTGCCTGTATTGTATGAACTAATATAACCACAAAGAACAACCTGAAATCAGCTACGTTGTTGAGAGCAGGATTATTATAGTTAACTAAAACTAAAACCATAAAGGTAGTTGACAACCTGAAGCAATATTTCTCATTTTAGTTTAACTTGGTCTACTAAAATAATTAATTTGTTTGTTTGTTGATATTGCATAAAAGGATTTTATGTATTACCTTAGTGATAAAGAATGATTTTTTTTAGCTATTATGTCTTATAAGTATGGTTATAAGTTAAAGATGTTAATGCAAGTTAGTTTTCCCTTTGGAGATGTAAAAATCTTGTTGATTTATTGCCTTTAATTTTGTGTGTTCATGTTTTTTTTATTATTATTATGTTTTGGTGGTGGATATTAACACAAAAGAAAAAAAAGTATTTATAATATATAGAAAAATATATAAAAGAAATGTATAATGAAGTATAAAATGAATTAAATCGAACGACAAAGTATAAAAAAAATAAAACTGAAATAAAAAAATATACATATAGACATAAACAGTACTAAAAATCACAAAAAAACACAACAGAATGACTAAAACCTGAATTAAATTTAAATTGAAAATTTAAAAATAAAAACTTGTTCTAAATATTAATAAAAACTATGATAGTTATTATTAAAGCAATGGTCCCCATGAGCATCTACTAACTAAAATAAAGTCACACTGAAAGTCTAAAATTGCAGAAATGCTATATATTTTGATTTTATTTAGTTCAGCTCAGATTCAGGAAATAGAAAATATCATTAGCGTAATAATCAGTGTTGGGGAAAATAAACCACAGGTAATACTCATAGTTTGGCAGATGAGAGTTTTACAGTAGTCAAGTTTATCTATTGAAAAGTAGTCCTGCATACATCACTGGATAATCAAGTTATGACATTTATTAAAAATTATAAGGTCAAACCATAAAAAAAATAAATGTATGCAGGGATGAATCATTCACAATAAGATAAATAACATGCATTTAGAAAATAGATTAATTTCATGCCTGTACGCCGTGACACATCCAGTCTCTGAAGTGTGATTTGGACTAATGAGATTTCACAGTAAGACACAGAAATGGAAACCGAGTGGCCAACAGGTTGTCCCTGTTCTTGTGGCAGTGGTTTATAAGAGTAAACCTGACAGCGATTAAACTGCTGGAGTCTGCTGGTTTCTGTGTGATCAGAATCACAGTCTGTGCTCTCATTGGCTGTCGCTGCTCATTTGCATAGTTCTGCTCTTCAGTAGTCAGTGTCACTCCGACTGACGATGACAATGAGTGACTTTGGGTTACTGCACATCACTGTCGCTCCTTCAGAGGCTTTTCTCATGTTTCCTGGTTAGGGTGTTCACACTGACCGTCATAAAGCAGAACTCATTCATATTCGTTGAGGGTTTGAGGTGACAGGAGTGTCAGAGATCGTTGTGCTAAAGCAGGGATGCTCAAATCTGGCTCGTGAGATGCACTTTCCTGCAGAAACCCTAATCAAACTCACCTACCTGTGATTTTCTATCAGGTGAGTTTGATCAGGGTTGGAGCTAAACTCTGCAGGAAAGTGCATCTCACGAGCCAGATTTGAGCTTCACTGTGCTAATGCATGACGACGCAGTAATGACCAATGCACTGTAAAAAATGATTGTTTAGAGCTGTAATAAAACAAAGATTAAAGAGTGTTTTACAAAACAATACTATTACAGTTTGTCTACTTCAAAAGTTCATGTTTAACTCAATGTGTTATAGCTACACCATTTGTTTTTCATCTTCAGCGTTATTTTATATACCATTATAGTAATTCTTTATATTAACATTATATCGCTAAACTTTTTAGAAAATCAATCTCTAAGTCACTATAAAGATGCATCACTATCCATTGTTATTTTAGTATTAAGATATTATTTTACTGAAATAAATGTTAAATATTATGTTATATAATATATTTGTATTTATTATATTATTAAATTTATTTTATTTCTGTCAGTTGCCAAAGCAACATTTCAAATTTTAATTTTTATATGCATTTTTGTTAAGTTGAAGTATTTTATATCAGATTTATTTCAATTAATAAAACAATTTTAAATAGATTTAGTTAACAGTTATAGTTTTAGTTAACAATAACAAGAGTGGCTTGTTTGTTTTGGTTTTGGCCAAAATTATATGAGTTCTGTTCTAAAGTGTTTTTCTTTTAAGGTTTTTAAGACTGACTTTGGTGGGTTTAGCTCCAGTGTTTGTTTATTTTGTAAAATATCAAAAGCTTAAAATGAAATATTAAAAACAATAACAGTAAGAACTCGGGCGGTACAGCAGTGGCGTAGAAACACTTGCTGACCTCGAGTGATTTACCGGCGGTCAGTGTGAATTCACCTTTAGTTTTCTGAGCGGCCGAGAAATGCTGCTTCAGAGCAACCCCAAATAAACAAAGCAAGAGAAGATCACTGTTCCTCATGCATGCAGACGCTTTGAGGAACTGATAATCAAACCTCATGCTATCTAACGTGCTCAGCTGTCCTTCCTTCGTCTTGCTTCTGTAGGGGTGTGATCAGTCGGGATGCATCGGCCAGAAAGACAATAGATTTATATACGCAGCGGTGTTTCTAACAGATCAGATGTCTGCGATGTAGAGTATTTATTTATGAGCTCTCATATAGAGAGAGACATGATCTGAAAGAGAGGTCAAAGGTTTAGGGATTTCTAAGCTCTTTCTCTCTCGGTGTGCATAAACTCTCTGTGACTCCATACATTGACACACATCACAGTAGAAACCTCTGATGGTTCAGTCAGCTTCATGTGACATGTCTTGATTGAATCGCTGCATGTGAATATCATGCATTTATGCAGAACGTTTCAGCTTCTTTACAGTTAAAAGGTCTGGAAAGAAAGCTTTGAACTCACAAACAAACACAGACTCAAACGACCCGTTTAAAGCTATTTTAGTGGTGCAAAAATCACCTGCTTCTCTTTTAAAGAGTATCCTGTTGGATGGAAGTCGTCGCTGCTCAGCTTCCTGTGACAGTGAAACTCCGTTTGATTGATTCTCTTGACAGCTGAGTCTGTGAAGCTGTCAGATCAATTATCTGTCGTTTGGTTAAAGATGCTGGTGGGACGATTCGTTCAGCTTCTGCAGGGGCTTGAGTTCAATGTCAGAAGGGTAATATATTGATATTCACCATTTTTAGTGATCGTTCTTGATGATTTGGAGTTTGATTGATTAATATGGCACAGGAAGCTGTACAGATATAGCATACACAAAAACAGGGTTATTCTCAGGAAACTACAGTACGTGTTTGTCATTTTTGTCAATTAATGTTTGGGTGTAATATATATTTTTTATTTATGTATTAGTTTTAGTTTGCATTTATTTCCAGTTAATAATTTTAGTGCATCAATTCTAGAAACACTTTTGGATTTTTTATTTATTTATTTTTTTCTGTTCTTTTTTCTATTTGCATTTTCATTTGAGTAATTTTTAGTAATTTTGGTATGTGCCTTCGTCATGTTAAAAAAAAAAAAAATTATTACTATTTGGGTGAAATTAAATTTTATTTCTGTATTAGATGTAGTTTTTATTTATTTAGTTATTAATTTTCATGCATCAGTTCTGGTAAAATTTTCTGTTGTTCATTCTATTTTAATCATTACTAATGCATTCCATTATTTCAATCCCACATTAATTAATTTAATACTTTTCAGTTTTCATTTTCTTGTTTTTTTAGGTATGTGCTTTTGTCAAGTTTATTTATTTATATTAATTACCATTTAGATTATTATTATTATTTTTTATTTCTGTATTAAATTGAGTTTTTAACTATTTCCAGTTAATGGTTTTAGTGCATCAAATTCAGTTTCAGTTTGCCCCCAAAACATTTAATCTAATATTCATCTAATTCTGGTCAATTGCTTGTTTGCATTGTTAATAATAAAAATTATAGCGCTACAGTAGAACTACAACACAAAAAGAGCAATACAAAAATACAATAATTAATTAAAAGCAAGCTTAAATAAAAGCATTTTAGTAAACTTTTTAAAGTGATTCAGAGATGGTGCATTTCTGATATTAAAAGGAAGTGCATTGGTGCATTGGGTTGAAAGTCAGTGCAACAAAGTCTAATATTTGATATCTAAGAAATAAATGAAGTCAAAGAAACACACACAAATGTCCCCTGTTCCTCAGAATGAGAAACCAGTGCTGCTCTCAGCAGTAAAGAGAGACTGTACAGCTCTCAGTATCTCTCTGTGTTTGTCAGACGCTCAGACTCTATAGAACACAGCTGAAGTCTCTGCTCATTAGAGCACAGATCCACTCCGACCTCAGAATACAGATCAGCTCCGTTTCAGAAATCCTCTGGCTTCTTTCAGCCAATGCATGTACTGTACAGATCCTGTTGGGTCTCTTCTGCTCCTCTGTTTCAGTGTAATTACTGCTCTCTCAAACTCTCACATCAGCATTTCTGCAGAACCGCTTAACAAGCCTCTGATAAATGGGACCAAACCCTGTCAAAGTCGTTCAGATGTAAATGTCCCCGCCTGAGGCTCATATGGGTCACGGAGTTTGGACTTAAAAATCAACTTTGGGTAAATGGCGTCATTTATAAGTGATTGAAATGCTTGAAGGTGTTTTTCTTTAAAGCGGAAATTTCCAGTGCAGATCAATCATGCTTTAAGGTGAAGAAAGAAAATAAAAGAAAGGTGAAATGATGTAAACTTTGTCACATTGTAAATTGCTGATTCAATAAGAGTTTGTGTAGTTCAAACAAAATGTCAATTCTGTCATCATTTACGCTGTGCTTTTCCATGCAGTGAAAACATGAACGGATCATATCAAGCTGCAAAAAAACACATTTGACCCATGCACTTATATATTTCTGAATTCATGCAGCTTGTTGTGATATGTTTAAATGTTTAGTAATTTGATGTTTTTACTACTTCTACTATTTTTTGGTTTTAAGTTAAAAATTCTTTCATCTAATGTTTATTTCAGATTTAAGTTGAAAAAAAAATTGAATTCGTTTTGTCACGGTGCACACAGTAAGGATGAACGAGGAACACAGAGACGAGGATAAACTCAAATAACAGTCTTTAATGACAGGCAGGGCAAGACAAGGCAGACACAGATAGGAACGAGCAGACCAGACGACACTAACTAAACAGACAGGAACATAAATACACAGGTTAATCATAGATAATAAGACAAACACAGCTGGACAAGAACTAGGAAAGGGATAGGGGAAAGGGAAGTGGTGTGTGGCCAAGTATGGTGACTCTGCATTTAACCCATCCAAGGGTACACACAGTAGTGAACATACACCAGGAGCAGTGGCAGCCAATTAACTAATAATGACACTAAACAAGGACAGGAAACAAACCAAATAAGGACACAAGAGGCGGGAACACAAGACACACAACAGAGGACTGACAGCTTTTATATTTCTGTCAATACATTTTTTATTATTATTTTAATATTACTATATAGGTTTCTTTTTTGTATTTAAGCTTTAGTTCTTTTTTAGTTTTTTTTTTCAGTTTTGGCTTTTATTAATTTTCCAGTTAGTACTTTTGTGTTTCAGCTTACACTTATTATTTTTAACTTAACTTATCTAATTGTTGTTTAAAGTTTTTCATTTAATATTTATTTTAATTTTTCAGCTTTATTTGACTTAAAAACATTCCTGACAATTTTTAATAGCTCTAAGCTAAAGGAGTTATGATGCCTGAATTGTATGGATTTTAATGGTGCTTTTGTGTCCTTTTGGTGCTTGATAGCTTTCGTTGTGTTGAAATAAGCAGCAAGTTCAGCAGCATCTCGACATGACGTTGAGCAAGCAATGGCCGAACTGTCATTTTTTAGTGATTTACTCCTGTAACCCCAAGAGAGCTGTCAGTGTAGAAAGTGTACTATTAGCATTAACCATCAAATGCCCATTACAGGAGGATTATATAGGAATACAGGAGGATTCTGTCCACTAAAGACCAGGTTCCCTTGATCTCCGGCTGTTAAAGTGCTTCAGAAAGCTACTAGTATTTGACTGTAAGTTGAGCTCCGGTAGAGCGCAGTGCACTGACGCTGAATCTCCCGAGCGCTCGTGTGTAAATGCATTCGTGCATGGCTACCTGTGTGTGTAAAATGAAGTCTTTAATTCATGGCTCAGACTGGAAGTGTAATGAAAGGCCTGTCAGTCGGGCAGCCATCAGGAATGAAAGCAGAGGTGGTGCAGAGAAGAGAGAGAGATTAGAGGATCAATGCTTCCAAATGAAAGGATAAACGCCGCTGCTGGATTCACAGCTTCTTGTGTCCTGATCTCACGCAGGAAACACTGACAAAGAAAACACACATGTGAAAAACACGAATCGATTTACTCGTCTTCTGTTTGGCTCTCAGCCATCAAAAGAAGTTAAAATGATCCTTTACAAAATTGCAGTTGTTTTCATTTGAGAAATGAAGCTTGTGTGCAGTTGGTGGTCGTTGTGTATTTACTCTCAGATGGCATGTAGTTTGTACTTTAGATATACCAGAGCTTAAAAATACTGAGTTTTTCCCAATCTGTGATTACTAATTAATATTTTGAATTAGCTTTTCATTCAGTATGTTCAGTTTTAAATTTAATTTTCCTTGTAGTAGTTTTTTAATGTGCTTTTGCCCTTGTTATTTTTTAAAATATATTTCTGCATAGCGATATTTTTTATTTCATAATATATTCTCTGAAAGCAATGAAGTCTTATTTTGACACAATTGTGCTTCAAATAGTGTTTTTGCTGTTGTCGTTTTAAGCATGTTTCAGATATTTTAAAAGACAAAAATAGTTTAGATTTGTTTGAATAATTTTTGCAACATTATGAAAATTAAATTAAACATTGGAATCTTGCTGGAAATGCTGGTAATAATTTTATTTACTTATTTATTTGGTTGGTTGGGATGTAACGATATTATCAATATTGTGATTGCAAAACTGTCTTGATATTATCGTGGTCACATGACGATATGAAACGATAGGTCTTCTAGGCAAAAAGTGTAGATTTTTAAAATATATTTAAACTTCTTATTCTAACATTGTGTTTTGGGCCCTTATGCTTTGGCACAGTATCTGTCAAACGAACTAAAACTGAAAGCACAATATGCTTAGTCCCTTCATTAAAAGTGAAGCGCACACATTGTTCATGCAATCAGCTCGTGATCCGGTGTTTTCCACGCCTCAGAACGGCTCTGTTCACACTGAATGAATGAAACTCGTTTATTGCACTGCTGTGAGTTTAGTGGGCATTTGGGAACGAAACGGACACCAGTTATGCTTTATTTTGATTACAGCATAGAGTGTGGATTTTGTAGTCGTTTCCAGCTCATAGCTCAGCACCAGCGAGGGATTGTGTCTGATAACAGAAGCAGATGCATGCATGAATCAGACTGTTGTGTGAATGGACGGTGGGCGGTCTGTGGCTTACAGTCACCGTTTGAAGCAGTGCTGTCCGTTTTGAGTCGGCATGTCATGATATTGTCAGCGCTAGATTAAAGGATCAGCCTTTATCTGTTTCTTAACGTGTGTGTGATTGCAATGGAACAGATGGTGGCATGATTGAGAGCCACAACTGAGCTATAACACAAGTGTGTGTGGAAAGGAATGGCGAAATGAAGATTTTGTAATTCCCATATGCTGATGTTTTCTCTGTGAAACACATTTCTGAAAAATACTTTTCAGTGTTAAAAAAAACAAAACAAAGCGAAAACACCCCAGATTCACCATAAAAGTAGTCTGTATGACTTCAAGCATGTCATTTGATGCTGTTTGGAACGCAATATTAATTTACTATGCACTGAGCACTGGGCAGAATACACTGTATAGTGCCTACTATTGTTAACATTTCAAATAGTACTATACTACAATTATATACTATCATTGTCTCATGATTAACATTAGATATGACTGGTGTACAGTTAGAAACAAACTTTTGCATTCATTTTATTATTAATATTATTATTATCTCATTTTGTGTAAAAATGACTTAACTTTTGGCAGTCTAATCAGTGTTATTGCAGTATTATTTACATATTATTATAGTATTTAAGAATAAAATAGCTTTTTTTTCCATTTTTATTATTTGTCATTTTTACTGTTTTTAAAAAATATAAACAGTTTTTAAAAATAGAAAAAATAACAAAAGTACAGATACTTCAGAGAAATATACTTCAAAATAAACTATTGACAATAAACAAAATAAATCTAACTATTTTGCATGAATTAAACTGTTTTATCTCAACCAGTTTAAATAAAGTTTACTACTGCAACTCAATTTTGAGTAAAAATGTACTTTTTGGCTGTCCAATCAGTGTTAATTTATTAGTCTTTATATAGTATTACAGTATTTATTAATATTTTGAATTAGCTTTTAATTTTATATTTTCAATTTCATTTCGTTGTAGTTTAGTAGTTTATGTATAGATAATGTTTTTTTGTGTGTGTGTGTGTATATATATATATATATTATATATAATATTATTATTTTTTATTTTTTTTTATTTTTTACATTTTATAAAATATTTTGCATTACATTAATGACAATTGTTATGGTAAAAATTAATCTTGAAAATAATGTCTTGGTGCAAAAAATATTAATGGTTTTAAAAATAGGTGTAATTTCCATTAAGCAAAATATAATGTGTTATTTCCTTTTTTATTGTGGGGTGAAATACGACCCGGGCCGTTTCTTGAGGTTTTAGTGAGATGTAGTCAGGTTTATGGTTGAAAAAAAATAAAATAAATACCAATGAAGCAAGAAAAAATAAACTTAAAAAAACTAAACAAAATAAATTTAACTTTTGCATGAATTAAACTCAATTTTGAGTAAAGAATAACTTTTTGGATGTCCAATCAGTGTTAATTTAGTACTATTTATATAGTATTACAGTATTTATTAATATTTTGAATTATATTTTCATTTTATATTTTAAATTTTCATTTAGTTTTTACATTTTTTTTACATTTTATATATATATATATATATATAAAACTAACTAATCCACCCATTATTTACTCCTGTGTCTTTCTCTGACCAGCCGTGTACATTCACATAGAGATTTAGAGAGATTAACACGTGGAGGAGTCGGCTTAATTCAGTCATTAATGAGTCCCTCATTAACTGAGATGTTGTAGAGTTTCTGAGGAGCGTCGGATGGAGTGCAGGTTGCTGTATGTGCGTTTGGCTCGGGCTCTGGCCTGCTTTGGATCCTCAGTTTCCCTGCAGGTCATTAATCATCATAAATACAGCGGATGGCTGTAGCCGTATGCAGGCCGGAGTCGGCCGGAGCTCACAGGCCTCTCTCACAGCTCATAAATCTACTGCCGCTCCACAGTTTTGGGATGTTCTGCTGAGCCAGAATCATTACTGTATGGCTGGAATGTTTGGAGCGTCTGCTGAGTTGCATGTGGTTCATTTGTTACTATTAGAGCTTTATTGAACATTGTCAGTGTTAGATGAGCAGTATGTAAGCGATAGCCTCGCTCTGCTGTGGTTTTGCATGCATTTCAATTCTGGCTCTCAGACCCACACATGGAAGTTTTATAGAATATAAGTTTTAATTTGAAGGAGAACAGAATCAGGAACGCGTAACTATAATTATGAATGTTGTGTGGAGGTTTTGGGGAATGTTACTGCTTTACATATTTTTATACATATAAAAGTAAGAGTTTAATAAGTGGTAGCATTCTAGCCAACGTGAAAAGATTCTGATATTTACTCTAAAAATGACCAAAACTGCATCATATCAGTAGTGCATCTGATTTATTTGCTTGGTTCCATGTGTTCTGAAGTTATACAATAGATTTGTTTTTTTTAAAAAGACTGAAATTTGAGTCATTATTCACTGAATAATCAAATTTGGTGTTATTAAAATCCAAGCTGCATTAAACCATGATTTTTGGTCAGTTCTTGTGTTAATGTTACTGTAGACTATAATATACTTTCATGTTGTAATTATTATTTTCCTTACTCTACTATACCTAATAAAAGTAATACCAGTAAAATAAACATTGTATATGTTTTTGGAAGAAAATTTGAGTATTGATTGCTGCTAAAACTATTTATTTATTTATTTATTTAGGGGTGTATTTATTTATTTTATTTAATCACATTTACGTATGTATTGAATTTATTTATTTTTAATTTATGTAATTTTATTTATTTTAATTTAACTTACATATTTATGTATTTATTTAGATTTATTTTTAATGTATTTATTTTATTTTAATCTCTGCATTTATGCATGTATTTAATTAATATTTAAATGTTTTAACATTATATATTTATTGATTATTTATTAATTTGTTTAATTGTATTTATATATTTATGTGTGCATGTGTTTTATTTATTTGTTTGTTTTGTTTTTATGAAACATGGTCACTATTTTTTGTGTTCAATGGAATATAAATAACAAATTTGGACTTGAGTAAATGAAAATAAAATGCGAGTAAAATGATGATAGAGTTGTTTTTGGATGAATTATCCCTTTAAGCTTTGGAACTGAGGTTAACCATGGCTCTTCTTCTAAAATGCATTACGGCTGGTGTATGAGGAGAGCAACTATAAAAGTAGATATGCCTCAGAGAGAGAGAGAGAGAGAGAGAGAGAGAGATAGAAGAGCAGTTATTCTGAGAGCAACTGATTTCTCCATTCCTTGCTTATTTTGTCCTTTGTTAATGCGTTGCATGCAGCTCACATCTGCTTACACGTCCTGCAGATTTCCCATCGAGACTCCGGGGACAGTTTGAGTCGAGGGAATGACTCTTCTTGACAATTAAAAGTGAGTGTTGTTACAGCGAGACATCTCCTCTGCCTGCTGAATCAAACTCTGCTCTTTTAAAAAGCATCAGCAGGAGTAAGAGGAAGGTTAGACTAACGCCAGCCGTGTTTTGATCTCTCTCTGAGACTGAAGGAGATCGCCTGCTGGGAATTAAACATGACACTCCTCCTTGTGCTTTAAAGGGACTCTAGAACATGAGTGAGTCTTCAACTGGATTTGCTGCAGAACCCATAATCAAGTGTTTGAGTAGTTGTAGGGAAAATATTAGCAATAGTAAAAGTTATTTGCCTGATGAAAGTTCTTTAAATATCTTAAAACCACAATGTTTAACAAAAAAATTACAAAATTAAAAGTCCCCTATGAAATATGTAATTTTTTCATTTATTTTTTCATTTTTTACCAAATTCTAATTAATTTATAAAATAAAATAAAACTTTTTTATTTTTTTTTTCCGGAAATACATTGTGTATTTGCACCTTTCTGCTAAATATATTCTGGTAAATAATGTTTCTGGTAAATATTCCTTTAAAATAATATTTTAATAATAATTTGATTAGAAGTTGCAGGATTATTATCATTACATTAAGTAATATTTCTGTTGCGGTTTCTTCAAGTTAAACATAACTTTTATTTTGGCGAGTTGCTGTGAAGACCTTTAGGTTTCTGTTTGTATATGATATAAGGATAGTTTTACTCAAAAGAAACTGTGCGTCTGTGCCATTCATTCGCACAGAGACACACAGTACATGTAGGAGTCATATTTAAATGGTATTTTTGCAGCTTAATATTCGAGACACTAGACCATATCATGTTTTGATTTAAGTGTGCTGAACTACTTTTGATTTATTCATCCAAAAATTGGCCAATTCAGTGGCATTTCGAATGGGAAGTCGTGGCCTAATGGTTAGAGAGTCGAACTCATAATCCAAAGGTTGCAGATCGAGTCTCGGGCCGGCAGGGATTGTAGGTGGGGGGAGTGAATGTCCAGCGCTCTCTCCACCCTCAATACCACGACTGAGGTGCCCTTGAGCAAGGCACCGAACCCCCAACTGCTCCCCGGGCGCCGCAGCATAAATGGCTGCCCACTGCTCCGGGTGTGTGTTCACGGTGTGTGTGTGTGTTCACGGTGTGTGTGTGCACTTTGGATGGGTTAAATGCAGAGCACGAATTCTGAGTATGGGTCACCAAACTTGGCCATATGTCACGTCACTTTCACTTTTTATACAGTAAATTCTGTTTTTATGACTGGATTCCATCCGCATTTTCCGCATCGCGGAAATCATATGGCCCTAGAAATTAGTACCAGTTACCAAACTCAGTGTTAGAAATCAGTGTATTTTTCTGCATTATGTGCATGAGGAACCACATGTGAAGGAATGAAATCTTCGCACCTGCTGTAATGCGTCTGTGTCCCACAGGCTGTTTAAGATGTTCATTTTCATTGTTATGAATAATTTATTGAATGCATGCTTGTATGAATTTTGTATCTGCATATATTTATGTTTTTTGAGATTCAAGGCCACCTGCGACTCTCTTACATTGACCTCCAAAAGCTTCTGGCATCTGTTTTTTTTAAAACAACTTTTAGAGTGGAAAGGTGAGAAAATTAAAAAGTTTCTCATTTTCGACTTTCTCACACAAAGAGACTTTATTTGGGTTCTTGAATTGTGAGGCCTTGAGGAAGCAATTACAACTTCCTACAACAAAGAGAGTTCAGCTGGTGGACTGCCTGATGAGAAAACATCAACATCTGATGAAAACGTTTTACTTTCATGGAAAACACCACACTGAACACCCTAGCAACCACCCGCAACCACCCACAACCACATAGAAACACCCTTGTGATCACCAACAACCCCTAGCAACCACATAGTAACAACCTAGTGACCACCCACAACCATACAGCAACTCCCTAGTGACCACCACCAACTCCTAGTGACCACACAACCAAATTGCGTCACCCTGGTGACCAGCCACTAATCTTAGCAACCACATAGCAACACCCTAGTGACCACCCACAACCTCTAGCAACCACAAAGAAACACCCTAGTGAACAACAGAACCACATAGCAACACCCTAGTGACCACCACAAACCCCTAGTGACCACCCACCAACCTTAGCAACACCCTAGCGAACAACAAAACCACAAAGCAACATCCTAGTGACCACCCACAACCCATAGCAACTACATAGCAACAACCTAGAGAACAACAAAACCACATAGCAACACCCTAGTAACCATACACAATCCCTAGTAACCACATAGCAGCACCCTAGTGACCACATAACAATGCCCTAACGACCACCCACATCCCTTAGCAACCACACTGGAATGGTCTGGTAATCACCCACCCTAGCATTACAGTGCCAGTATTAGCATGATCGGGCTCCGCTGGCGTTTTCTTCAGGAGAGTGTAGTTTTTGGAGTTTTGTCATTCTGTCTGTCAGTAGTTTTGTCATTCATCTGTGATGAACTGGAGTCGTGATGCGCTGCTGCGTAAATCTCCACTCAGCCCTCATCTGTTTCTTTGTGTTCTTTGACAGCCGGAGGTTTTCTGTGTTTCAGCTGATCTCCAGGCTCTGCTGTGTGTGTGTCAGTTTCCAGCTTTACTGTAACAGGGTTATTTGTCCTCCTCCTGCCGGACTTGTCCAGGGATGCTGTTAACCTTGATGCCGATGTGAAGCGCAGCGGGCTCCCCGGGGCCTCAGGGAGGTTCTGGTGATTCCTCTTTGTCCTTGTGTTATTCACTCAGGCCGTCTCAAGTGTTTTACAGTACAGGGTCATGTAGAAAAGAGGCAGTCCATGTTTATTATGAGCTTCCACTGTTTGTTTTGTTTTGTTTTTTATTTTTAATAAATAATGTTTCCTCACGTCCTCTGTGAAGCTCGATAGATGTGAAAGGTTTCAAGAACAATAATTCCCTGGAGTCACTGCTGAAGCCTTATGGAAATATTTGAGTTATACTTAATTGAATTATATGTATGTAACACAAGTATATATGTATATAAATGTTACCCTGGACCACAAAGTCATAAGGGTCATTTTTTTTAATTTTAGATTTATACATCATCTGAAAGCTGAATAAATAATCAGTCCATGATGTATGGTTTGTTATGATAGGACAATATTTGGCTGAGATACAACTATTTGAAAATCTGGAATCTAAGGGTTCCAAAAAATCTAAATATTGAGAAAATCTCCTTTAAAGTTGTTCAAATGAAGTTGTTAGCAATGCATATTACTAATCAAATATTGAGTTTTGACATATTTAAGGTAGGACATTTACAAAATATCTTCATGGAACATGATCTTTACTTAATGTCCTAATGATTTTTGGCATAAAAGAAAAATATAAATTGAAAAATATCGATAATTTTGACCCACCCATACAATGTATTGTTGGCTATTGCTACAAATATACCCGTGCTACTTATGACTGATTTTGTGGTCCAGGGTCACGCCCACACACACACACATATATATATGACCCTGGACCAACAATAGCCAACAATACATTGTATGGGTCAAAATGATCTATTTTTACTCATATGCAAGTGTTATTTTAGTATTATTTACATATTATAGCACTTATTTATGTTTTTCAAATTAGCATTTATTATTATTATTTTAAATCTTAATTTTAATTTATTTTTTTTTGCAAACACTTCTATATTTTGCTTCATTTGTACTGTATTTCAGTTTTAGTAATTTTAGTACTTAACTTATTAAGTTTGTTTTTCATTTTATATTTATATTTTATTTCAGCTTTATTCCAGTTTATGAAAACACTTTTCAATACTTTTATTTTTAGTTTTAGTTAACACTAGAATGCAAACATTATTTACACAAACCCTAAACTTGCCTGAATGCTAAAAGGATTGCGCTGCGGTGTTGTAAATGTTTGTATGTGAACAGACTGAGTGAGTCTGCAGTGCATGTGTTCAGGTCACTGTACTGAGATCAGCCTGTTAGCTCTGATCACACACCTGACGCCCAGAGAGACATGCTGCAATTCACAACACACAACCAGTGAACATCAGCCCAGTGTGTGTGTGTGTGTGTTTATGTGCGCACACACCCACTTCCGACTTTTGTTCCACATCAGTGAGTGGTTCAGTCTCTGTGGGATGGATGACCCACTTACTGTCTCTACATGTCTTCCCCTTACCAAAATTTGGGACATGTATTATTTTTGTGGAAACTGTGATACATTTAATTTTTCAGGACACTTTGATGAATAGAATGTTCAAAAGAACAGCATTTATTTGAAACAGGAATCATTTGCAACTTTACAGATGACCGTGTCTGGAGTTTATGGAGGAAATTGAGTTTGATGTGCATGTTATTTCTTTTCTAAAGTGAGCTTTCTTTTTATCTGACGCAATCAAGCTCTTTTTTTTCCACTTTGAGGAACTCTCGATATATATTTTCTAGATATATATTTGACTTCAGCACACAGAGATGAGATTTCTAGTTTTTGTAAAAGTTGGAGTCTCCATTTCTTCCAGCTATTCATTAAAAGTGACTGTTGCTGAAGTTTCTGTGATTAATTACCCCTCGTGTGATTTATTTTCTGCTTGTGACAAACTTTAGTTGAGGGCCTGATCTTTGCTGTCGGGAGGATTGTGGATCTGATGCTTCTCCTGATTACGCTGAGATTGATTTTGAGTCCAATGGTCTTCGGTTGCCAGCAGTCTGAGCGGCTAGATTTATTATTGCATAAAATCACAATGAATTATAAAATTATAGCCAATGGGGTAGACCAGATGCACTGAGAATGATCTGAATCTTTCACATGGAAAGAGCAGATATTATGGAAAATCATTTGCAGTGTTGGGGGTAACATATTACGTAATCAGATTACTTTTTTGTAAGTAACTAGTAAAATAATGCACCTTCAATGATCCAATTGAACTATACTAAGCTGCAAAAATGTATTTATTTATTTATATTGCTGAAGAGTGTTGAACTTTCTTCTCTTGCACCCTATTATTCCCCCAGTTCAGAATGGGCACACAGCTGAAAGGTTTGTTTGAGCTGTGACCTCTACAGTACAGATGTGAATTACATTTCCTTCAGCCTGAGGCTTATTCATTTCACTTTTTGTTGTGAAAGGGCTTTTACATAGAACTTTTTTATATTAAAAACAAACAAGCAAGCCCTGCCTATACACTGTAAAAAATAAATCTTTAAAATAACAGAAAAAGTACTCTCAGCTTATTACACAGGACATTATCCATTCATTTTACGGGCATTCCTGTTAACTCTTAAACACAATGCAACCAAGTGTAAAATTCAAAACTGGTAAAACACCTGTAAACATAAATTCCTTAAAATTAAACAGTATATATTGTGTCCTATTTTTTAACACAACCTAGATTTAAACACAAAAAGTAACGCAAAAGTAACGTAACCTAATTAGTTACTTTTTAGGGAGTAATGCGATATTAATGCATTACTTTTAAAAGTAACTTTCCCAACACTGATCATTTGAATAGCTTTATTTGAAGGAATAGTTCAGATATGAGGATTTACTCGCCCCTTGTGTCTTTATTTCTTATGTGGAAGAAAATCTGTCTAATCTTTGGCAACTTTCATGTCAAACCTGATGCAGTGAGTCTTGTTGCAGCAAGTTTGAACATGCTGATATAATAATATAATATTTTTTTGCTTACTTTTTCACAAATAGATAATGTATAGTTTCAGAGGAAACAGTGTTTGCCTGTTTTTTGAAGACTTACATCTCCTGATCACTGTATACTTTATTTTATGTAAACAGCTGTATGAACATCTTTCTAAATTTCTCCTTTTATTCTCCTTGTAGTCTTATAAGTTTGGGACAACATGAGTAAAATAAAGATGACATTTTTCATATAGTGGCTTTGTCTCTCTCATTTTTTTGTGTGCATTTTGGTGTCCACATCAAATTAAATTTACAAAAGTGATTTTATATACACAGCAAACATTAAATGCAGGTAAAGTGTCTATTTTAGTGTTTCAAATAACTTTTGTGAAACTAAAATGCCAAAATATGGGTGAAATATGGGTGTTTTTTTATTCAGCATAACAAGTATATTTATGTAAAAATGAAACAGGATACTTATTCTAAAATATATATAAAACAATAAGTGATAATACTAAATTGTATAATATTGTAAATGATTAAAAAAAGCTTTGTGCTAAAAAATGGGTCAAACATAATGGTTTGAAGGACAGTTGCCAAGATTTGTAAAGAATTAAAATGATAACTAATTAGCGCAGCACTGTGATCCACAGTCTTTCAGTGTTATTAATGATTCTTGTTCTAAATATGCCGTAACCACCCGATCCGGTCCGTATCCAGCCCAGATGGTGGATCAGCACCCAGAGATGACCTCTACAGTCCTGAACGTCAGCGAAGACCAGGACACCGAGATGAGCGCCAGAGACAGATCACCTGTGAGGATCCCACCACTTAGACAGCCATCGGGAAAGACCACTGGAACCAGTTGAGACCTTACAATCTGACTTTGCTGCAGTTGGAATTGAACTGCTGGTTCGTTTGGCCAGAGGAGAACTGGCCCCCCGACTGAGCCTGGTTTCTCCCAAGGTTTTTTTCTCCATTCTGTCTCTGATGGAGTTTTGGTTCCTTGCCGCTGTCGCCTCTGGCTTGCTTAGTTGGGGACACTTCATTTCCAGCGATATCATCGACCTGATTGCAAAGACACTATTTAAACCGAACTGAGCTGGATGATGACATCACTGAATTCAATAATAAAATGCCTTTAACTTTTCATTTTACATTATTGACACACTATTTTAATTTTTTGATATTGTGCAGTTGCTTTGACACAATTTACATTGTTAAAAGAGCTATATAAATAAAGGTGACTTGACAAGATATTTTGAGATATTGTTACTCTGAATGACATTTCAGTGGGTGTCTTCTGTAAATGTATGATAGTCATTATTTTTTGCTCAGAAAATTTTTTATTAAACAGGACACAGATGCTTGAAAGCTGTTTCTCATCTTCGTCCCTTATATCATAGTATTTGTTATACCGGAAAAATTAATTCAGCATCATTTTGGATCTGATGTAATATCAGCATTGTATTCTTTTTAGAGTTACAATATTTGTTTTGTTGTCGGACACTCTGATAAATCAATTTAAAGGATAATCTGAACTTTCACCTCGCAGTCGAACTTATAATAGCCTCTCCAGCAACAGCTGGTTAACAATAACTGTGACATTTACAAAAATCAATTCAATTAGCGATGGACACAGAGCAGTTTAGCCTTCAGTTCACCCTCAGATCCGACACCTGCAGCCCAAAAACTCGTTTAAACCTCCGCTCGCGTTTTCTCATTACAGACTTCAGCTGAACTAAATGAGGTCGCCGCAGCTGTTCCTGAATTCTTCCTTAAATTGCAATGTAAATTCACACCGGGGGCTGAGTAACTATTATTTAATTTGGTTGCAGGCCAGTACTTAACTTGATAGGCCTTAGTTTCACCATTTGTGCTTAACACAAGACACAAAAGAAGATAAACAACTTTTATGTTCAATGTAGGGACAAAAAAGGTATGAAAGCTGTTACTGAGACCGGACCTTTTTCAAATGGTACAAACATGTACCATTAAGGTACTAATATGTACACTTTAGGTGTAAAAAAGGTACAAAGATGTACCTTTTGAAAGGGTACAACCCCATTGACAGCTTTCGTAACTTTTTCTTTCTTTTGAGAGTGCTGTTATTATTGTTCCCTTTCAGTCAGTCACTCCGCACCACGTCGGATGGCCGACGAAATTGGGATCTCGCCAGAGAGACCAATCCACTTTGAGTGTAACTAAATGAGCCAATAGACATTGGCATGCGGTAATTCCTTTGAGGTTGGACGAGTGGTTTCTCGGCTGGGGTCGCGCTGGTTCTCAGCACCCCCCTCCGATGCCATTCTTTCCGGAAGTGCATGAGGAGCTTACAAGATAATGGAAGGCACCTTTCACTGGCCGAAAAAAATCTTGTGGCTCCTCCTCCCTCACCACCCTCGATGGTGGGGCCGCTTTGGGGTACGCGGGCATCCCCTCGGTGGAGCGGTCTGTGACTATGCAACTATGTCCAACATCCGCTACCACCCTGCGGGGTGACCCGTGTCTCCCCACACGGGCCTGTAAGTATTCGTTAGGTCTAACTGGCAGTGCTTATAGAGCCTGTGGGAAGGCGGCTTCTGCCCTCCATGCCATGGCGTTACTGCTGGTCCACCAGGCCAAAGCCCTGAAAAACCTGCACGAGGGGGGTCACGACCTGGCGGTTCTACATGAGCTGCAGGCTGTGACGGACCTCTTTCTTCCCCATTCTGATTCTCGGTTTGAACTTCAGCAAGTCGTCTTCACCACATCTAGATGCCTAAATGTATTGAGTTGCTGCCATGTGATTGGCTGATTAGCAATTTGTGTTACCAAGCAATTGAACAGGTGTACCTAATAAAGTGGCCAGTGAGTGTATATATATATTTAGGGGTGACCCCGAATAGTCGACGATTCGATGCTTCAATAGGAGGATCCTGATTCGACTACCAATCAGAGATTGGCAATCTCACAGTTGAATATTTGTGGAGGGATCATGCCATTTTGGCATGCCATTGGGGGTGCTCAATGTCTGATTTCACATAAAACTACCAGTTTTCTCCGAATAAGTTAATATACAACCTATTATGACAATGCTGTAAATAAGAATCTGTAAAGAAAGAAGCTTTAAATAAATATTTTAACGTGCATGAATAAATCTAACCACCCCCACAGATTTAAGATTCACTCCATGGTCCGTGACCGACACAAGCATTTTGGCGGCATGGATTTAAATCTTCAGCGAGACTCAAACTGACACAGGCAGAGTGAAAGACAGGTAGGGTACAAGTGATTTCAAAACATTTCAGCCGGTTTATATATATCGTGTATCTATTATTTATCTCGTATAAGATGCATTTGGTTGAGTTACGCTGCAGTAAAGTGCTTCATTGTAGTACTACGGTGACTATCTCTTCAGCGCGCTGCGCGAGCAGGACAAACAACACTGCATATAATATTAATGACTATGACTGGGACTGTCATATACACATAACATTATAATGAGAACACTATTATAATAAAACGCTGTGAATTTTTAGAGTTTAGTTGCCGTGTTTCTGCACGTTGTTGCGTGAAGAACGCGTCCACAAAGGAGTTCATTCAGTGCCGCGCAGACACGTTCATGCATTCGGGGCATTTTGTGCAGATAGGCTATATAAGTCCTGATACGTTATGTTGTATAAATAACAAAGCGGATTCTATATTAGATTAGATTAGATTCAACTTTATTGTCACTGTGCAGAGTACAAGTACAGAGCCAATGAAATGCAGTTAGCATCTAACCAGAAGTGCAAATAACAAAGTATATAAATAAATATAAAAAATGTGTATATGCACTATATGTCATAAAACTTAATGTAAGTTATGAGGTGGAGGGGGAGAGACTAGCTCAGTGCAAATGACTGTACATACAACTTAGTTTGCAAGGAAGTATAAACAGAAGGTGCATTATAAGTGAGGTATGTAAGTAGCATATGCTTATATATGGCCAATGACCTTAACGGCATCCGGAGGTAGAAATGTGCAAGGGAAAGTGCAAAATATCAGAAATGTCTATATCTATATGAGATAAATTAGTTAAATCCCCTTGATTAAAAACCTGCTATCATATGTTTCATTCTGGTCATCTTCAGCGCGCGCAGCTCAAAACAGAAAAGCAGAACATTAATACTGTCATATAGCTTACTATTGATAGTTTTCACGTGACATCACACCCTCATAGGAAGGCCCATCTGGCGGGCGAAACAAGAAAGGCGAGATTCAGTGGACACCTTATTGTTGATGTATATTTTGTACAGGCAAGAAGATGAAGCCAGGATATAAACGCAATGTGCAAAGTTTCACATTAAATGGCTTCCCGTAGAAAACATTAGAAGGAAAAGACTGAACCGTAAAGCGGACTGCGTTCATATTCCGGCCTCATCTGATTGCCTGTGTAAACTATGCATCATTAATGTGGTGATTACTGAATTTGATCTTTTAATATTACTGTTTTAAATATATTAAGGCACTTTTAAGTGTTTTTACAACGTTTTGTCGCACTGTTTATGATTGAAATATTGCCGCAGGTGCTTAATATGGATTGCAAATGGCCAAAACTCGCATTTTGTTCAGAAATACCTTTATTCGTTTGAGAGGTGATCTAAATATTTGTGGCTGGGAAACATGAAAAATTGACACGCTTTGTGCAGCAGTTCTATGGATGTTTTGCCCTCCCAGGCTTCGAGCCGGTCACGTGACTGAAAACTATCAATACATAACATTATAATGAGAGCACTATTGTAAAAAAATGTTGTGAATTCTTTGGGTTTCGCTGACGTTTAATGCTTTAATCAAAGCATAAAATATTATTTACCCCATTTGTATCTGCAATGCACCCTTTACACATTTTCCCTGTGTGTTTAATGTCAGTATTTATGACTGTTGAATGTCTGACTACTTGACTCTTGGTAATATATGATATGATTTGACTATCAGTCGACTATCGGAATGATTAGAAAATCCCGATTCGACTATGAAAATCCTTAGTCGGGGACACCCCTAATATATACAGTTGAAGTCAAAACTTTACATACACCTTTCAGAATCTGCAAAATGTTAATTATTTTACTAAAATAAGAGGGAACATACAAAATGCATGTTATTGTTTAGTACTGACCTCAATAAGATATTTCACATAAAAGATGTTTAGTCCACAAGAGAAAATAATAGTTGAATTTATAAAAATGACCCCGTTCAAAAGTTTACACTTGATTCTTAATACGGTGTTGTTACCTGAACAATCCAAAGCTGTGTTTTTTTGTTTAGTGATAGTTGTTCATGAGTCCCTTAGTGTTTACTTATACCCTAGCACAGGGGCTCAGGGAGATTGCTACTTAAAAACCCCCGGAAGGGGAGCAGTCCCTGAGCTAGCACATAGATATCCTCAGATAGCCATACCTTCCTCAAAGGAGGCGTCCCTATGCCAAGAACTGATATTAAAAGACCCGCAGGTCCAGTCATTGCAGTGCTGGAGACTTGATGACCAAGGAGGCTCCCACAGAAACCTACGACTGGGCCACACGATCCAGGGGTATGAGGCTGGGAACAGGGCTCTCATCCTAGCCTGGATCTAGTATCGACGAGTGAGGTCATCACTGCACTGTACAAAGAGGTGAAAACACACAAAACGACAGGTCCCATAATGCAAAGAATGGCTACACAATACCAGTGAACTGTATAACTGGATCGTACTTACCCATCCATGGTTCCTGCGCATGAGATCAGTCCCGGAGGCGAAGTCCGAAGAGTCGAGTCCGGACCAGTAAGGTAGTTTCTATGAAACGTAGAACCTAACCAAAACATCATAAGTCCAGCTTTTTTTTTTATTATAGAGACTGCAATGTTTTTCAAGCGCAGGTTTCTAGGTTCCCACCTAACCTCGGTCAGGTGGAAATAACGGTGGTTGCAGGGGAATTAGAGAGGGGAAGATGAGGGCAGATGACAGGGCCCCCGAGGGAAGGAAGTAGATGTTCAAGTCTTACTCTGGTCCGGACAAGAGTGTTGAGAACGCTTCGTCTGGATCACCTCCCTTAGGTCTTGCCTACCTCTCTTTGACCCGCGCCTCCCTCTAGCCCTACCCGCAGCGGGGGAGGGGCACAAGTCGCGACACTAGCCTTCTGTGCACATCTCTGATCCTCAGACGGAGATGGGCCAGGACCCCTGCGTTGTTTGGGCTCAGACCTGGACCTTCTTGGAATGAAGGTTTTGAAGGCTGCAGAGCGCGCCTTCGCCTCCCTAAACTTCTCGACCACTGTCTCGACAGAGGTACCGAAAAGCTCGGAAGGCAAGACTGGAGCATCGAGAAAAAGCCCTTCTCTTTCTTCCCAATATCTGCCAGATTTACCCACAGATGTCTCTCCGTTACCACCATGGTCGTCATAGACCTGCCCATAGCAGTGGCGGCCTGCTTAGTGACACGGAGAGCCAAATCCGTGGCGCGGCGTAGCTCAGCTACCTCATCAGACGACAAGCCCTGACCCTTATCCAGGTCTTTCAGCAGATCAGCCTGGTACGCCTGAAGCACCTCCATCGTGTGCAACGAAGCGACAGCCTGACCTGCTGCTGCATATGCCCTGCAATTTAATCGAGATGTTTCTTGAAGGGGCTTAGATGGCAAGGAGGGAGCCTTGAGAGAGGATGTCTCGCCCATAGAGAGATAGCTGGCTAGCATCTCTTCTACAGGGGGCATCCACTCATAACCGCTTTCACGCATCCCCTCAATGTTAGCATAACTAGTATGCTGGAACCTATGAATGCGAGATGAAAACGACTTTTTCCATTCCCTCTCAACCTCCGCATGGAGATCAGGAAGAAAAGGAAGGCTCACTCGAGCTGGGGGGTAGAAAGATGACATTCATCGAGACGACCCTGCAGCGCCACCACCTTGGCCCGCTTCCACGGCAAGTCAAGCCTCGCCGTGGCGCGTTCCATAACCTCCAACAACTCCTCATACGCAGGGCAGGAGGATTGAGAGGGCTCAGTCTCAACTTCTTCGCCCTCAGACATCTCCTGCTCTTCCTGGGCATAACCCAGCAGAGCACTAGCCGCTGGATCAGATGATGTCAGAGAGATCGCCCAAACCAAAGACGCAAAGATCGTGTGTGTCATCAGGTGTTAAATAACAAGGACACGGATGCACACATCTCTTAAATGCCTTGCTAGTGCTCGCCATGGTAACAGTAGAAAGACGTTCTTACCAGTAGAATGCACGCTTCAAACAAAACAGTCACTGAAGACGAAGAAGAAAATGACGTATTTTCCCGGCGCCCCTTTATACTGTGGTCGCGCCGGTAGTGACGTCATAGGCTGTCGCCGGCCAACATGTGGTGTTTTTGTATGTATGCTTCAGACACGGATCACGCTGACGGCGTTCCCCATAGCGACCCCTAGAGGATGCAGTTCGAAGTTCCCTCGAAAGGGAACAGCAATGAGTAATGTTTCCTTGGCAACTAGCTGAAATAACATGTTTATTTTTTAGATATTTCATTTTATTTGAGATATTTTATAGATACTTTGTTTTATTTTCAATAACAGATAATTTTCTTCTAATCTTTATGATTTTTTAATTTAAGTCAGCAATCAACAATCAGATATCAATATGAAGTCACGCATTTCTCATCAAATTCAAAAGTTATGCCCACATTAATATCCACATTAATTTTATATCCACATTTGCATCTTTTACTTGCCTTATTTAGGATTATTTTTATTTCAGCTTAATTTTTATTAATTGTATATTGTATATTTACTTACTTCAGTTAGTTGCCAAAGCAACATTTCCAAATTTCACTTAGTTTTTCATCTAATATTTATAATTGATCTCAGCTTTATTTCAATTAAAACCATTTTTCATACTTTTAGTTGTGGTGAACAACAATAACCTGCTTGAAAAGCAGAGCAGCAAAAATCTCAATCCGCTCTGACCCTTCAGGAGACATTTCCGGTCTCTTCAAATGAGTCTGTAATGAGATCATTAAACAAAGTGCTTACGGCGATGGTGTTTATTAAATATTGAAGCGATGTCGTTTAACTGCCCTGTTTGCTGATGAACGCATCACCTTGAAAATGTGTCATCTCATTATTTCCATGAAAAGACATTTGATTGAAATGGGTGATGGGATGCAGAATAGACTTTCATGAATGGAGAAGTGTTTACCTGGAGGAAACGGTTATTGTTTTCACTTAGGGGTGCACTCACTTTTGTGGCCAGCGGTTTAGACATTAATGGCTGTGTGTGTTATTTTGAGGGAACAGCAAATTTACACTGTTATACAAGCTGCACACGCACTACTTTACATTGTAGCAAAGTGTCATTTCTTCATAAACATGCATGTGTGTGTGTATTTATATATACATAATAAATATACACAGTACACATATTATGCAAACAAAAACATTTATTTTGGATGCGATTAATCGCGTTAATGCACTATTAACAAATTTCTCTTCAGATTCTTTAGGAGGAAAAAAACTAAAACCTTCAAAGTTGTCATACAGTAACAATGAGCAGATCATTTGATGAGTAATGTTTGAATTCATTCTGAGATGTCCTGTTAAGATTCACTCGACACAAATAATCTAATGTGAAACTGTTTCTTAGGAGGTATTTGTAAGATGCTGATGAATCGATGGGTCGTTCGACTGGTTATTGATCTCTGTTTACAGCAATCAAAGCTCGTTAGAACGGCGTGTGTGAAACAACAGCCAGATGTGTTGGACAACTGATAGACGCTCACAGTTTTAACAGCAACCATGTGTTTGTGTCTGTGGTTTGGATTCTGAATATGTGCAGAGATTTACATTACTGTTATGAGCAAATGCTTTTCTCATCAAGGCTGCATTTATTTGATCACAAATAGACCATTTTGGGCCGACGTCACGATTACGTCACAGCGCTAGCTGGAGGCAAAACTAAGCGAAAACTGGAGGCGACCCATTCAAACCAGTGCAGATTCGGCTACACGAGGAGCTTAAAATATAGTAGTACAGGCTCCAATTTGAAATTTAATTGCATATCTGCTGCTACTGCCAGACAAAAAAACAAAAAAAACCACGACAGCTGTGTTTAAATGAGATAAAACAAGTGGACTGGACAGAAACGATCATCAAAAATGCTCGCGTTTGCAGCGCACACTTCTTATCACAAAAGGTTAAATAAAGTATTGTCTTTTGTTGTTATGGATTATGGTTTGTGTTACATGTCTAAAGATTTCTTATTAATCTCACGACTTTGTCGTGCATGAAATAATGTCTGTGTGCATGTGTGTAAAACAACAAACTGATGATTTATATCGCCACAAAGAAGCTTTTGTGAAGCAGAAAGGTTCTTCAGACGTTAAAGGTTCTTTATGGAACCATTTAGACAAAAAGGTTCTTCTATGGCATCATGAAGCACCTTTATTTTTAAGAGTGTTGCTGTAAAAGTAGTTGCCTGCTGAAATTGAAATATATATATATATATATATATATAGTCTATATATCTTCATGACTAGATAAACACGGTGAGTTTGACTTTACTATACACGTTAGATGTGAGTCACTCAACCCGAGGTAATTCTGTCAGATCGTCCATCCTTTGAGTGAGTACAGGTTGGTTTCGTCCGTTAAACTTATTTAAATAACAGTCATGGTCCTGCACCAGAGTGATCTTACATATGCAGGTGGATTTTCTCCACTAATTGTTAAAAAAACAAGCTAACAAACTTCATAGCTAGCGTTAGTGAAGTGGTCAGTGGAATCTTTCTGCCTCCACCTAAGCTCCGCCCACAGAAAAACGTCACAATGTTTACTAACAGAAAAAGGGTCTATACAGTAAAAACTTTTGTGAAATATTATTACAGTTTAAAAGTATATATTTTTTTGTTGAGTATAATTTAAAATTTGATTTATTCCTTTGATGGACGGGAATTGCTAAAATAACAGAAAAAAAAGAGTAACAATTTGCATTTATTATATTTTAAAATATACTCAACAACAACAAAAAAAAATATTTTAAATGTGAACATGCATGTCAATTATGTTTAACCAGATAATGTGAAAATTAATTTTTATGAGTTAAAATTCATAAAAACATTTTCAGCAAAACTGTAAAAAATTTGGGATAAGAATTTTTTTTTAAATTAAATCTCTTCTGCTCACTATAGCTGCATTTATTTGATCAAAAATACAGCAGAAATTGCGAAATATTATTACAATTTAAAATAACTCTTTTCTATATGAATACATGTTAAACTGTCATTTATTTCTGTGATCAAAGCTGGATTTCAGTGTTACATGATCTTCAGAAATCATTCTAATATGCTGATTTGCTGCTCAAGAAGCATTTCTGATTATTATCAATGTTGAAAACAGTTGTGCCGCTTCATATTTTTGTGGAAACCGTGATAAATTTAGTTTTTCAGGATTCTTTGATGAACAGAAAGTTCAAAAGCATTTAAATTCAATTCAGTTCAAGTTTATTTGTATAGCGCTCTTCATGATGCAAATCGTTGCAAAGCAGCTTTACAGAAAATGAAAGTTTCTACATTATATTTAGCAGCAGCTTATCAGTGGTGACTATTTCAAGTTGATGTCCATATGGCAGAAATGTACGGTAAAAATCAAGCAGTTAGTTAATGTCATGTAATCATACAGATGGTGAACGCTATTAACAGCAATGATTATATGTTGCGATCAAACTTAGCAAACATTTATTTGAAATAGAATTCGTTTGTAACATAAATGTCTTTACTGTCACTTTTGATGCGTTTGAAATTGAGGGAAAAATAGCAATGAGTTATGAATGAATGGAAAGAAGACATGAGCTTGTATAAGTGTGGTCTGGTAATACTCTCTCTCTCTCTATTGCTTCTCTTAGACACACATTGTTTCTCTCTTTCTTTGTTTCTCAGAGTTTGTGTGCTCTTCAATAACTGGCTATAACAGCAGGGATGAAACTCCGGCTCTGCTCTCTGGAGAAACGGCCGGCTGTACTGCGAACTTATGATATTCCTCAGACATGCTTACTGAGCAGGTTTTCCTCTGCTCTTCTCCTCCTCTTCTCTCTCTTTCTTATCAAAAAATTGGATTCCCTTTCCTCTCTCTGTCTTTTCTTCTCTAACACACGCTGCTGACATTCCAACTCTTATTCTTCAAGAAACGTTTCTTATATAATGTGAAGAATTTTGCTTGTATTCCAGTCACTTTCTATTAATCACGGGGACACTATACTGTCAAAAAGCACCGTCTTTCGGATGAGACGTTAAACCGAGGTCCTGACTCTCTGTGGTCATTAAAAATCCCAGGATGTCTTTCGAAAAGAGTAGAGGTGTGACCTCGGCATCCTGGCCAAATTTCCCCATTGGTCTCTGACCATCATGGCCTCCTAATCATCCCCTTACACTGATTGGCTTCATCACTCTGTCTCCTCTCCACCAGTAAGCTGGTGTGTGGTGGGCGTTCTGGCGCAATATGGCTGCCGTCGCATCATCCAGGTGGATGCTGCACACTGGTGGTGGACGAGGAGACACCACCCTCACAATGTAGAGCGCTTTGAGTGCTTAGAAAAGCAGAAAAGCGCTATATAAATGTAATGAATTATTATTATTATTATTATTAATCAAAGAATCTTAAAAAAGTTAAATTGATCAAAGTTTTCACAAAAATATTGGGCAGCACAACAGTTTTCATCATTGAAAATAATCAAAAGTTTCTTGAGCAGCAAATCAGCATATTATAATGATTTCTGAAGGATCATGTGACACTGAAATCCAGCTTTGATCACAGAAATAAATTACAGTTTAACATGTATTCATATAGAAAACAGTCATTTTGAATTGTAAAAATATTAAAAAATTTTTTACTGCATTTTTGATCCGATAAATGCAGCCTTGGTCACCAGAACAGAAGAAAAACTTGGAATAACATGAGTAAATGATGACAGACCTGATGTAATTTCATGCAGTGCTCTCGGACCCGTCGCGTCTCCTGCTCGTCTGTCTGAATTGTTTTAAAGAGAGCGTCTTAAGTACTTCATATTCAATTAGTATGTTGTGAGTCGTTGACCGCCTGCCACGTCTCTTTATTGGTAAACAGCAATCAGTGTCTTAACCTGTGTCGAGAGAGCGCCACTCAAGGCCTGATGCAGCTTGCACATTAACGCTAACGATCATGAGGGGAAACGGACCTAAAGCATCGCACAAACATTTAACTACAGTCATTCAGAGAAACGATCTCGATTGCTGCCGGTACAGGACCAGAGATGGAGAAGAGTTGTCTGTTGAAAACATGCTGGGTGAACTAGGATGTGCTGAGTGATTGCATAACTATGCATTAACAAAGGTGTTTTGACCACCTAAGTAGTTACTAGGTGGTCTTTTTCTGCATAAAAATGCTACATGATATAGGATGTTCTGAGTGGTTTCTAGGGCATAGCTATGCAGTTGTTAAGGTCTTTCAGGTGGTTACTAGGGCGTTGCTAGGGGGTCCTAATGGTTGCTAATCGTTTCTTGCAGAAATGCTACACGATATAGGATTTTCTGAGTGGTGGCTAGGGCATTATGTTGCAGTTGCTAAGGTGTTTTGGATGGTTACTAGGGTGTTGCTAGGGGTTTGTAAGTGGTTGCTAGGTGGTTTCTTCCTGCAAAAAAATGCTGCTTGAATTAGGATGTTCTGAGTGGTTGCTAGGGCATAACTTTGCAGTTGCCAAGGTGTTCATGGACGTTTACTAGAATGTTGCTAGGGGTTTGTAAGTGGTTGCTAGGTGGTTTCTCCTTGCAAAGAATGCTGCATGATATAGAATGTTTTGAGTGGTTGCTAGGATATAGCTTTGCAGTTGTTAAGGTCTTCTGGATGGTTACTAGGGTGTTCCTACGGGGTTCTAATGGTTGCTAGGTGGTCTCTTTGCAAAAATGCTATATGATATAGCTAACTATGCAGTTGTTCAGGTCTTCTGGGTGGTTACTAGGGGGTTGCTGGGGGTTTGTAAGTGAAGTGATGTGTGGCCAAGTATGGTGACAAGTATTTGTGCTCTGCATTTAACCCATCCAAGTACACACACACACACACACACGCACACACACCCTGTGAATACACACCCGAAGCAGTTAGTGGTTGCTAGGTAGTTTCTCCTCGCAAAGAATGCTGCATGATATAGGATGTTCTGAGTGGTTGCTAGGGCATAACTATGCAGTTGCTAATGTGTTCTAGATGGTTACTAGGGAGTTGCTAGGTGGTTGCTAGGGAGTTCTAAGTAGTTGCTAAGTGGTTCCTTCCTGCAAAAAAAAAAATGCTACATGAATTAAATTAATGTTCTGAGTGGTTGCTAGGCCATAACTATGCAGTTGCTAAGGTGTTCAGGATGGTTACTAGGGCATTGTTAGGGAGTTTTAAGTAGTTACTAGGTGTTTTTTTCCTGTCTGTCATCTAAAGAGCCCCTCTTTAATGTGCGTCTGTGGGATTAATTATAACAGGTTATAATTAATAATATTTTTTTTCATCTGTTTTATTATGCAGCGTGTGGCAATTGTAAGTCTGATCATTAGTAAAGTAACAAAGTGATTTGAGGAATAATTTTCATACTCAGTGTTTGTGGTTTATGCAAATCAATAACACTAATTATAAGCAACCAGCTAATGAATGAGTTTAAAGGGCAACATTTCTCTTCACCAATAGTTTTGAGAGTGATGGAGAATTATTGAACACAGATGAGATGGTGAGATCTAATGGGCTGATTATCAGACGGCTGACGTGTTTCTCAGAAGCCTCAATTAACAGAGCTGTCGGCTCACCACAGACAGACAGAGGTGCTCGTTTCTGTCAAACTGTCCAGCACACACTCCAGAGGTTCATGGCCTTTATCAAACGAAGAAAAGAAGTGTGAGACTCCCATTAATTCACGTCATTGTGACTCTTTGAACCTATGTATGTGGAGAGAAGTTTGGGGTTGAGTTTGTAATGCTTTTAAAATAAATCTCTCTTGCTCACCAAGGTTGAATTTATTTAATCAAAAATACAGTAAAATTGTGAAATATTATTACAGTTTAAAATAACTGTTTTCAATGTAAATATATTCTAAAATCTAATTTATTCCTGTGATTCAAAGCAGAATTTTCAGCATCATTACTCCAGTCTTCAGTGTATGGAAGCTTGTTTCTGCCACTGAATAAAAAATAAAAAAGGTAATTGTGACTTTTTTATCTCACAATTCTAGATAAACTTCTAAAATTATAGGGATGAACTATTCTGAGAAAAGAAGTTAGAAGTGCATGATATAAACTTGCAATTGTGAGAAAAAAGTCAGAATTGCTTATAATTTACAGTATATCTTGCAATTCTGAAATTCAGAATTGTGAGTTTATATCTTGCAATTTTGAAAAAAAGTCAGAATTGTAAAATTAAGTCATAATTACCTTATTCAGTGTCATAAATGGGCTTTCATATCAGTCACATGATCCTTCAGAAACGTTCAAAAGTACAGCATTTATTTGAAATAGAAATCTATTTTATCATTATATAATTGATTATTTTTATTATCAAATTAGTGCATCCGTGCTAAACAAAATTAATTTATTTCCAAAAAAAAAAAAAAAAGATTATGCATTACTGTGATTATTTGTTGTTTTTGCTTTCAGGGATGAGTCGGTGATTTTTCTCTTTGTAATGTCACAGATGGAGCTTAACGTTAGTTAAATTGCATTATTCGTCTGTCTGAGCTGTGACACAAAGGGTAGCGAGCTGTTATGTTCAAATCCAGCCCGTACCCATCCAATTCCTCTTTCTCCTGTCAGTTCTCCACTGTCCCGTCTAATAAAGGTGAAAACTCAAGCTCTAAAGGTGTCTAAAAGGTGTTTATCAGTTTCCCAGCAGGGTTAAATATTCCTCAGTCTCTGGATTCTCCTCGTGTCGCGCTGTTTAGCAGCATCTCCTGAGGAACCTTCTCATGACTGACTACAATGAAAACAGTGCGTCATCAACGACAGCTCTCTCTCTCTCTCTCTCTCACACACACACACACACACTGTGCTCCCATTGGAAACAGATTGAAGTTTCAGACTGTTGGAGGTGTCATTGCTTTGAGAGTAGTTGTAGCAGAGCCGCTCAAACACACACTTACAGTCGCTCGTACAGCAGCACATGCGTCATTCATGATTTTAGCGCCTTCACTCGTGAGTGATTCAATCAATCGAGAGCTTTAACAGACTATTTATATCACTGTGTGTGTGTGGGTGTGTACATGTGTTTTTTTGGTAAAATGCTATAATTGGAAAAAAGTGATAGTCTTTCATTAATTATGATAATAATAATTTAATAATAAAATGTTATTATTGTTATTATTATATCAATAATATAACATAACAGCCATCTATTAATTGATAAACGGTATATATATATATATATATATATATATATATATATATATAGTGACATGACATAAGTTATTCAATAATGAACAACAATTTTACATAATAAAATGTAATAATTATCAATAATAATAATAATTCTAATAATGAAAATAATAATAATACATTTTATGCATGCCATCCATTAGTTGTAATTGATACAGTATATATATGAAGTGTTTATTTGCAAAAAAACCCAGCTAAAAATCATGTTTTTTAATCATGTTTTTATTGTGTTTTATTGTTAGTTAGCTGTATTTTTTTGTTATTTTTTAACCTAATCAAAATAACCCAACTGCAGTTTGATTCAAATGAACTCTTCATATATATATATATATATATATATATATATTAATAATAATAATAAATAATACATTTTCAGCCATCCATTAATAATATTAAATACTACTACTTTTATTATGATTATTATTATTATATTAGTAGTAGTAGTATAAAAATCAAAGTTACGTGCATAGAAAGTCATACTGTAATGCCCATACTACTACTTCTAAAAATAATAATAATTTTATTATTAGTTTTTTATTTTTATGTATTTCTATATATTTTATTATGTAAAAAAGTTTTTCATTGGAGCAACTATTCTTTTAATTTGGCATCATATTTAATCCACAGGTTAGTGACTGGAGGTCTAGTTCATGTTAAATAGATGTTTATTCACAGTGGTAGAGTCTTAAGCCTCCTGCTGACCAGTCCTGAACTTTAACCTCTACACCACGGCACATACGTCAGCACACTCGTTTTCTGGGTGACCTTTTATAAAAGAGCATGGTTTGTGATGATCAGCTGTCATTACTGGGATGGTAATATCTTCCCCCGTGGAAAAGACAGCACTGTCATAATGAGTTTAAAATGTCTCATCATCATTGAAACACAGTAAAACAAACCTATTGTGTCCCTGGCTGTTAGATGCAGAGGAGAGCGTCATATCGGTTCCTCTCACAGTGATGATGATGGTGATGATGATGATGATTTGGGCAGCTATATTTAGATCGTCTCTGTTCAAACTCCTCACAGGCTCGCCGGTGTCATGTGGCTGCTTTTATTATGAAGAATCCAAATATCCAAACGTGGTGATGGTGCAGTGGATAAGACACATGCCTTTGGTGTGAGAGACCCGGGTTCGAATCCACTGTGAGACACCAATGTGTCCCTGAGCAAGACACTTAACCCCTAGTTGCTCCAGAGGCGTGCGACCTCTGACATATATAGCAATTGTAAGTCGCTTTGGATAAAAGCGTCAGCTAAATGAATAAATGTAAATGTAAATACAGAATTAGAGCTTCAGGTGGAGTCCTGAAACTCCACAGACTGCCATGTGCTTCAACAGCTCTTCGTTTCATCTGTGTTTATGTGTACACACAAAAAACACTGTTAAAATAAGAATAATGCATTGCACATTATACCGAAATGAATACAACTTTCTATAACATGACTAAAGACACACCTTCCGGAAAATGTGCTGTTCACTACTCCTGTAGTGTATGAATGCATTTAGTCCAACAGCAAGAGCACTTTATAGCACAAATACACTTATGTATTGTGTAGTTTTTCTTTCATATATTCTTTAGTTAGAATACAGGTTTGAAAAGGGTAAATAATAACTTTAAAAATCTTTTACGTCAGTTAACTTTTTGTCCTTTAAATTTAGGAATAATTCGGTTGTGCATGAATTTGTGAATATGTTCATCTGTAATCAAGCCAATAATTAAAGCGGCATGCTTTGCATACTTGCAATAACAAATTAGATTAGATTTAAGCATTTGAAATAAAACCACAAAGACATCTGGGGACGTTTTACATCAGAGCATTTCCACAATATATTCATGCTGAAACTACAGAATATATAGCATGTTTCCTGTCTTTATTGTGAATGTATTTTAGCTATGAAAAGCACAAAGAAGATTACTTATTTGCATGTTCATTACATATAACGTTTAAAACAAGATGTCTTTCTACCTTCTGGAAATGTTCCTTCTCAAGAGAGACTTTTAATTATTTTGACTGAAAAACAACACTAATATTCTGGTTATGAAGAGGATTTTGTTCAGTGCTCATGCTGTGTAGTTCAGTATACGAGTGTGTTTGTGTATTTATAAAGCACTTATGAATTTGTTAGCCCTTTCTGGTTCAGATTAAATATTTGCTAATTGTGTTTCACTCAATGGCTGGAAACATGCTGTCGAGCCAGATTTGCTTATCGAGTCGAGCCAGCTTGTTTTCAGTGTTCGAGTGGCTCTTGTTCTCTGGTGCTTCAGCTTCAGTCAGATGAGAAACTGCTGCGGTCTGATACACGTTTTTTTTTTACATTTATTTTTCGTTGCATAGCACTTTTACTTACAGTTCACTTGATGATAAATCACTAAGAACTTAAAGGAATAGTTAAACCAAAAATGAAAATTTGCTAAAAATATCCTTACCCTCAGATCATCCAAGATGTAGATGAGTTTGTTTCTTCATCAGATTTGGAGAAATGCTCTGCAGTGAATGGGTGCCGTCAGAATGAGAGTCCAAACAGCTGATAAAAACATCACAATAATCCACACCACTCCAGTCCATCAGTTAAGATCTGGAGAAGACTAAAGCTGAAACAAATCCATCATTAAGACGTTTTTAACTGAAAACTGATGCTTCCGGCTAAAATATGAGTCCATAATCTATAATAACGCGTCCTCCAGTGAAAAAGTCCATCTCCTGTTGTTTCTCACATCAAAATCCAGCCACACATTTGTTTAGAGCTGTTTTGGCTTGTAAAAGGTGCTTGATCTGTGCAGATTTCTCTCTTGATTCAGACCAGACCACCTTTTTACTGGAGGAAGTGTTACTATGGATTATGGACTTGTATTTTAACGGTATAAAACACCTTAATGATGAATGTGTTTCTTACTTTTGTCTTCTCCAGATGTTAACTGATGGACTGGAGTGGTGTGCATTATTGTTTTTATCAGCTGTTTGGACTCTCATTCTGACGGCACCCATTCACTGCAGAGCATCCATTGCTGAGACACTGATGCAGTGCTACATTTCTCCAAATCTGATGAAGAAACAAACTCATCTACATCTTGGATGGCCTGAGGATGGCTGAACTATTTCTTTAACATTATCCATGTATAACATAGTTCTAAACATCCATATGGCTTTCTTTTCATCAGTCTCTTGGTTTGTGTTTAACAAATCCCAGAAGATTTACTCAAGGCTGGCATTAATCACTAGCTCAGGGCTGTTTACACACCCCACTGATTTAACATTTTAGTTTGCACTTCAATAAATGCAACATGCAACATCACAGGTGTGTATGATTAACAATTAAACGCTGTCCGCATGAGATCTTTAATCATCGTTTACAATAAGCAATATGTCCACCATGCATCAGCAAAGAATCATTAATGATTGGTTGGATTGTTTTGCAGTCCTAGCTTTGCTGTAAGTAATGAGCTATAAAGTTTGTGCACCATGAAATATCCTGTAAATGTAATTACAACAATTGTAAGTACAACAATAAAGTTAAGGACGGATCGTAAGTTAATTAAAGTTGGGAATGTAATGACTTTGGAGTATGATTGCAGACGTTCGTGTCAGATTAATTATTGCATTGTGAAGGTGGAGGAATAATGAGAAACTTCCACAGAGCTACATTATGCATCTCTCAAAATATTTTAAAGTTAACATCAAATCAAAATGCACTATTTTGCAGATCTTTGCCCACTTTTTATGAGCCACTCAATTCCTGGTCGATAAAATCCAGCTTTTCCCCTAACTGAATATTTAGTTTTACTCAAAATTGAGTAAATTATTACTATGGAAATAAATAAAGTTTGGGGATTGTTTTATTCATTATTTGTTTTTCATGATTATAATATAATTTATAATAGTAAATGAAACCCCAGTGTATTAAATTAATATAGAAGCAGTTTCACTAGTGATACGAGACATTTTTCTCCACTTTAGGACAGTTTGAGAAAAGGTTAAAGGTCACCACAGGGTTATGTCTTTTGAGATTTTAAGAGGTTTGTTTTAGCTTATTATTAGTGCTGCTGTCGATCGATTCAAAATAAACTACTTACACATTTTTCTGTGATTATTCACATATTCATATATTTAATTTCACACTGAATCTCCACAACAAAGATGTTTTAAAGATATATTTTAAATGTGTGTTTAATAGCATCTTCTTACTAAGTAGCCTATTACTAATGAAGGCCAGTATCATTGATATCAATACTGCTACTGATGTCTCTATTAAATGCATTTTCCATTCATTATAGCCTTTCAACATTACAGTATCATGCCATTATTTTTAACATAGGCTTTGAAAATAACAACTTGTAATTTAAGTGAGCTTAAAACAATCTTCACTTAAACTTGTGTATGCAGAAACTCTAAATTGAATATAAATGAATCTTTATTCAAGCAACAAAAGTTAATCAGTGATCAGAGCAGTGAGTGATTTCTCTTTTTCCTTTTGTTGTTTGATTTCCGTCAATGACAGACTGCAGCAGGTTTGACTTTAAAAGCAGTGCTGTCTCTTTAAATCCTGATGTAGATCTGACACACATCCGGTTTTCTCTCAACTCCTTGCAGTCATTTAGGACTTTTTACCTGATTTGAGGCGGTGTTTATGAGGTCACTCGCCAGAAAATGTGTTTTTGTCCATTGAAGCAGCTTTCTGTGCTCAGAACCGAATTTACTTCTCTTTTGCATCTTATTGTGCTCGATAGTGTGTACATAGTCTACTGTAACACTAGTCAAAGGATGCTAGGAAAAATTGATAATTGCGTTAATTATTTAAAAAAATTAAAATAAAGAAGTAAAAATGAAATGAGGCACTGGCCAAAAGTGCTGAAAACAAAGAGAGTTTTGCCCTGTAGTGGTAATTACCAGTGTGACAGATGGCTTGAGACGCCTGCGCTTCTGTGCTGAACACTGAACAGAGCGACACACTTCACATGCTTCTGTTTATCATTCACTCTGCATCTCAGACTCATAACACCGCATCTCTCTCAATTGAGTTACAGGCATATCTGCAGTCCTGAGTCTGTGTTTTGTATTTAGATGATTGAATTCCTTTAATGACTCAATGCATCATGGTCAAATATGTTATTAAATACTGTTTAAATGTTTGGGGTCAGTAAGATTCATTCAAATAATACTTTTATTTGAAAAGATGCATTAAATTGTTCAAAAGTGGCATTTTAAAGTGTGACAAAAGATTTCTATTTCAAATTTCAAAGATTCCTGATAAACGTTTATCACACGTTTTCAAAAATATAAAGCAGCACAACTGTTCTCAACATTGATAATAATCAGAAATGTCTTTTGAGAAGCAAATCAGCATATTACAGTGATTTCTGAAGGATCATATGACACTGAAGACTGGAGTAATGATGCTGAAAATACAGCTTTGATCACAGATATAAATTACAGTTTAATATGCATTCACATTCAAATAGCTATTTCAAATTGTAATAATTGTTCAGATTTTCACTGTTTTTATTGTATTTTTGATTATAAAAATACAGCCTCGGTGAGCAGAAAACTCTTATTTTAAACACATTTAAAACTCTTTCCTACCCCAAATAATGTTAAATCAGAAAAAAATATTTTTATTTTATTGTTTTAATGCCCAGATTTAGCATTAAATAAATAATAATAATAATAATAATAATTTAATAAAATACAAAATAACACACACACACTTGTTTTTGTGAAAAGTGGGGACATCCCACAGGCGTAATGGTTTTTATACTGAACAAACTGTATGTGCTATACACCAACCCTACACCTAAACTTAGCTCTCACAGGAGACTGTGCATTTCTACTTTTCCCCTAAAAAACTCACTCCCCGGTCTGCCCTGTAACAGTTTTAAGTAACCCACGCGCCCCTAGTGTCTCCTCTCATAGGCAGCCGTTATTCCGGTTGGCTCAGGCTGCGATCGGGACAGTTGGCGTCCGCTCCGCTGATGACAGATTTGGCAGAGATTGAACAGGAAGCCGGCAGAGCCATATGTGATTAAATAGGAAACAGATCCAGGCATGAATGGATCAGCGCTCGAGTGATCCGGCAGTCTCCGGTGCCAAAACCCCTCCAAACACACCAGGATCAATAGTGTGAATCAGAGCTTCAGGAACCGCTTTAGAGAGCCGTGTCCCTTATGCTGATCTATGATGACGGTTAACGCGGTAAATCTGAGTAAGCGTCTTTAAATCCAGTTACATCAGTATTGAAAACTGTCTGTTTCTGTAGATCTGAACACTTATTATACAGCATGGACCCGGAGATTTGTTCCTTTAAGAAACAGTCATCACTTAATATTTTTCACCTAAAACTGTACTGGATCTGATGTGAAAAATTTCAAAGATTTGAATGTTACCATATTATTATTAACTCTTTTTTGATTAATTAAAAAATTGAGAAATACTTTGAAATTACACCAAAAATTGATAAAAAGTCTAATAATTTCAAATAATTACATAGCAGCTAAGAAATGTCCTTTTTTTTAAACTAATTTCTAAATGCTAGGAATAAATGTAAATGTGGACTTTGCAATCAGAATTCACGTGCATTTATTGTATGCGTTTGTCAGACCTTTTTTTTTTTTTTTTTTATCCAAAGCAACTTGAATTTTATTTTATTCAGTTCATATATGGTAATCGAACCCATGACCTTGATGTTGCTAGTGCCATGCTCTACTGTTTAAGCTTCACTCTAAGAAAAGTCTGTAAAAATGCATACAATGTACTGTTTTTCCGTATGAATTTTTCATTAATTGTCTGATTTTTTTACCATTTGGCCACAACTTGTGGGAAGTCGTGGCCTAATGGTTAGAGAGTCGGACTCATAATCCAAAGGTTGCGGGTTCGAGTCTCGGGCCGGCAGGGATTGTAGGTGGGGGGGAGTGAATGTCCAGCGCTCTCTCCACCCTCAATACCACGACTGAGGTGCCCTTGAGCAAGACACCGAATCCCCAACTGCTCCCCGGGCGCCGCAGCATTAGCTGCCCACTGCTCCGGGTGTGTGTTCACGGTGTGTGTGTGTGTGTGTGTGCGTGTGCGCAAGTTGGATGGGTTAAATGCAGAGCACGAATTCCGAGTATGGGTCACCATACTTGGCAGTATGTCACTTCACTTTTACAGGTGTTTTATTTGAACTAATTTTACACATTGCCTAGTGGGATTTGGGGCTGAAGGAAATATCTGTAAACGTAACATATAGGTAATTTTCTGCTATCATCTGATTTTCTATTTTTTTCAGTGCACAGGAATACTGACAGGTCTGTATAATGTTTGTCGAAACAATGAATTTAAGTTCCTGTGTGACTTGACTTAATTACAGATCCACTCCCAACTTAGCTTGGCAACAAAAATGATTAATGTAGCACAAAATGTTTGTTAACTTAAATTTAAATAAATTGAACATAAATGAAATTAAGACAAGATACCCATTTTTAAGGTAGTCTAAAAACTTTAGACAGTATAGAAGCTGAATTTCTGCTAGTATATTTAATGTACTTGCTAGTGCTTCAAATTAAACTGATCGTTCAAAGATTTGATGCCTCTAACTTCAGAAATCCAGGTCTTTCACAAAATCCCTCATGGTTCAGACTCCTGGAAGTAAAATCAATCACACAACTGCCAATTTCCCTCATATTGTGAAGAACTGTCTCAGACCCTCCTAAAATCCTTTAGGAGAGATACAAATAGACAGTATAGAGTTAGAGCTATGAAATGAATTGATGAGAAATGTTTGCGTTTAAAGATCTTAAACCTTTGATTGCATATATTTAGTATCTTTGCAAATCTGAGCACATTGGTGAGATTTCTTCTGAAACTTTAGAAAGATGTCAGATTACTAGTTTTTTTGTTTGTTGTTGTTTGTTTGTTTCAGGAGACACTTTTCGGAAGCATTTTTGCATCCCACAGCAAACTGTATTATGTCAAATAATGAGCTCCCGATAGAAGCTCATTACGGGACGTTGTTGGGTCATCGAGTTTCTCCACTGGCTTCTTATAGTAAAATATACATATTTTTCTCACAAAAAGGCCAAGTAAAACTTCTCCTGTAGCCAGTATAGAAAAGGAAAGACCTTCTTAGAGTGAACCTGACAGAAATAATTAGCTGTAATGTATTAGTGTATCATTAGTGTCTCCAGAAACAGACTCTGTAAATAACACATCTGAAAATAATGCTGTATGTTTGAGTTTGTGCACGTATAGCTCCTATAGAGAGCTGTATTGATTATTGCTGTACTTGCTGTTCCCCTCAGAGTTGCTCAATGCTTATCCCAGAAACTTTGTGAACCGTGTGAATATTATTCAGGAAGAGACTGAATGTGTGCAGGATCATAACAATCACAAGCCTTCAAATGTGACCAAAATCTTAAATGATATCAGTTTAGTTGTTTCCAAGTATTTTTTTTTTTCAAGTTGACACATCTTGGAGCTTCTGATTTTGTTTTAATTCAACTTAACATTTTCACTGTATAGTTAGTTCGTTAAGTTCACTTAATGAGATAATTTTTCCCTTCAACTTAAAAACATATGTTGGATCAATTCAATAACAATATTGCGTTCATGATTCAATATCTTGGTGCGTTTCTCTGCAAATTTTGAGAAATGTTTTTTGTTTCTTTCTCTTAACTTCATCAGAATGGTGAAAAAACTTGGTAAAGTTTGGCTTGGCACTTTTCATGTGCACACACACAAAAAAAGTGGAAACAAATGGAAACAAAAATGGAAACACATATCCTAGTGGAAACGTTCCAGCAAAATGTTGCTGGAGGCTCATTTTTGTGATATCAGCCTCAAATTTGGAACACAACTTCATTTTCAAGTTCAAGTTTTTATTTTTTAATAAATCTGCAGAAATGTCAACAATTCTGTGTTTTTCTGTCAATATGGGGTGCTGTGTGTACATTAATGAGGAAAAAAAATGAACTTAAATGATTTTAGCAAATGGCTGCAATATAACAAAGAGTGAAAAATTTAAGGGGGTCTGAATACTTTCCGTACCCACTGTATTTCATATAAAATTTGAAAAATTCTTCATAACAATAAGCAAACGTATATAACTATATTTTTATTTTATTTCACTTTTTAAAAACATTTTCACTTAGAAACAATCTGCAAAGTGTCTTCTTTAAAAAGAGACCGAACTTAAGTCTATGCTTCAAAGTATTTGCGACGGGTGTCTAAAAGATAATAAATGGATCACAACTACTGCATAAATAAAATTTAGTACCATAAAATCCCCTAAAAATACAAAATATTAAATAAAAAAAACATCTAACTAAAATATAGTACATTAATTTCATTGACATAAAAAATTTGTAATTTTTGACAGCCACTTGTACAACAAATATGGTCTAAGAAGTAACTTCTGATGGCTGAATCTAATGACTTGCATACAAATGCAAAAGCTCGTTTCTATGCTTGTTGATAGTTGTACTGTATGTCATGTGGAAGAATAGTCTAACATCTATTCTACTTTCTCCTCTTTACTTCACTGTGAATGGATATAAAACAAACGTTGTAAATGTGTATCTAGTTTATGTCAGAACATTGTAGGAGTTCAGGATGATTCATTTTAATGCTTAATTTCAATAGATGTAGGCTGTCTGAATTCTGAAAGCTGCAGTTTTCATAGTATATCAGACTTTTAAGTTCAAAATCTCAAGGAATATTAGTTTTTTCTCGATATGATCCCTTTAACCAAGTGGGAAACAAATATTTTTTTTCATACTAGAAGTTCAAGACATTTAGTATTCAGGTCATTTGTAGTATATAGTATAATAGGGATAGTTCTGGCCATCCAAGATGCAGTTGAGTTTGTTCTTCAGTAGAACAGTAAAGAAGATTTTTAGCTGAAAGCGAGGTCTCTGGTGATTCATAAAATGCAATGGCTTCCATCACTCCGAGATGGCAATACAAAATTAATACCCCTGGCTCCTGATGTTATATTGTGGTCTTATGAAGAGAAACGATCGGTCTGTGCAAGAAACTGAACATTATTTACAACATTTAATCCAGAGCCTCAGACAAACAGTCCAGAGTCATGTCTGGTTCACAAACGAATCATTCTTTTGTGAAATCAAGTCATTTCATGCATATAGAAAATCTGCATACTGTGACATCTCAGTAAATCATTTCAGTACTTGCATTTTAAATTCAGAGTGGTGCTTGGAGAAACTCCGGTCTCTATGAGCAGTAATAGTGATGACTTAATATTCTGTCTGCAGCGCAGCATCAAAGCTTTGAAGTGTTTCAGTCGGCAGACGGATCCTTCAAAGCTTAGCCTGCTGTCGGGAGGGACTGGAGGTGGAGGCGTCCTTTATTAGACGACATTGAGGAGTTTATCCATATTTCTTAAATGACTGCGACGGTCTCTTCTTAGGGGGCGAATTCTCCTCTCTCGTGCAGCAGCTGTGAGAACTGGACCAGTAGGAGGACAGGCGGATCTGTGTCATTCCTCTAGCGCTCTTCCTGATTGATTAGCAACCTGTGGAGCTTCTATCGTCTTTCACACGTCCCTGCTTAAGATGATCTCTGAAAACATGATCTCATTCAGTCTGCTTATAAAGCCAGTATATCAAGTAGGGGAACCCAGTATACAGTAAAACAGGGAATATTACAAAGAAATATCCATATTTCATGCACATTTTTAAACATTTATGCTCATGTATTTGCCAGGCACTTTTATCCAAAGCGACATACATTGCATTCAAGATATGCATTCAAGATTATACCAGTTCATGCATTTCATGAGAATCAAACCCATGACTTAGGTGTTGCAGGTGTAGCTACAGGAACTAGTTGAAATATAACAACTGCACACACTTAAGCATAGGCTTTTATTCAGTTATTCCAATAAATAGCCTATGCTTAAGTGAGTGTGCAGTTCTCTTTCAACTAGATCATATATTTTTTCTTTTCAACTTGCACCTCTATAGGTGTGCGTTTGCGTTGCCTCACTTGAGCTACAGGAACACCTCAAAATTGGGAAAGATAGAAAATGAATCCGATTGTTAGGATTTTTTTATGACAGTATTTCCCCTCAGTTTCCCCCTTAAATTGTCATTAAATCAGAATGAGAATTAAAAAAAAATCTGTTCTTTAATAAATATCCAGATTACATCTTTTCAGATGCAATATTTAGTTTTAATAAAATTATGTATAATTAAAAACTCATTTTTAATGAGAAAAAAAATATTTAAATGAGGTTAACAATAATAAAGTGGTCATAATTTCTCAAACAAATGTGCTTTACGTACAGTATTGCCTTTAATGTGCATGTTTTTATAATAGTTTATATTCTCATTATTGTATTGTATTATTGTCATGCATTTTTATGCATGTGTGGTTGTAATATTTCATAGACTACAGCTGACAACTGCAAAATTTTCTTGTAAATCTAATGACTAACAAACTAAAATAAAATACCGTTTACTATTATTATTATTATTACAGATCATTAACAATTTTATGTTATAACTAAAACATTAATGGCCTATTTAATTCAATGTGTTGCTTGCCATTTCTTTGTAATTGTTTGTAAAATTAACGTCTCGGTTACGTATGTTTCCTTTCAGTCGGCCTGTGATCAGCGGCAGCTGGATGCAATGTGAATCTGGCAATGTTTCATTAATTTAGGAGATTCACTCTGTGTGTACATGTAAATGCACTTGTAACTATTGAAACTTTGCCGTGTGAACGTGGTGACCATGTCATGATGTCCTCTGTGAAGATGAGACCTTTATTTCCTGATGGAATGATAAACTCAAACATATTCAGAGGTGTGACCGTTCCTGTCCTTGAAAGCAATTATTACAATCCATAAATATGTCGCGTGGCGTTCGCAAACACGTCTCATTGAACTGTCAAATGAATGTCGACACACCCGGAACAGATGAAAGCGAAACGACATTTGAAGTCCTTGTCATTTGAACAGATGCTAAAAGACTTCTGTAATGTGAACGGGAGCTTCGGGTCGCAACCGACATTAAGTCGTCTCTGTACTCTTGGTAATGCATCTCTTTCTGTCTTTTTCTCCTTGTGTTTATGAGCAGATTATTATGAGCTGGCGCGAGAATGCGGGTTGAAGGTTAATGTCTTTTGGCTGCTTGTGTATGTACAGTATGTTTCTCTGTGCTTGATGAAGCAGGACAGCTCGCTTCCTCGAGACATGTCCAATAAGGACAAACAGCCGTCTGAGAATCGCTGCGAGACCAATGACGCTGGAGCATTTCTTCCCCAAGACGCTTCCTGAATTAGACAGCATTGTGTCTGTTTTCTGAGGCAAATGTCCTAATGGCTGATGCACAGGGAAGCCTCCAGAGCAGCTCAGCCTTAATAACACTGAAGACTTAAAACACACTTTAGTCTTCTGTCCTTAGCCAAAAAATAGTATGAACATTGGAAGGAGAGCTGTGTATTTTTGCAAGCCAACATTAATGTTTTTATCGCACCTCATGGGAAAGAAAAGATGAGTTTGTTTCTTCATCGGATTTGGAGAAATGTATAGCATTGCATCAGTGTCTCAGCAATGAATGCTCTGCAGTGAATGGGTGCCGTCAGAATGAGAGTCCAAACAGCTGATAAAAACATAACAATAATCCACACCACTCCAGTCCATCAGTTAACAAGCTGCCTGTTTGTAAGAAACAAATCCATCAAGATGTTTTTAACTAAAATACTAGTCCATAATCCATAATAACTAGTGGTGTCAAAATCAGGTGATTATTTTTCCAGTTTAACAACGTTAAGACGCACTCTCCAACTTAAAGGGGTCATTGGATGCGACATGCACTTTTACAAGTTGTTTGAACAGAAATGTGTGTTGGAGGTTTGTGTACACTAGTGTTGTTTTTGGCGGCCTGTTTTAATTTTAGTTTTAGTCTAGTCTTTGTGTGAAGATGTCATTTTAGTTTTTATTAGTTTTAGTCACGTTCATACTCTTTTTAGTCTAGTCAAGTTTCAGTCACCTAAAAGTCTGAGCATTTTAGTCATATTTTAGTCAGAATTATCATGACTATTTTCGTCTATTTTTAGTCAATGAAAATTGGATTTTAGTCTCTTTTTAGTAATTCTGTTTAACCCAGTCAATATAGTAAAGTACCTAGCAGTGGCATACCGTGGGGTTTTAGTCAGGGCCTTCAGTAAGCAAGGTTAGTTGTGTCTAGGTTTATAGTGTTTTTTTACTTCATTGTTGTATGTCTGTATTTATGTAGCACCATGGTCCTTTAATGCCTATATTCAATGGTTAAATATTAGGAAAAAGAGAACCGTTTCATAGACACATCAGTATTGGTATCAGTGAGACAGGCACTTCAGTCATGAAAAAAAGATGCCATTAAGCAAATATTAAAAATATACTGTCTTTTGTTTTTATGTTGTATCTACAATAATTGAATGTGAAATTATTGCAATATAAAGTATATTTAAAAAGTTTAATGTTAGGTGGGATTAATCGTGATTTAATTTCAGAAATGTGTGATTAATTAGTTAATTTTTTAGAATCGATTGACAGCACTAATAATAATGCTTCCTCCAGTGAAAAAGTGGTGTGGTCTGAATCAGGAGAGAAATCTGCACAGATCAAGCACCGTTTACAAACCTGGACTTTGATGAGAGAAAACAGGAGATGGATTTTATCTCTGGAGGAAGGATTTTAGAGTTGGATTTTGGCCAGAAGCAACAGTTTGAAGTTAACACATCTTAATGATAAGTTTGTTTCTTACAAACACGCAGCTTTTGTCTTCTCCAGATGTTAACTGATGGACTGGAGGGGTGTGGATTATTGTGATGTTTTTATCAGCTGTTTGGACTCTCATTCTGACGGCACCCATTCACTGCAGAGCATCCATTGCTGAGACACAATGATACATTTCTCCAAATCTGATGAAGAAACAAACTACATTTTTAATGGCCTGAGGGTGAGTTAACATTCAACAAATTTAAATTTTTGGGTGAACTATTCCTTTAACTTTGTCTCAGATGTTTCTCCAATAATTCTCTCACTATATATACTATTGTCTAACTATTGCCTGTATTATGTCCATTTGTTTCTTCTAAGAACTTTTAGGAGAAATGATTGCAACAAAATTGATATTTGAAACAAACGCAAAAGCCATGAGCTTTAGAGAGCAAACTCTGAGCAATATAATGTTTATCTGGACCTGTGTAAGTTATAAGTGTGTCATTCAAAGGCTATGAGAATCTTGAGTCTATCTCTGTCTGCATGGTCTCATGTCATCCTATCCGCTCGTTTCAAGATCTTTCATAATATGCCGTAAGCAGACAGTTGAAGGGCATATGCAAAATCAATCTCCACCTGCTCGTGTGTGTCCTCGGCTCTGAGCAGATTCATGAATCACAGCATGTGCTGTTTTTGACAGAAGGGAGTGTTGGATTCATCTGTGTATATTGTGAAGAGTTTTCAGAATTGACTGCCATATGAACAAAGTAGTTGGTTGAGGAATTTCAAGTGCAATATATTTATTTTGTTTTGGTGATTTGGGCTCTAAAAGTCTTGTTCATTCCCCACTTTAAATGGTTAAAAAAATAAAGGTTCCAAATTTTCTTTTCTTTTTTTTATGTTGCAATAACCACCATTTTGGTTCCTCGAAGAACCTTTCAGTGAAAAGACCTTTAAAGAATGTTTCATAATTTAAAGAACCTTTTTGTGCAATGGAACCATAGACTGTAATAAAGAACCTTTATTTTAAGTGTGCAGAGAAGGTTTTTCCTGAGAGATTCTTCCCTTCCCATATGGCAAAGTCTATTTTCAAATATATTTTTAAATGGCAAAAACCTACAGTATGTTACAAAATATATTTATAGAAAAATATGTTCTACCAATATATTTTCTTTTCCATTTTTGAAAATATATTATAAAAATATTAATATAATTTGTAAAACCATTCCAAAATATATTTTGCCCTCCATATACAGTATTTCAATCCAGAAAATACATCCACTTGTCAAATTAGATTTTTTTTCTCTTGTCTATAACGTGTGAATGTATTTAAATAAAAATAAGTAATGAATGAATTCTAATTGTAGGCTACTGTAAGATATGAAATGTACTTTTTTGCCCCTGAAATACATTTTGGTATATAAAGGTTGAATATTTATTTGATTTATTTTGTCATATGAGCACAGCTTAGGACTCCGCTTTTATTGTAGTACAGATGCTTCTTGTAAAATCTTTTCATATTTTGATGAAATATGTTTGAGTTCATATTGAGATCTTAGCAAAAGTCTCTAAGGGAAACAATTTTTCTTCCCCAATGAGACTGAATTAAGTGGATGTGTTAGAAAAAATAATTAACATTTAATAAAACACCGCTGAATGGGCAGGATGAGCTTCGTAGCTATTATAAATTACACAATATCTTGTCAAATCTGATCTGCTGTGGGTGAGAGATGCAGTCGAGGCCAAAGGGGAAAACCGTGGGTTAGCAAAAACAAACACAGAGTGAGTTGGTATTCAGCTGCATTAGTAAGAGATACAGCAAAGGCCTTCAACATTATTCTAAATCTTCTCAAACAGGCCTGTTTCCCTTTGAGCCACCGCTGAGAGATTGATGACCGGGTCAGAGCTTTACTATAGACCCACAGGAACTGCAATATTGGCTGATTGCTGGTTTGGTGATTACGGTTTTTAAGATGTCAGTTTTTATGGTCAAAGACATGAAGAGCATCACCCAAAGCACTCGGATGCTGAGATACAGCGTTTCCATAGCAACTGCTTCCCATGCGTCTGAGGCTGCAGTCAATATGTATACTGACTCAATAATTCATTGAGCTCTGAATGATGAGTTCTATAAAATCAGCATTGCAGAAGCATACAGGCCTGTCTTAGAGGTTTCTCTCAATAAAACTGAACAGGTACGCAAGAAAAGAAAACATTTCCCAATGTACTGTGTTAATATGAAGGAATTTTCAAGGTGTTTTCAAAATACCTGCACTCCATTGTGTTTTAGGCTTGAAAAATTGAAAAATATGTTCTACCAATATATTCATTTTTTGCATATTTTTGAAAATATATTTGAAAAATATTAATATAATTTTAAAAAGCATTCCAACATATGCTTCAATACAGAAAATACATTCACTTGTCAAATTAGATTTTTTCTTTAAAATCCATAAACCTGATGTCTTGGCAGAAACTAGGACCTTTTCTGTTTTCTATCAGGTTTTTTTTCTTTCTTACAAATGTTCTCTACATATGTGAAGGTAACACTATGGCCCATTTGGATGGTGATGCTTTCATCCACTATTTTTGAAAGTGTATTTATGAGATGAAAAGTAGCATGTTTGTAGCAATAGCCAACAATACATTGTATGGGTCAAAATTGAATCGATTTTTCTTTTATGCCAAAAATCATTAGTAAGGAAAGATCATGTTCCATGAAGATATTTTGAAACTTTCCTACCGTAAATATATAAAAACTTCATTTTTGATTAGTAATATGCATTGCTAAGAACTTCATTTGAACAACTTTAAAGGTGATTTTCTCAATATTTAGATTTTTTTGCTCCCTCAGATTCCAGATTTTCAAATAGTTGTATCTCAGACAAATATTGTCCTATCCTAACAAACCATACACCAATGGAAAGCTTATTTATATAAAAAAATGGACCCTTATGACAGGTTTTGTGGTCCAGGGTCACATATTATGGAAGCTGTTGGCATTCTTGATTAAATTATGGAAGCTATAGTATGACTGCCAATCAAAACAGCAAAACAATTATGTTGCACCCTGATAATGTCATGTAGTGCAAGAACATTTGACCAATTTTCTCTTTAATGGTATATAATCTGCATTAAGACGAATTGTCTGATGTTAATGACGCACCAAATGTTTGGAACAGCTGCTGTCTGTAGTGCGCCACATCTGTCAGTTTGACCTTTCCAATATGGCGTTGATTGTCAATAACTTACTAATAGTCGTCAATACAGAATCTGTGTATTTGTATCTGTGGTCTTACCATCTGTTGTGCGACATGGATTATTTTGAATGCAAATTGTATTTCCCTCCTGCTCTCTGCTAGCGTGCAAAAGAGCACAAAGACGTCACGTGACCTATCTCTCAGAGCGCCATTCTGGATCCGTGAACAGCTTCCTGTTCACCAGCAGCATGACAAACGCTCCCGTCTCAAAGCGTGCTGTCATCTTATGTGTGCCAGTCACATCCAGAGCCTGTTACTACATACTGTCAGGAGATCCGTCACTGTTTCAAAGCCAACAACAAATACTGTCATCCAGTTGCATATCCCTTACGAAAATTAACCATGGTTTTATTATAGAGGACCTCAGAGGATGCCAACACTCAGACAATATACAGAATTACCACATTTTGCCATAAGTTAAATATATGTGACCCTGGACCACACATTTTTAAATTTTTTGAAATTGAGATTTATACAACATCTGAAAGCTGGCTAAATGAGCGTTCCATTGATGTATGGCTTGTTATGATTGGACGATATTTGTCTGAGATGCAACTATTTGAAAATCTGGAATCTGAGGGAGCAAAAAAATCTAAATATTGAGAAAATCACCTTTAAAGTTGTTCAAATGAAGTTCTTAGCAATGCATATTACTAATCTAATGCATATTACTAATCAGTAAGAAATTTACTAAATATCTTCATGGAACATGATCTTTACTTAATATCCTAATGATTTTTGGCATAAAAGAAAAATTGATAATTTTGACCCATACTAACCCATACGATATATAGTTGGCTATTGCTACAAATATACCCCAGCGACTTAAGACTGGTTTTGTGCTCCAGGGACACATATTAAGTTTCTATATAAATATAATGTAGAAACTTAATTTCCTGTGAAGCTGCTTTGCAACGATTTGTATCGTACAAAGCGCTATACAAATAAACTTGAATTGAATAGAATTATAGTAAAAGTGTAGTAACCATGTCTTTTTCAATAAAGGCAAATACCTCTGAGATATACACAGTATAATATAATGTATGCATGTGTAGTTTGCCTGTATTGTTGATAAAAATGTAGAATTTGGCGGGCAGTCAGTGTGATGAAAATAATGTCGATGCAATTTCTTGTTTTAAATTTGGGATGACCTGGCCATGTATTTGTGAAATTAACCCTTTGACTTCCTCTGTGAGGCCTGAAAGTTTAATCATAAACCATCGTTCAATGCTGATAGAGAGTTTAAAAATGCAAACGAGACCTTCATTACAATTTCTCACTAAATATATTTACATGACATACAATTTGCCATCAGTGCAATACATAGGAATGTTGCATAAATACCAAATGTTAAACTTTTTCCTCTGTAAACAAAAATAAATGAGATGACGGCGATCGATGTGACTCTTCTGTGAAGCAATATTTACCACGTTCATACCAGATAAAACAACTCCACAGAAATCATCCCGAAATAAACTCAAAACCGGCCCATTGACAATCAGAACTGATTCAGCAATACTAGAAACATAATGTACAGTATGTAGCAGGTGTACATAGTATATACTGATTTCCATACAGATCATGGATTGCTTTTGTATGAACATTTTCATATAACTTTGGCAGTTTGTATTCTTTTTTTAAGAATCAAAGTTGTTTGAAAAAATAAAAAGATGATATCAAACAGTCAACAAATGTGATGTAAGCTTGCCTTTCACAGCCCATGTTCACAGTGATAATTCAGAAAGGCTGAAAGCCTATGGTAAAAAAGGAAACGTAAAGCAACTAAAACAAACGCAAAGAACCTCCCACCCCTCCTGCCTGGACTGGCAGCACTCGAGGTGGTTTTCATTGTTTTCAACGACTATAAAATTACAAACACTTATGAAGAGATTCGTAGCAGTCATCGCCATTTAAAAAAATGGTCTCTTTTTAAAGTGGACTCGAATACAAAACGTTGGGTCCGAGCCGATGCCCACAGTCACTGTGAACACATGGGAGAGAGACGTCACCAAGAAAACGAGACATGCACCACCAGTGCCGTGTGTTAAAAACGGAAAAAAACAAACGAACGAACAAAAACGGTGCGGGAATGAAGACAAACAAACCTGATACACACTTAAAAAGGGATGATATACACCAGACAAAATAATTGAGCAAATTTAGAAAGATACCAACTTCACCAATAATTCATATGCATTTGTATTTAGTCTATTGTTTTGTTTTTTGTTTTTTTTTGCATTTTTTTAAACTCATCAGGTTTGGCACTTTATCTGAACAAATACGATATCTGTTCAAAAAGACTAATCGTCATACAAAACTGTCTCTTGAACATAACTTCGCAGAATATAATATTTGATAGAGAGCATACGGTAGGTAAACACTTTTGTACGTACTTGTAGTTTAAAATGAACATTCCAACAGATGTTTTACACACATGCACAAAAACAAACACAACCGCTCTTCTCTACGACACTTCCTCGGCCGACCGCGTGTCTGATTTGAGACGTACGAACTCTTTGGCCACTTCGTCGTTGGTCCTTTGCGAGAGTATTCTCAGGATGGTCAGGCCGGTTTCGTCCATGGTTACGCTCCTGGCGAGCGGATAGCAGGCGTTCAGGCTGCCCTTCTCAGCCAGTTCTCTGAGCTGCAGGACCGTCAAGCCGATGATTTGGTCCTCTCGGGCGAAGCAGTAGTCCTTCACGGAGATGTGAAGCTCGTAGGCCTCTGGGCCGTGTTCATTACTCAGCACGCTGGATGGAGAAGGCACAACAACATTTATGTTAATTCGCATCAAATTTGACTTTTTGATTACGTATTAAACAAACGTTCCAGGTTTAACACTCATTGCAATTCAACTAATCCTTTAGTTTGTAAAAACAAACAAAACTACGCACAATGGACTCTATGGAGCAAGATATTAAACCCAAATAAACATTACAATATATGCTATGCCGACAATTATTATGGTTTATAAAAGTTTTAAATATGGATATTTTTCTTATTATATGCATAATGACACCGGAAAGTTTTCAGAAGAAAGAGACCAAAAGGCCACAAGTAGTCCATTCACTTAAAGTATAATTTATACATTTAAAAGTTCAAATAATCCACATATTTGTACATAATATACAATTGCAACCCTCCAGAATGTCTCACCTCATGGATGTCCAAGCGTTTTAACACGAGTGGTACTTGTATGTTTTTACAAGATATGAAGACTCCAGTCAAATCAGCCTCAAAAGCTACTGTATTTTATTGTACGTTAAGCTGACTGAATATTACTCATTTTATCATGGCAACCACTCTATTGACCACTTTTGCTAGTTCTCATTCAACTGCATGGCTGGCGGTGAATAGAGCATCTCTACAATGGCACGCATAACCTTTGCACGATGATGCATTCACGCTTTCTGCATTCAGAAAGTCCGAGGCGACTGTCATATCAGCCAGCACAACATACACAAAGATGTTTGTCCAGTGCATGAATGTAAAATCTTTTCCACAGGCATATATCAGATGTGTTTGTAAAGCAGCGTTTCTGTAACCCAGTCAGCTTAATGTTTGTCCGACACAGAAATTGCATTGACGGAGTGAAAAGCGCCACACAGGAGCTCTTTTATGTTTCCACGCAAAAATGGCTTTATTAAGCTAAAAGGCCCTTAATATCCAAAGGTGGGCTTTGAGTTCATGCTATTTTACGTGCGCTCTAAGAGAGAGGTTAATTCAGTGTGTCATTGAGTTTTCCATTACATTTTACTCGCTGGCTTTGAATGCCATTGAAACACCAAATGCTGGTCTTTTTGTGGAGTCAACTGTTCTGGAAAGCCTTTCTCAATTATCTTTTCCTTCACAAGCCTAAAATGAGACTGTCAGGAGTAAATCTTCACGTGGACGCTTGGTTTCTGTGCTCTTGTTCAAGTGCATTTGTGCAGCTTAAAGGCGATCCGTCAACGCCGCTGTGAAAAGCCAGGAAACAGACGAGACAATCGCTGATGTCGAATGCTCTATTTACAGTCAGACATGATTCATTTATTTCACGAGCAAAAGGGTCCAATAATAGGAGATAAAGTGAGATACATTCTGCTGTTCCAAGAGCTCAATATATAAAATAAAATATCTTTTATTAGGCTACTGAGTTTCACATTGGTCTTTCAAAAGTATGATTCATTTCTTTCTGTAAAACTTTTGAAATGAGGGCACGATGACAGAGAAATGGGATTACGGAGGGAATAATAGTGATCACGTATCTAATCACCACTCTTTATCCATTTAATAGTCATTTTCAGTAATATATAAGCCTGTGGGATTCACATCCAACTCTTATAAATCAATAGTGTAATGTATCAGTGATGATACTGTGACACCTTGACATACATTACCATTCAAAAGTGCTTTTACTCAGCGAGGACTCATTAAATTCATCAGAAGTGACAGTAAAGACACTTATAATGTTCCGTTTCAAATCAATTCTGTTCTTTTCTTTTTTATTCATGATGGTTTCTGCAAAAAATATGAAGCAGCACAACTGTTTTCAACATTGATAATAATCAGAAATGTCTCTTGAGCAGTAAATCAGTATATTAGAGTGATTTCTGAAGATCATGTGACACTGAAGACTGGAGGAATGATGCTGAAAATCACAGAAATAAATTACAGTTGACCATATCAAGAGTTCGTAAAGTTGAAGTTGTCAAAAATCACGTTTTTTATCATGTTATTATGTTTCTATTGTGTTAGTTAGCTGTATTTTTTTGTTATTTTTAATTAATCAAAATAACCCAACTGCAGTTTGATTGAGATAAATTGGAGAAAAAACATGATTTTTGAAGATTGTTAAAAATTGAGTTTTTGCAAATTAACTCTTAATATATTCATACAGAAAACAGTTATTTTAAATTATAATAATATATACAAATTTTACTGTATTTTGTTATTAAATAAATGCAGCCTTGGTGAGCAAATGTTCAAAAATTAAAAATCAAGTTTACATGTTACTGAACACGGACAGTGCTTTTTGCATCATATTTGAGTGAATAGCCCAAAAAAACGTGGTATTGCATGGTTCCATCTCCATAAACATGGTACTTTTTATATCTTGAAGTACACAACAACTGATATGAATATAAACTATAGACAGGTTCAGTTGCTATATGAAATGAATACTCACTACTGGAATGCTTCGTTGAATTTTGGAGACCAGTTGTTATTCTTGGTTTTGGTGCTAAACTTGCGTTTCTTGTCAGCCAGGTGTGGGCCGATGGCGTTGATCTCCACGAAGGGCCGAAACATGGCGTTCGTCTGCCAGTTGATATTGTTCACCCCCACAACTGCAGAGGAAGAGGATTATGGAAGCAGAATAATGACAATAGTTTTTGAAACAAAGCATGCTGTTTCTGCAAATCAGTTTTTGTAAATGATCCACATGTGGCCTTCATCAACAGCAGCTTGCGCCACCTGCTGGCGAGCGGCTGACATCAGCTGGAGATCATGCATCGGTGCTCTACTGCTATCTGAATTTTCTGCCGAATTTTAACCACTGAATTTGTGGCAGCGAATTTGGAAAGTTAAATAAAATGACCGAAATTTGCCTGTCGAATATTATACATCGTATTTTTAAACAGATTGGATATTTTGGAATTCTGTAAGGTGAATATGAATTATTGAATTTTTAATTATGAAAATGTGTGTGAAATATTTTGAATTGAAATATTCACAGCTTAAATAAACAACTATGTTAAATTTCAGGACCTAAAAATGCAAGCCCTGGAAATACAAGGCATTTAAATGCAAGCAGTTATTTGCAATGCATCTTTTTTTTTTTTATTTGTGGAATTCAGCATGCTTTATGTTTCAAAAACTATTGTCATTATTCTGCTTCCATAGAGGATGCTCCCGAGTTAGATCAGCAAACACGAGAGAGTCATGTTTAATTATATGACTTCTAGATTGCGTGCTATCACTACAGAGTCACATGATCAGGCACAAGGAAGATATTCAGACCTGCTTACACTGGGGGAGAAAAAGGATTGATTTTCACTTATAAATTGCTAGTAAATTTAAAAAATAATTACAAAGAAATAGCATGTAAGACACTGAATTAAACATGAAATTTTTAATTTTTGAAGCCACATAATTTCTATTACTGCCACAGAATAAAAAACATTTAAGAATAGCAACTTTTTTTCTGAGTTTATCTCACAATTCAGAATTTTTCCTCACATTTCTGAATTTCTATGTTTATATATCACATTTGTTTCTCAGAATTGCAAGTTAGAAACTCTAAATTCTCACTTTTTTCTCACAAATGTGCATTTATATCTCACAATTGAGTATATACCTCACAATTCTGAAAAAAGTCATAGTTGTGATAAAAAAAAAATCTGAATTGTGATAAAAATGTTGAATTGTGAAATATGAACTCCAAATTGTAAAATATATATATTTTTTAATTGTGATATAAAATATTACAATTACCTTTATATTTTTTATTTCTTTGCAGCAACAAGCTTCCATAATAAAGACTGAAACATTATTTACATATTACATTTACATTATAACTTTATTTACAACTTCAATTATTATTTTTACAGTGTAGTAAACTAGATCACAAGCTGTATTATAAAACATAATTACCGCTGATTGGACGAGGCAAATATGCTCTTTTAATTTTCTATTAATGCACCAAGGTGATCTCCAGCAGTAAACGGCCTACAAATGTATTAACAACAATAAATCATGAAAGAAGTTAATTAGGAATATTATAATGTATGTTTTGTAGTTTTCCTCAATGGCATAAATCCATAATAACACAATGTCACTCATATTTATTTTGATTAGAAAGTGCAATTTAGTTTTTTTTTTTTTTAATGATTTTTCATATTATTAAGCAGTGTTTGCGGTCATTAATTGGGTTTGTTGTGCAGGTGTCTCTCTGCAGTCCAGGTTTCGTGTCTCCTATAGAGACGGAGCTCATTAACAGATCCTGAGCTCTTGATAAAGCGGCCAGATGAGAGCCATTACAGGAAACTTTCATTCTGCTAATTAGAGCAGCAGCAAACGCTTTATTAGTGAAATTACACAAACTGATTAAAATAATACAGTGTCTGTGGCAAAGAGAAACACGCTAATTTGAGTAATTTAGACTTCAGAGTGTCTTAATCATGAATTAAGCGCTGTGTGTGTGTGTGTATGTTACCTTTGACGCTGACTTTGTGCTCTCCAGTGCCGGGGTGTGAGATCAGGTCCACCTGGATGGCGACCTCCCCGATGGATCCAGACGTGGACTGACCTGGAATCAGTTTTGAGACACATGAACATCATACAGTATGTCAGATAAGAGCATGCGTTACACACTGAACACACACACTACACTAACTGAATACACAATAAAACCATAGAGTGATTAATGAAATGTGCTTCAGCTTGACATATGAGACTGTTGTGATTAATTATGTTGTAGAACATTATCTGCCAAGACAAATAAACCAACATATAAACACACACACAAATAAAAAAAAAAAATTATAATAATTTATAACCAACCAACCAACCATCCATCCATCCCTCCAACCAACCAACCAACCAACCAACCAACCAACCATCCATCCATCCCTCCAACCAACCAACCAACCAACCAACCAACCATCCATCCATCCATCCCTCCAACCAACCAACCAACCAACCAACCAACCAACCAACCAACCATCCATCCATCCCTCCAACCAACCAACCAACCAACCAACCAACCATCCATCCATCCCTCCAACCAACCAACCAACCAACCAACCAACCAACCAACCAACCAACCAACCAACCAACCAACCATCCATCCATCCCTCCCTCCCTCCCTCCCTCCCTCCAACCAACCAACCAACCATCCATCCATCCATCCATCCATCCATCCATCCATCCCTCCCTCCCTCCCTCCCTCCCTCCCTCCCTCCATCCATCCATCCATCCATCCATCCATCCATCCATCCATCCATCCATCCATCCATCCATCCATCCATCCATCCATCCATCCATCCATCCATCCATCCATCCATCCATCCATCCATCCATCCATCCATCCATCCATCCATCCATCCATCCATCCATCCATCCATCCATCCATCCATCCATCCATCCATCCATCCATCCATCCATCCATCCAACCAACCAACCAACCAACCAACCAACCAACCAACCAACCAACCAACCAACCAACCAACCAACCAACCAACCAACCAACCAACCAACCAACCAACCAACCAACCAACCAACCCATCCATCCACCTTATATATAGATAATAAATCATCAGACACACACACACACGTTACAAAAAGAAAGAAAACATACATATAAACAATATAATAATTATTTATAACCTTAAAAAACATAAATATGAACAAAACACATAATATCAATAATAACAATTATTACTATTATAAATAGCCAACATACAGTATAAACAAACACACAGAATTTGTTTTATAATAATTATCAAATTAAAATAATAAATAAAAATTAAAATAATAAATCAACAGATGGTAAATATGCAATCTAGAACATTTTCTCCTAGGAAAAGAAAGGCTAAGTATTAAACACAAAAAGAAAAAACAACACACACACACGCACACACACACACACTTGTATTTCTCACTTCTGTATATTACTTCTTTCTGATACAACAATAAACCACCTTATACTACACATAAGAGAAGCACAAAAAACAAAACTGGTGTTAAATAGCAATTAGTTTGTGCCTCAATTGGAAGTTACCTGAAAATTGGAAATTAAAGTCAATAAAGCTAATAAAGTTGTTTAACATTATTAGAGAGAAAGTTGGAGAGCTGCAGATGCTTTAAGGCTGTAAAAAAAAAAAAAAAGATTAAAATCATTTCTATCTTTAGGAAAAGTCAATATAATCTAACCTGAGAGAGATTTATTTCCCCTCGAATCATATTTAATAGCTGTAGACTGTCAAACCCCAGAATTCACAATCCCATAACTCTAGTCTAATGGATTTCGGGATGCTTGTTGGTTTAGACTATATTTTTGGAAGAATTAAACTCTGTCCTCTCTGGAGTACATCCAGACAGATCGCTCCGAATGGGAGAATAATGGAGGAGTGAACGCTGTGTTTTGTATCTTTGCATTTCCCCCGCAAGGTTTGCAGCAAACAGGGAAACTGTCAAGGCCACGTTTAACCAAATTAACTGAAGAGTGTCAGCTAAACGACCTACAGCGTCCACAGCAGACATCAACAATCAATCACGATTGGATTAACCTCCTCTCTGCTTTCATTTGCTCTCTGACCTCGTAACAAACGCCAGCTTTCACAAAGACTTTCTGTGGCAGATGCCCAAAGAGTCTGTCGATTTATTTTCCAGGCTGGAAATGCAAACAAACTTAAACAATAATGCTAATAAACACTAATCAAGCTGTTGCAATTGCAATTAATGATAAATATTAAATTATTAGTAAATCAACAGGTGGTGAATGAACTTTAGAACATTGGAAGGAAAATAATTGCTAAATATTATAATATAATAATATTAATCAATTTAATTAAATTTATTTGAAATTGTTATATTATTATATATATTATATAAATAGCCTAAATTTGCTTGATCACTTTACTTCTTTCCAATCCAACAATAATTCACTATACAATTGATAGTAACTACCATAACCAACCATATTTATTAAGGTATAATAATAAAGAATAAACCGAGATGGTAAATTCAATTTAGAACATTAGCTGCAAGGAAAAACATTGTTAACTAGTAATAAGCACACATAATAATAATAATTATTATTATTATTATACTCAACAATATTCAATATATTATGCAGTGTGCAATATGCATATATTGTTATATGTACATGTATAATAAAAAATACTTTTTATATAACATTGTTTATTTATTCTATTCTATGAATCCATTTCCCACTTCTCACAGATGTCAATATACAGTGGTGTGAAAAAGTGTTGGCCCCCTTCCTGATTTTTTATTTTTATTGCATGTTTGTCACACTTTAATGTTTACAGATCATCAAACAAATTTAAATATTAATCAAAGATAACACAAGTAAGCACAACATGCAGTTTTTAAATGAAGGTTTTTTTTATGAAGGGAAAACAAAATCCAAACCCACATGGCCCTGTGTGAAAACGTGTTTGCCAACCCCCCCCCCCCCACTTAAATAGGACCTGCCTCATAAAGTGAAGTAGACCAAAAGATCCTCAAAAGCTATAAATCATGTTGAGATCCAAAGAAATTCAGGAACAAATGAGAAAGAAAGTAATTGAGATCTATCAGTCTGGAAAAGGTTATAAAGCCATTTCGAAAGTTTTGGGACTCCAGCGAACCACAGTGAGAGCCATTATCCACAAACGGAGAAAACATGGAACAGTGGTGAACCTTCCCAGGAGTGGCCGGCCGACCAAAATTACCCCAAGAGCACAGCGACGACTCATCCAAGAGGTCACAAAAGACCCCGCAACAACATCTAAAGAACTGCAGGCCTCACTTGCCTCAGTTAAGGTCAGTGTTCATGACTCCAGCATAAGAAAGAGACTGGGCAAAAATGGCCTGCATGGCAGAGCTCCAAGACGAAAACCGCTGCTGAGCAAAAAGAACATAAAGGCTCGTCTCAGTTTTGCCAGAAAACATCTTGATGATCCCCAAGACTTTTGGGAAAATACTCTGTGGACTGACGAGACAAAAGTTGAACTTTTTGGAAAGTGCGTGTCCCATTACATCTGGCGTAAAAGTAACACAGCATTTCAGAAAAAGAACATCATAGCAACAGTAAAATATGGTGGTGGTAGTGTGATGGTCTGGGGCTGTTTTGCTGCTTCAGGACCTGGAAGACTTGCTGTGATAAATGAACCATGAATTCAGCTGTCTACCAAAAAATCCTGAAGGACAATGTCCGGCCATCTGTTCCTGACCTCAAGCTGAAGCGAACTTGGGTTCTGCAGCAGGACAATGATCCAAAACACACCAGCAAATCCACCTCTGAATGGCTGAAGAAAGACAAAATGAAGACGTTGGAGTGGCCTAGTCAAAGTCCTGACCTGAATCCTATTGAGATTGCTGCTAAGGGTGGCCCAACCAGTTATTAGGTTTAGGGGGCAAGCACTTTTTCACACAGGGCCATGTGGGTTTGGATTTTGTTTTCCCTTCATAATAAAAACCTTCATTAAAAAACTGCATGTTGTGTTTACTTGTTATCTTTGATTAATACTTAAATTAGTTTGATGATCTGAAACATTAAAGTATGACAAAAATGCAAAAAAATAAAAAATCAGGAAGGGGGCCAACACTTTTTCACACCACTGTAAGTACAAAAAAAACCCCACAAAAATATATGAAATAAGCAATTTTATATACAAAAATACAACAACAACAAAAAAGGTTTACAATAATGCTACAAATTATGAAGTCTGAAAAATGCTGTAATCACCCAAAAGTTTTTTTTAAAGGGTTCATATCATGAAGAATCGAATTTTCATTGATCTTCTAAGACTTTCAGGACTTTCTCTATTGAATTATAAATCTTTTACAACGTGATTCAGCTCCATAAAACTTATTATAAATGACCTCAAGGAGAAAAAGTAATCGTAATAAAAAAAAGTATGATATGATCACTAAAATCAAAACCAATCTCTCCTCTCCGCTGTAGACGATCAGACTGAAAAACTGCAGTCCAGAATCATTCAGGTGGACTCTGAACTCCACTGACAGGCTCTCGTCCGTCTCTCAGACCCACAGGACACATTCACACAAGCCTTTTCACAGACAAAGAAAATAAAGCCGTCTCTGGAGGGAATTTAAAGTGAGTCCAGAAAGAACGAGTGAGATTTACTGCAGTCAGATATCAGATCATGAGCTGCAGGAGATTTTCCTTTCATTACTTCCAGAACTTGTCTGAAGGAGTCAGAGGTCACAGCAAACTATGCAAGTGCTTATTAAGTTGTGTTGATATTCCTGCATAGCTATAGACCAAGACTTCTGATGAACACATTTAAATCGAGGCGAAATAAGCTGCTTTGTATTTCTCAGTGGGTTTGCACATCATTATTACTTCATATCATCATCATCTGATTGAAATGCAGGGCAACATATCTAGGAAGATGCACACAAATGTATTTACAACTGAAGATTGTGGGTAAGGTATCTTAGTAACAGGTGAACACACACACACACACACACACACACACACACGTACACTTTGTTCATCTTTTTTATATAAGTCTCTTTTGCTCACCAAGGCTGCATTTATTTAAACAAATATACAGTAAAAAAAAAAAAATTTTTTTTTCAGTTCAAAATAACTTTTCTATGTGAATATCTGTTCAAATGTAATTTATGTCTGTGTTCCAAAACCCGACACATGATCCTTCAGAAATCATTCTAATATGCTGATTTGCTGCTCAAAAAACATTTCTGATTATTATTAGCAATGTGCTAGCAAGTATTTTTTAATTTATTGTATTTTTTATCAAATAAATGCTTAAGGGACTTCTTTCAAAAACATTAAAGATCATAATTATTCAAAATATTTGACTGCCAGTGTATAATGCTGTTCGATTCAGTTTTAGCTCAGTTTAAAGACACCTTTCCTGAAAGTGCATTAAAAACATGAATGTGTGTGACGTGTCCGCTGTGTAAAATCCCTAGAGATTCTCCATCTGAACCAAAAGAGCCTAGATATCCAAGAAATCCATCACCTGCTCCGACAGAAAACCCCAGAACTGCAGTGATGAATAACTCTAAACATGAAGTTTGATGAATTACAAACATGCACGGGGAAGGAAACACATCCTCAACTCAACACATTAGAAATCATATTCTGTTTGCAGCCTTTGGCCTTAGGAGAGAGAGAGAGAGAGTACTGCACAATATATACTGTATGCTATTAAAAATCACTGTCTCCAAACTATAAACATTTCAAATAGTAGTATGGTTGTCACATGACCTCATTTAGTTGCATGTTTAACTTAAGTTGGACAAGTGAAGTTCATTTACTATCTTCAAAATAAATAGTTTGCCACACTTACTGTCTGTTGGCAGACCAATAAAATAATGAGTTAAGAAGAAATATCGCTTCTGGTTCACTGGTCATGATGGAAAGTCAATTCAAGCAAACATTGCATTGTGGGATACGGTGGCTCTGTTCCAAAACCTGCTGTTTACTGTCTTAGCAATTGCCTTCAGTGTTGCTGTTAACTTAAAATTATTAAACATTTCTTTATTTGAAATCAAAATAAAATAAACTTTTAATATTAGACGAAAAACCTAAAACTTGGAAAAAAAAAACTAAATGAATATTAGAAATATTGCCTTGGCAACTAACTGAAAAAAAGATTAAGTAATAAAATTACAAAAAGTAAAACTGAAATAATTATAAATTACAATAGAAAATAAATGATAGTTAAATAAAAATAAAAATACAAAACAGATAAAAATGAATAAATCAGCAACATAATTACTAAAAATTATATAAAATAAAGATCAATAGAAATATAAAAAATAATAGAAAGATGTTTTCACACACACAAAAAAAGTAAAATTAAAATAAGGTTAATGTTTACATAAATAAAATACAGCAGTTTTATCATATTATATATAGAGTATTAGATAATACCTGTATGGGTTTCTTGCTTCTGTTGAATATAAAAGAAGTTATTTTAAAGAATGTTGGTGAAAGTGTTTGATTTCAAACATTCTTCATATCTTCTGTGTTCAACAGTAGAAACTCATACATGACGGTCAATGATGACCTCTTTAAGTGAGCACTGTGTTTGTCAGAATGCATTCTGGAATTGACTTCTTTGGCCAAGAGAAGGAATGAGAATGATGGTAATGTATGTCTAATGTTGTCTAAGTAGGCAGCACACTACAGTATGTTTTAGACCAGAGCCACGACATGTTTTGATAAATGTAGCAGATCATTCATGCATACAAAAAACATGCATATTACATAAGTATACACACTGCATACTACTTTAAAACTGCATTCTGAACAAATCAAGCGAGCAGAACTGTCTGAAAGTATCTCTCTCTGTCTCTCTCTCTCCTGACAGCGAGATGTACGATCGGCTCCTCCAGAAGCACAAACACGCTCTTACCTTGAGAGGTTTGGGTGCATATATATTTCTTGATCAAGGCATCTGTGGGTTGAGTGTAAAGGCTGAGGGCGTATTTCAAGGACTTGAGATCGGTGCTCTTCTCCAGGAAGGTTTTCTTCAGACCGTTTCCACCCGCATGGAAATATTGCTGAACGGAGAAACAAGCGCACTGGTTACTGAGAGACTCAAACATGCTGCGTGTTTCTGCAGATCGCTCATCCTTCACTCAGAAAGCACCTGAAGAACATCCATTCACTGCGTCAGAACACATGAGTCATATACAGTCAAGGTAAAGTTCTCGATGGAGATTCAGGGTTTCTTCTACTAAGCAGCACATTTTCATGTCTTTATATTTTGGATGAAATATTAAAGTCAATTTTTAAAGATGGAAATCAAGTGTTTCTTCATTGATCTTTACATTTTTAAAAACATTGTAAATCCTTTTTTTTTATGTGGGTCAAATAAAATAAAATAAAATATAATATTGGCTTAGCCTACTCTGAGAAAATTGGTATAGGATTTACTTCAAAACAATTTTCACATTTTTTACATTTCACAAATAATAACAAAGAAGTAACATTGAATTAAACCTGAAATAATGAAGTAGAATGACTGAAATACTTTCTTGTAAAATGCAAAAAAAATATTTTATTATTATATTTTTATATTACATTGTATTATTAGCACTATATTATTTTATATTTTATTAAATAATTTTTTTATAATATTATATTTCCAGTAATTCCAACAATCTCATAAAAAATGAAAATGAGAAATATTGCCTTAGCAACTAAGTAATAAAGTTACTCAAAGTAAAACTGAAATAATAAAATAAATTACAATAGAAAAGAAATTATAGTTAAATAAAAAACAAAGCATAAAAATTAATAAAAATATTTATTAATTATATAAAAATATTAATAATTAAAAATATTTAATTGATAAGAAATAAGATAAAAAAATATATTTTTGTCATAAAAAACTGAAATAAAAATATCTGTTATGATATGATAATAAAATAATAATATAAAAATTATATAATAATAAAATAAAACATAATATAATAATAACTTTTTAAATGATAAAGTTTCACTCTCAGAGTTTAACCTGTGCATATTTTTGATTATTTGATAAATGCATTACAAAAAAACCTTAAATTACAGCACATGCAAAAGTTATAGAGTTCAGAAAGGTTTGCAGAGCAGAAATGACCGTAGTAACCATTTCATAGAAGCACAAGACTGTTATATTGTGAATATTGACTGCACATTGTGACTAACATTGCCTTTGAGGCATTCTCACACTATTGCACTGCCTTACTGTTGAAATACTGCCATTCAGCATCTATATAGACAGAAATATCATCCATTCATCAGAGCAGAACATGATTTGAACATCATAAATGAAACGCTCTCAGTGGACGCTGCAGTAATATTCACAGCTTCATACGGTTAACCGAGTTAATCCTGAGTTAACGTTGAGATAACTCGTCTGTCAGCTGAACACAATCAGATCAGGGTTCAACAGAAGCCCGGAGCTGCAGAGATCAGCGTCCACTGCTGGACATGAGTGTGAGAGACGACTAGCATTTGATCAGATCTACTTTATTATTCTATTAGCATAAGGGCTGATTAGAGCGTGAGCGGTGAGGACGAGCGCTGACGTTTGCATGTCTGCCGTGATTGAGACAGATGAGATTTCCACTGAGGAATCAGTCGCTCTGGCGCTCAGGATATGCCAGGTGTCGTTTTCAATGCTTACATTGAGTTTTTCCCTTACTTTGATATTGTATACATTTTAATTGCATCGTTCATATATAAAATGCAGCTCGAAGTGCTTCACAGGTCAGAATAAAAAAATATAGAAACAAAATTACTCATCTAAATATTTATTCCTTGTATTGTTTAGCGTTTCTGTTTTGCATATCTAATGTTTGCATTTAGTTTCCTCACTTTGACCTTATTAAAATAAATAAATAATACATTTTATTTGTGAAGCATCATTCATATCTATCTATAAACCTCAATAAAAATAAAGAAATAACTATCTATCTATCATTCTTTCTGTCTTTCTGAGTGTGATGAAATCCAGTGAGCAGCGTCTGATTGTCTGCTGATGAAGGCCTCTGGCTGTGAGCTGGACTCTAGTTGAGCTGATGATGAATGGCTGATGTGGTTTGTCGGCTGTATTGATTGGTCAGGACGAGCATCACTTTGGTAATAATACAGAATAAAGAATAAACAAGCTTTTACGAAACTCATCAGAGAAACAGATTCAGTGCACATATTAAGGATCAAGTTTATATGTTCCATGTGCTTTCATGTGCTGATCAGATCAGTCTTTGTGTTATGAATATACTTCAAATATGCTTTTTTGATCTTCTGGTGGCCCATTATTTCAGCTGCATTATTCATACAGAGCTTTTTTCTAGTGTGTGTTTGAGAGCAGTGGCGAAGGCCCTGCTTTATTTTATTTTTTATTTCACGTTCTATTTGATGTTCCATCTGTCATTTGCAGATATATTTGACATTTTCCTCAGATGATCAACAACACACTAATAATATCATATGTTTGTATGTTGTACTTGTATAATATCAAGTGGCATTGATTTTTATGGCACCAAATATAATAATTATAATACATAAAAATCTAAGCATCCTTAAAACTAGATAAATTTGTCCATATCCATCCATCCATCCATCCATCTAAAAATTTGGTTGAAAAAGCATTAATAAATTGCCAATTTGTTAGGAAAATAAAAATCAAGATACATAATGAGTTTTTCCCTATTTTTTTTTTTTACATAAAAAAATAAATATATAAATAAAGTAAAACAATACAAAATAATAAATGATATGTTATTTGTATAACATTGTTCATATCCAATGTTTTGGGGGAAAAAAAAAACCAAGATTCATCATATTCTGCAAATAAGTCTTACAATATGATTGATTTATTTTAATAATAGTTTAGTATATTTAGATATTTTAATAGAAAATATTAAAAGAAAAATATATATTTTGAAGTACATTGATTCATTGATGGATTCATATTTAAAAAGACAAAACAAAGACATGAGACAGGGATTGTTCTCCTCTCCCTCTTTTTTCTGTCTGTGTCTCTTTTCTTCCCTCACACATTAATTATTATTCTCATTAATCTCAGCAGATATCTTGGCTGTCGTTGCTTTGCACCTCGAGCACAGAATCCTGAGCTCATCTCTGCGTGCAGCCGTTTCCATCGACAAAATTTCACTCAAGGCTTTTGTGAACTTCCCTAATTAGCTTCAGTCCTCAGAATACCAATGAGCCAAATTCCCACTCCATGACCGATCCCAACAACATGCATATTTACACCACATATACAGTCACACACCACTGTAACCACACGTGTGTGTGTGTGTGTGTGTGTGTTTATATATGTGACGCAAGTAAAATAAATCCAGGTCAGATCTAATCTGACTCTATTCCACATGCTTCAACCGAAGAAAATGTGGTTCGAAGGTGGAAAAATTCACATCATCACTTAAACCTGATGCATTTCAGGAAAAAACGGAGTGCGTTTAAGTTGCATGAAGTTGTTCATAAATGCTGGAGTTTATGCATGCACTGTATCGCCCTCCAGAGGCCTGGAGAGGAACTAAAACCATCGAGGACAAAATCATAGAATAAAATACATAGACTGAATATGATATTGCAATTTTGAGTCTGTTTTTGTGTGTGGAATATGTAGCAGTGAACAGTCTGTGTGCACACCTAAAAAACATAAATAAGCCTAATGATACCAGTCTTAATTTTCCAAACCAAGCTACATTTTTATGCACCTGAATTTAAAAGCAGTTGTTTGATTGTAGCACCAGTCTATGCAGCAGTTCATGTGACTGAGCCCTGAATCAGAGCAGAAGAAGAGCGAGAAGCCCATACCTTGATGGTGGGAAGCACTAAATCCATGGCGGCACACTGTCGTGGGCTCAGACTGCGAGCTTCCTCCCGGATCACATGCTCCTGAACACAGAGAAAGACAGAGTCAATTACTGTCTTTAATCCACATTAAAATGCACTTCAGATCTTGTCCTACATTCATTTCTAACACTGGTCTTACTATATATACCACCTCATGTAGAAGAATTTTAATGAAATGCCATGCATAAAATGACATCTTTTTATTTTATTTCAGCTAATTATTATATGCATGCCCTCCATATTATATTTTATTTTAGCTATAATAATATTTATATACATAAAATATATAAGACCTCCAGTAAAAATATTATATTTATTTTTTTTATTTTGTTTTAGTAATAAAATCAAATATTTTCTTTTATGAAGGGTGTATATATTTTACTTCACAGCTAAAATAATAAAATAAAATAAATATTTTCCTCCATCCATTTCTGGTCAAGCTAAACTACTTTATGTTAAACCATTTTGATAAAATACAATGCATAAAAGAATTCTGAGAGTTTAGATTTTCTTGACAAGTTTGCTGTTTTATTGTTTATTTTATTTCAGCTGTAAAGAAAAATGTATATGCCCTCCATTATTTATTTATATATTTATTTTAGCTATAAAATAAAAAATATATAAGCCATCTAGCAAATATCTTACAATGTATTATTTAATTTTTATTTTGTTCTAGTTATAAAAAAATATTTTATTTTTTGAAGGGATTATATATTTAAATTGATTGCTAAATAAAATAAAAATAATAAAAACTAAACTAAAATAAAAGGGCTGTGAGCATTCAGTTTTGTTCAACATGTTTCCTAGTTTGTTTCTCGCCTTTTTCTAAAATGCCTTAATACCAGCTGTTTTCAAAAGTTCCCTCCATCTTCTCTGGTTAGTTTATTTATTTTAACACCAGGGGCCTCGTTTATAAAATGTTGTGCAGAAACCATCCTAAAATTGATCTTACGATCATCCCTCAAATATGCATAAGTGGTGTGATTCATAAAATGAACGTACGCACAGAAAATGCACGTACGTGTCTCTTTCAGATGTGAAACTTGAACTTGCACACAAATGAATGGTTTCAGCTCGCTGCCTTGTAAATGACTCCTAATTAATGTCATTAACTTGTAAAAGATCACCAGTCATCATCCATATTCGTTCATTTAGAACAACGAGCTGCAAGAACAGCTTACATTTTCAAAACCTGCAGTACTCCAACAAGAAAAACTGTGTACGTCTGCTCGGATCCTGATGTGAAGCTAAGCACTTTTCCACGTCAAAGACAGTTTTTACAAATATGAGTGCTGGCGTGGATTTGAGCGTACGCACACTCTAAGATCAAATCTGAGCGTACGAATGATTTATAAATGAGGCCCCAGAACCCTGTCCATAACATTAGGTGGAATATTCAAGTAAAACTGACACAAAATCTCAGGATTTATAAGGATGGCCAGTGTGCGTTAGTCTTTTAAAGGTTCTCCTTTCTCTTTGGAGTGTTACAAGCTGTCCATGCATAGATGAGATCCCTGAAGTTGCAAAGACTAGAGTCTGAAAACCAAAGAGATATTCTTTATAAAAGTTAAGACTTGTCCACGTCCCCCTAAAACGGCTCATTCAAACACGCCCCCACATGTCTACATCACTGTGTGGGAAGATTTGCATAACACCGCCCAAATGTCTACACAATAAAAGAAGGCGGAACTATTATTCTCTCTGTATAGTATTGTTGCTGCCGCCGGCGCCATGTCCTGGAGACTCTGTATTTCGTTGTGAAAGCGAAACTACTTTGTTTGGGCTTCCAAAAGAGGACACAACTAGAAATCAGTGGTTAAGTTGTATTTACAACACTGTTTCAGAACAGTTCAACCCAAATATTAGAGTGTGTGCAGCGCATTTTACGGAGGACTATTTCCTGAACCTGGAAGAGTAACCTACAATACTGGCTGTTTCTATAAAGTGGGGCAATTCCAACTTTGCAAGGACAGTCTGGCGCTTCTGACTCACAGCCTGTAAATACATTTTCTTATTTAAAGAATTTGGCACTGACGATTCAAACACGAGTTTTGAGCTGTGTAGAGTAGTGCTTGTTGTTTGTCGTTTCTCCGATCACAAATGCAGACATGGTGATGTTTACACAGCGCGATGCAATGTGACACGTAAAAAGACAGGATTATAATCAGTAATTATATTCCCACTGGATGCAAAAAAAGCCTCGTTTATAATGGGTTTATTGTTTTTGTGTCGTCATGCAACACAGCATCACAATACAGTAAGGGGCGTAACATTTCCATCTCACGCTTGAGGTATTCGGTCAATCACAACGCACTGGATAGCTGGCCAATCAGAGCACAGCTTTGTTAAAATCGACGTGTTTCAGAAAGGCAGAGCAAAGAGGAGCAACAAAAATGTACAGTGTGTGGAAAATAATGTGTTTTTTGAACCTCAAACCATGTATACATATTGCATTACACCGAATACACAAAATAATGTTCTTTTTAGCAACCTTATATGAACCCTTTAATGTGAGCTTTGCATGCATACAAGATTCAGAGGTCAGCAGGGCTTTTCTTGGAGCGTCTTACCGCTCATTAGAATCAAAGGTGACAGATCCCAGGAGACTCTGTGGCCTCACCATGATTCAAGACGAGAAGTCAGCAAAACTTCAATTTCATTTAATCTTATAGGTCAATGGTGGTGCAAAGTTTAATACAAATAAGCCTGAGAGAGATAACAGAGAGAGCGGCGTGTGAGTGAACATTAATCCACATCAAATCAGTGCAAGCTCATCTGAGAGTTCAGGAAGAGCTGATTCTGTCCACTGACTTCTCCCAGCTTAAGCTCGCCGCTTCAGAGATGCGCTCACACCTTTAGTGTATTGATCAGCTGTTCAGGTCAGTACACACATTCAGACTCGCTGCAAACCAGTACATCCACAAACACACAGAATAATGCACATTTCAGAACTCATCGTGTCTTAAATGTTACTGCACTTTCATAAAACCTCACTGGATGTACAGTGCAATAAAAAACACACCTCAGCAGCCAAAGAAGGTACAGTAATCAGCAGAACTTATATTTTATTGCTTTAGTCTTAAATTCACTTAATGTTGACATTTTACACTTAATATCTTAACTAATTTTGCTTCTCAAGTAAATGAATCTTAAACATGCAATATTACTCAGTGCCAAATACTGCATCACTTGTAAACAATAACCAGAAAGCAACTGTGCGTTGATTCTCATGTGCACTTAAGTTGCTTCAAAAAGTCACTTATGAGTTTTAAGGCAGTTGCATATAATGCATAAAGCCATAGACGGTACTGCAGTTTCACTGGGTTTAGAAACAGAGCGGTTGACTTCTACACACAATTACTGAAGCACAGAGAAAGGAACCCTAAAATGCATTTGGAGCTAAAGCTGCAATTGAGCACAGATGTTTCAATGCATATGAAATGAGACAGAGAGGGACAAATGAGATGGACTGTGTGGAGACATAATGACGAGAAGCCCTCCATCTGTCTGACACCTGCTCAGATCCAAAGCGCTTGTCCTCCTCTGGACTTAAACTCCTCAGCGAGCGCACATAAACACACCAGCAGAAGCAGGAAAGTTTTCCGGAGAGACCGTAATGATGCAAATGGGCAGCGTTTGACGGACAGCTGTAAAGCCTTAGCATAAGCCAGAAAGTGTTTTTGCAGCTAAACGAGAGCTACATGAAAGCGCTGCTGTAATTTGTGAGGATGGTGGATGTCTAGTACTGCTCCGAGTCCTCTAAGCTCCACGAGAATCGATGCCTTCCAAACCTGACAAACATTAAACTTGCTGTCAGTCGCGGCCCGTCTGCTGCTCCTGCCGCTTTAAACTGAACATGCCTCGCTCACGTCTACAATCTGATGCACGCATTTGCATTCACAGGCTTGATATTAAACCAATTACCTCCTATTTTGGGGTCATGTTCAAACACGTGAAAGCCATTTGCTTAAAGTTCATGCAAAAAACAAAAATTAAAACACACAACTAAAATATTTCCGGAAAAATTATGTATAAATAAAGGATGTTATTAAAGACCAGATAACTTTCAATAGAAGTTTTAATAACGATACTGGAATGTTTGTCCCTTTAAAATGAAAGTTATGTTTTCTTTAGCATAGATTGGAAAACCGAGTCCTCACCTTGAGTTTGGAGAACTGGCCGAGGTCCTTGGCAGCGCTGAAAATCATCTGAGCCCCTTGCTGTTAAACAAAAGCACAACACAAAGAGTCGACAAGTAATTGATTCCTGAGGGAATGAAGTGTCGTCCAGCGAGTGAAACACAGTTTGTTCAGTGTGTTTGGCAGTCGGGTGTCCGGCTGCTGATTCAGCTTATTAAGAAGATGGACTGAAGGCTTGCAAGGAACATTTTGTTTGTTCATGTCACTTACTGGAATATTATTTCCAGAAACAATGAGGGCCATTGTGCCATCATTTAAACTAATTTTAAATTAAATATATAGGGCTTCCATTAAATACTCTATTTTTATACTTGTATTTTATTTTAGCTATGAAAGTAAAATATAAAAGGCCTCCCTTAAATATTTTTTATTTTATAGCTATGAAATAAAAAATAAAAGCCATACACTAAATATTTAATTTAACAAAATTTTAGCTATAAAGTAAAATATATAGGCCCTCCATTGTACAGTACATCCCATTTTTCTATTTTCTTTTTAATTTTAGCTATGAAATAAAATATATATAAGCTTTGCATTGTTTTATTTTATAGCTTTGAAAAAAAAAATCAATTATATATATATATATATATCAAATAAGACCATTATTTTATTTGATCTTAGTTCTAAAGTAAAATATACAGTATAAGCCCTCCACTAAATATTATATTTTATTTTAGCTATGAAATCAAATATATTCAGCTCTCCATTATTTTGTTTTATTTTAGCTACAAAGTGTTTTTTATTTTAATGTAATTAAATGTAAGCAATAAAGAAAAACATACACGTCATCCATAAAATATTTTATTTGAATTTTGCTGAAAGTAAAATAAATAAGCCCTCCATTAAATTATGTATTTTATTTTAGCTATGAAATAAAATATATTAAGCTCTCAATTTTCTGTTTTAGCTTAGCTATAATGTAAAATATATAAGCCATCCATTAAATATAATATTTTAGGTTATCTATGAAATAAAATCTATTAATCTCTCCGTTATTCTCTTTTATCTTAACTATAAAGTAAAATACGCACGGCCTCCATTACATATTTTATTTAATACCATTTTTATTCATCCATTTTATTTCATTTTTATTCATTTTATAGCTATGAAATAAAATATACAAGCCCTCCGTAAAAATATTTAATTTTATAAATAAATAAATAAATATGTTTAAAACTATGAAACATCTGGTGTTCCTAATTATGGTTATTCCTCCTTGTAGATCCGCTAAACAGCACTTTTCAAACAGCAGCACGTCTCTTTCCATCCTCGGCTGATCTAGGATTGTGTCTTCACTCACATTTCCATAAGCTTGTGTTAGGAGCAGATGCATGTGTGTGTGTGTGTGTGTGTGTGTGTGTGTGTGTGTGTGTGTGTGAGACAGACGTGCTACACTCACTGTCTGGTCTGAGAGAGGTGGAAGAACAATCTGGTGTTCGATGGTGTTGAGCACTATCTTCCACAGCTCCTTAAGGACCCGTTTGAGAACCGTCTTCTCACAGATCTTGGCAAACAGAATTAGGCTGGAGAGAAAAAAGAGGGATGGAGTGAAAGAAAGAAACGCAACTGGTGCTTCAACAGATGTAGCTCTGGGTTTCCTCACTTCTTGTCCAGCAGGTCCATGAGGGGTCTCAGGACGGTCTCTGCGTCCATGGCTGCGTTACTCTTGTTCCCTGCGCTTCCCTTCATCTGCATCAGCTCCTGGTTCATTTGTTTGACACAGTCCTCAATGACCGGCTTGAAACTGCACAGACATGGTCAACTTAAAAACCACATCCATACTAGCATTCATCTGAGAATGAGAACATGTTGAACACATTTTTATCGTTCGAGCACATCTGTATGTCTATGTTTTCTAATCACAGAAGGCAACATGAAATTAATGCAAAATTTATCTATATACTTCCTCCATAAATGTTGCATGTGCATTTTATTTTAGCTATACAGTAAAATATATAAGTCCTTCATTAAATATTTGAACTATAAATAAAAGATGAATGTCCTCCATAAAAATAATTTTCTATTTTATTTAATGCTGTCGAACGATTAATCACATCCAAAATAAAAGTTTATGTTTACATAATATGTGTACTGTGTATATTTATTATGTATTTATTTATATATAAATAAATAATACACACACATGCATGCATATATTTTAAAAAAAGTTACGTTTATATATTAAATATGTTTATATATGATATAAATTATAAATATATTCAAAATATATGCTGTATGTGTGTGTATTTATATATACGTGATAAATATACACAATACACACAAATATATTAACTTTTATTTTGTATGCGATTAATCTTTTGACAGCACTATAATTTTATTTAATAAATCTAATGAATATAAATATGTTATTGTATTAAACACATAAATAAAAAACAGTGATTTTTTATAATTTTAACTATAAATAAAATATATGTCCTCAATAAAAATAGTTTGATTTTAATTTATTTCTCGTATTTATTATGTTTAATCACTCTCTTATTGATTTTGTTATGTCACTCGTCATCCTGTCTGTGTACTCGAAGCTTCTGTCACCAAGACAAGTTCCTTGTGTGTGTAAGCACACTTAGCAATAAAGCTCTTTCTGATTCTGATTCTAATAAAATTAAATATAAAATAAATAAACTAGGAAAAATTAAAACTGTGACATTCAAGCTATTCTGAAATTACTGGAAAATGGATCCTAATTACATTACTTAAAGATTCATCATATGCTTTATGTCCTTTTTTCCCCTAAATGTGTTAACTTTCTAATCAAAGCTGTGAATCAATGATAAATGTGTCCCTGGAGCACAGAAGCAGTCATGAGTAACACAGGTATATTTGTAGCAATAGACAACAATACATTGTATGGATCAAAATTATACATTTCTCTTTTATGCCAAAAATCATTAGGATATTAAGTAAAGATCATGTTACATGAAGATATTTTACAAATTTCCTACCATAAATATATAAAAATAAATTTTTGATTAGTAATATGCATTGCTAAGAACTTCATTTGAACAACTTTAAAGGCAATTTTCTCAATATTTAGATTTTTTTGCTCCCTCAGATTCCAGATTTTCAAATAGTTGTATCTCAGCCAAATATTGTCCTATCATAATGATGTATAAATCTCAATTTAAACTTATGACTGGTTTTGTGGTCCGGGGTCACATATCATAGCCACAGCATCCAATCAAATACTGTATGTGTAACAATAACATTTAATTTGTGAGACAAATGTCTTTTTACATGACTTTTTAGAATCTGATCATATTTCCTGCGTCTCAGCAGCTTTACCCATGATTCCCTCATACGTCACCTGGAGCCGAAGACGCCGCTGAGCTCGTCCAGCACCGTATTGAGTTTATTCTGCAGCTCTTTCAGCAGCTCGCTGGCATCCGCGTCCAGCTGGAAAACACACACAGTCACATGACACACACCACAGGAACAGGAAACACTGACGATTCAGCCGCAAATCCATATCCAGAGTCCAAAAAACAATGAAATCGTAAAAAAAAAATCATGAAAAAGCATTAAATGCTGTAAGTTAAATAAAACAGATATATACTCCCTAAAAACTGAATTACTACAATAAATAAATAATAAATAAAATGTATTAAATTAAATTATTTATTAATAAATAAAAACATGCCATAAAAATATTTTTTGTAAATATGTAAGAATATGTATACACCTGTTTATATTTTATATATCTATATTACATTTGTTATTACAAAAATATATAAGAAATACTATCTATCTATCTATCTATCTATCTATCTATCTATCTATCTATCTATCTATCTATCTATCTATCTATCTATCTATCTATCTATCTATCTATCTATCTATCTATCTATCTATCTATCTATCTATCTATCAGTCTATCTATCTGTCTGTCTGTCTGTCTGTCTGTCTGTCTGTCTGTCTATCAGTCTATCTATCTGTCTGTCTGTCTGTCTGTCTGTCTATCTATCTGATGGCCTATAAATGTAAATAAATATACACGTATGTATGCACACACACACACACATACACACACGTTTGGATATTTTATATTTACTTGATATCTTAACTAGAAAAAGAAAATAGAAAAAAAGAATATATATTTTTAAAAGTTTAATGTCCCTGTTTTTTATAGCCTGTAGAGATAAATAGTTGATGTTAGGTTATATGAGACAGAAGATCTGTCTGACAGCTTTGTTTTCAAGCCATGGTTTGGTGATTTTCTCTGCTGTTGAACAGTGAGCTTTCAGTCAAGCGAGCCGAGCCGCTGAGAAGGTCTCGACTGAAGAATCGCTTGACTAATGATGACTGCAAATTCAGTACGAGACACAAGAGCAGATGAGCCAATGAGATGCAGCTGTTCGGCGAGTCTGCGTCACAACGGTGGCTTTTACCCATAATGCACGCTGGATTTCTGTGCGTGAAGCTGTGCTCTACCTTTGGTTTGACTCCATTCACTCAAGTCCAGTCAAAAACAATGTTCAATATTTGCAAGTGATACACAGTCAACAGAGACAGAATCCATACGGGGCTGGATTACTGCAATCAATCAATAAACATACACGCTATATAAAATCATTATATAAAATACATTTTGTATAAAAATTTATTAAAATATAGAATACTTGCAAATTTGCATATTGTTGTATATATTTTATATAAAATAAAAAAGCAAGGGGAAATACATGCAAGATATACACAAAATATAATCTAAAAATGTAAAATAAAATATAATATAAGATAAATGACTTTCCAAAATTCATTCAAAATGTGTCAATTACACTTGACCTAAGGGCAGAATTACTACAATAAATCAATAAATACATTCATAGATATATACATAATGTGAATTATTATATAAAAACGTATTATATTATATTTGCAAAAATAGTACTGTTGTATATATTTTAAAGATTTGTTCTGTAATAAAAAAGCAAGGGAAAATATATATTAATAGACTGCAAAAATGTAATATATAATGTAAGGTATGTACTGTTTTATATAAGATATATACAAAATATAATATAAAATGTAAAATAAAATACAATATAAGAAAAAAATACTTCTTATAATATTATATATATATATATTATATTCTTCCTATAATCTTATTTTTATTATTACAAACCAATAATAAAAAAATACACACAAAACATGCGCACACATGCATTATTATATATTATAAAAATATATTTAGTATAAAAATGCATTACAATATAGAACATTTGCTTTTTTTGCTATAAAATACATGTTTATAGAGTGTAAATGTAATACATAATATAATATATTAAAAAAAGAATATAAAATGTAATATCCAAAATTATACAATATAATGTAAAATTTGGCAATTACACTTTCAAAGTGCCCTAAGGGCTGAAAAACTAATTCTGCAGAAAATAATCACTATTCATAATTACTGACAACATTTTAAAAGCCTCTACAAGGAAAATGATAAACTGAAAAAAGAGGCTCATGTATCAGATATCTGACGTCTTCTAAAGATGAAGAACAATGCTTTGCTTTCATGCATGATTCCTAGCATGTGAGTTGTATTTAGCATGTTTAGTGCTTGTATTTGGACAGCAGTGTGAGGCAGGATGTCCATGTATTGGGGATGAATTGTAACAGTGTTTATGGTTCCCGGTAAGCAGAGGACCGTCCAGATCAATCAGTGATGGCAGCGGGCCGATGCTGGTGTGTGAGATCTCATCAGGTTAATGGAGATCAGAGACGTCTGTCACTGACAGAGAAGCACGGCCAGCAGCCACCACTGATAACACAAACACAGTCAACGCTTCACACGTTATCATTTAATCTGCAATATTATAAAAAATAAGAAATTATACTGTGCTTCAAGAAAAGTCTATGTTTATGAAGGCATCTCCACCCTAATTCTCATTACCATGATATTCATTACATTATTCGTTATAATATATAAATGTTTATATATATATATATATATATATATATATATAATTTTGTCTTTACTGCTCCAATACATATATATTTAATTTTCTCATTACAATAATGAATAGAAATATATACATTTATATTTATATTTACTTTATACTTTCATAAAAATACTTTACTCATTTAAAAAATAAAGTATTTGTTACTTTATTACAATTTAAATGAAAAAAGTAACCATTAAGGTTTGAAGTAAATTTAAATGTACAAATTTAAATAATTTATAAATGTGTATATATATATATATATATATTATTCTCAGTACAGTAATATGACAACTAGAAACCGCATTATATATTTATATAATTTTTAAATTCACTTGATTCTTGAATACTATATAAAATAATAATTATATATATATATATATATGATTTATTTATGAATATAAATGTATTTATATAAATATGATATTAGATATATTTTATATTATGATTATATTTATATATATTATTTATATTATAGTATCAAATACATTTTCCAAATACTATTGATTCATGTTATCACCGGTTGCACTGCTAAATAAAAAGTAAAACATATGCAAGCATTATGGTAATGAGAATACATTTTTTCCTCAATGCAGTTATACTTTTTATTTTTGATTTTGAAATGTGACCAGAAAAATACTGCATCACCAGAAAAGATTTTACCCATGAAACGTAAAGGAGTGACCCAACAAACAAAAATTTTATTTATGTATGCATCTTCATGTTTTTTTCAAAGATTTATATTTATGCGAGGATTTAAAAGCATCTGAAATCAGGGTCTGACTGACTATAATAATTACAGACGGATTTGTGCTAAATCATGGTCTAAAACGTGAAATATTAACATTGTTAAGTTATAGCTGAATTAATTATATTCTAATTAGATTCTTAATTAGGGAATCATGATGTGAAATTGTACAAAAGATTACTCTTGTATACCGCACCTGTGGTCTACCTCGTATCGTTAATTAGCAGATAACGGGTGATCCGTGTGTCCGGTTATTCCCGACGGCAGCCTGACGGACAGCGGCGCAAACCCTCGTGCTATCACAGCTAACTTTGACTCCCGCAATTAATTTTTCTTGGACAGTTCGGGATCTTTTATTTATAAATCCATGATAACGAGTCACTGTAATTACATTTTTCTTTCACTTGGCTAATTGCTCTGGGAACGGTGGCGCTGCCAGAGCAGGCAGGGTTATATTTGGAGCGTTTCGCTTTTATTCCCTCAGAACGAATTGAGTTCATAAATTCATAAATTAGTCACTCTTTCAAACAGCTGGACTCTTTTTAAAGCGCTGTAGCCTTCATTTCAACAGAGGTAAGACATATAACCTTAATCTGACAGACCTCTGGCGCTCGTACAAATGATCTGCCTTTATGAATATTTAATTTGAAGTACTTTATAGCTGGACAAAAACTACCCAGTGATTTCAACACGTTATGAACGGCGTTCAGCGACTGCTAATATACACATGCCATTTCTTTCCCAGTCGTTTAAGTTCACAGACATAACCGACTGTGTTTTTTATGTAACCTTGTGTGTATTTGATAGTTTAAGTGCTATAAGACACAAAAAAGAACGTAGTTTCTGCTGCAGAAGTTTTTACTGATATGGCATTAAAACACAAATAATAAACTTTCATGATGTGGAAGAACTGCAGTGTCACGCGAGCATGACTTCTAGAGATGATAAACAGGACCAAACAGATGTTTTGTTTTGGCAGAGTATGTGAGGAATGAGCTGCAAAGGCTCCGCCCTCTTCTGGAAAAGGGGGCAGCTCATTTGCATTTAAAGATACATGTATCTGCATGTTTTTGCTTCTGTTAAAAAAAATGGTCATTTTCAGTGTGGAATATTAAAGGGGTCAGAGAACAAATGAAACAAAGGCAGTTCATGACCCCTGTAAATGATCTGTGGGGTATTTTGAGCTGAAACTTCACCTGACACCTGAGACTTCTTGTAAAATAAGTCCCATAAAAAAAAAAAAAATTCTGAGAATAGTGCAACCTAAACATCAGGAACAAACGAAAGCCTTCCAAACTCTGGTATCCATAATCATAAACATTGCACATGATTAAAAAACAAGTTCAGGCAAAACAGCTCTGCTAGTCATCAGTAAAGAGTTAGTTCAGCAAAAAATTAAAATGCTGTCATCATTTATTCACCTTCAGGTCATTTTTCTAAACCTGTAACTTTCTCTTTTTCCATGGAACTCAAAAGAAGTTATGCAATATGTTCATGCTGCTCTATTCCAAAAGAAAGTGATGCAATGCAATGCAAAAAAGTGAATTACAATGTTGTTATGCTCTAAAAAAAACACCATAAAAGCATCATGTGACTTTTTTTTTTTTTACCCAAATGTACAGTGTGTTCCACACACAAAGCTGTCACATGACTTGAAATGTATGCATGGGAATACTGTACATGTACTGTACATGTGCATGAGTGACTACTTTTATGATACTTTTAAGAGCTTTTTAGAGCTTATTTATCTTTCACTTACATTGCATGCGAGAATAATCATTCTTGTCAAGTTTTCTTTTTGTGCTCCATGTAAAATAAAAAGTTATAGAGGTTTGAAACAACACACTCAAATTATTATTTAGGCCTAAATTTAAGATTTATGTATTTGAATTACATATAAAAATCCATTTGAATTAAACAGATTTAACAAACTAATAAACTTAATGTGATACATACTTCTCAGTCATACATCAATGAAACCGGTCAGATTTCTGACCTTGTACTAATTAAGTGAATGTGTTTAGTAAACAATAACCAGCTTTATATATTTATTATCAATCAATAATTATTTTTTTCATTCTCATATTTTAATTGAACATAATTTTTCCCACAACTAGCCATTTTTTTAACAATGTTCATACTTTTTAACTGAGAAATATGCATTAGCCCACATTAAAATTATTCCTTATGAAAAAAAATAAAATAAATCTAGCTAAAATATATTTTAAATATGTCAACTATATATTGTAAAGAGTCAAGCTCAGTAAAATATATTTTTGAAATTGAAAATATATTTAGATTCAACCTTCATATACCAATATATATTGCAAAATGTATTTCAAGGGCAAGAAAATACATTTCCAATTTTTCTTAAAATGTGACGTATTTTCATTGGACTGAAATATTTGGAGGGCAAAATATACTTGGAAATGTTTTGAAAAAATATATATAAATATATACTTATTATAAATATATTTTCAAAAAGAAAAAATATATTTACAAAGTATATTTGGACATTTTCTGTACACACACACACACACACACACACACTCACACACACATTTATATGCAATTAAAAAACATACATTTTAAGTTAAGGCCTAAATATTTATGTGAGTGCATTAAGGTGAATAAATAATGACCGATCGTTCAATTTTGGCTGAACGTTGAGTGTTAGCAGCTTTAGTTATTGAACATAATCGTCCTGGTGAGGTTTCATGCCAGGAAACTCGAGCAGGTGCAGCATGCTCTTGTGGGGGCGGGACGGGAAGTACGAGAGACAGGAAGTGAAGCGTTTCAATGGGTGCTCGTGCTGTTCAGACGTGTCCAGTTAAACCGCTCAACCGGGATGAATTAGGACCGTACACTACAGCCAGAATTCACAACCACAGAGCAGCGTCATCATTTGCTGTCATTTAATGTTGCTCCAAACAGAAAGACAGAAAATCTTACATGTTTGGAACGACATGAGGATGAGTAAATGCAGACAGAATTCTGGCTGTAGAGCAGCGGTGTATAGAGATGTTAGAGGAAACCTATCCACACACCTTGCAGAAGACCACAGTCCCTTCCTCCTGGTGCAAGAGCCCAGAGGAGACGGGAACGACAAGAAACAAGGATATTGTCATAGTTGGAGAGAACAGAGAGAAGAATCACAACACGCATGCACAATTCACACGGGATGTTAAGCTGCGTCCACATCATGCAGAATTACCGTAATTATGAGGCGACTCTGAGATTCTACTCTGAACTCACCGAATCAATTGGAATCATTTGTTTCTATGGCAACACTGGATGTCAAATGGATCCATGCATGTGTGGCGAATCTTGAATAGGTTTATTTCCTTTTTTAATGAATGAAATGATTTTCATGATTCTCTTAAAGGAACATTTCACCCACAAATGTAAAATAGCTGGAAATGTACTTCTTGAACAGTAAAGAACTATTCAAGAAGCTTTTAAGGAATAGTTCACACAAAAATGATCATTTGATGAACATAGACTAACCCTCAGGACATCCAAGATTAGGATGAGTTCGTCATCAAATTTTGGAGAAATGTAGCATTGCATCACTTGCTCATATTTGATCAGTACAGAAACTGAAACAATTAGGAAACACAAGTTAACATCTTGAGAAGACAAAAGCTGAAACAAATCCATCATTAAGATGTTTTTTTTTTACTTCAAACTATTGCTTTTGGCTAAAATATGAGTCCATAATCCATAATAACGCTTCCTCCAGTGAAAAAATGCATCTCCTGTTGTCTCTCACATTAAAATCCAGACACATATTTGCTGTTTTGGCTTCCAGACCACTTTTTCACTGGAGGAAGTGTCAGAAAAAACAGTTTGAAGTTAAAAATCTCTTTATAATGGATTTGTTTCTTACAAACACAAAGCTTTTGTCTTCTCCAGATGTTAACTGATGGACTGGAGTGGTGTGGATTATTGTGATGTTTTATCAGCTCTCATTCTGACGGCACCCATTCACTGCAGAGCATCCATTGCTGAGACACTGATGCAATGCTACATTTCTCCAAACCTGATGAAGAAACAAGCTCATCTACATCTTGGATGGCCTGAGGGTGAGTATAAGTACATCAAATGATAATTTTTGGGTGAACTATTCCTAAAAAGCTTCTTGAACAGATCTTTACTGCCAATGCTAAACAAGCACTGTGCTAAAATACAACAGTAGGACATACATGTGATTAGAAAGAAAGACTGGATGAGGCAAAACAATACTAATGATATAAATAGACAGAATGTCTTTTTATTGTCTGCTCTGAATGGAAACAACATATATTTCAACATTTGTTGTATTTAATAAAAGTAAAAGATTTAAAAATCTGTCTTAACTCAGACTGGTTTCAATAATTCTAACAATTCACAGACTGAATCACTCAAAGAAGTAATCGTTATAAATAATTACATTTGTCAAACTACTCAAATACTTGATAATTATTGATTGTTATAGTATTTTGTGAGAAGTGTTGAGTTCTGACTGGCTGTTTAGAGAACATATAGATTAGGATACATATTCACATTTTTGTCCAAATAAAATGAAATGAAATAATAAAGTAAAGTGTCACAGCAGAATTGCTTTTTTTTATGATAATTACAAATCTTCTGTCATGTACAACTCAAAATCAAATATTTAACCCAATAATAGAAATGATAATTATTTATTATTACTGTACTTTTTGAGAGTTGTGAAACGGTTCAGTGAACATCTAGATACACATTAAATAAATAAGAAATAAAATATAATTTAATAAAATATAAAAAAAATATATAAAATAGTTCCCAAAAACAATATATTTTTAAAAGTTTATTTAAAATAAAATAAGAAATATAATAAATGTTAGCAAAAACAGTACTGTTTTTGTTTAGTGTATTTGCTAAGTATATAATTAGGCCTAATTAATCTTTAAGTTGTCATCTACTCATCAAGATAACTCTATTCAGTGACATTTAAATCATCAGTATGCGTCGATGTAGGACACTAACCAGCTGTAGCTGAAGCCTGCTGTCAAGAGGAAGAAGCTGGAACTTCTTGGACCTTCTAGTTGCAACTAATCAGACTCATAATTACGGTAATTCAGACATTCATGAACGCAGCTTTACAGTAAGGGATGTTCAGCAGCTTCACTCACACAGACAGTTAGTGGGAAACTTCAGAAACATTGATTAGATTACGGACCTGTTTTCCTCCCATGGACTCGAACATCTTCTCCAGCTGAACTCGGAGCTGCTGGATGTTGTTCAAGAGGATGCAGGGCTGTCAGGAGAAGAAAGATAGACAAGATATTTCATGACTGATCGATTGTACAGCTTTCCAGATACATTCAGTCTTCAAAACCCTCCGCCCTGCTAATGCAAGGAGACGTCTGCACTAGAAGACTTCTGTGAATATATACACAGGGCATCGATTCATCTGGATGCTGATCGTTGATTTTGCACATCTTACTTTCATCAGTGGCAGTAAATCTGAATTTCATTACGCATAAATCTATGCCTCCGCCTCTCCAGAGAAATGGCAGATTTACACAATTGAGTTGTATTCAAACACCCATTTCCTTTTGAAAATACATGAAATGAATGTACAGCAACTGTTTTCGTAAAGCATAATGTTTCCTTATATCTAATCATATTTAAAGTCAGTTGTATTTTGTTACACTGTAATAGTTATTATATTAGTTAATAGTCATAATCATAATGGTTAATAATGCATCTGACAGGTTGCCCTAATGCACAATTTAATAGATTTGAATTCTAATGCATTGCATATTTTTATTATAAATCTATATAATATTTATAAATTCTCAATATACCAAAAATGTCCATGATTTATTCCAAAATCCAAATATTTTCAAAACACTAATAATCTATCTATCTAACTAGATAGATAGATAGATAGATAGATAGATAGATAGATAAAATAAACAAAAATTTAAATAATAACATTTATTTACTATTGTTGTTGTTGTTATTATACAAATTATGCATTATTTATTTGTATGATTTGGGGATAAACAAAAAAGCATTATAAAAATAAAAAATCTAATATAAATAATACAAAAATGATTATACTTATTATTAATAAATAAACTGTATTATTATTATTGTTTATTTATTTGTTATTTTTATTATAATTTTTCTTATTATTAAAATAAACAAAAATTTTTATTATTTATTTATTCATGAATTATTTGGGGGAAAACGAATGAAAAGAATGCATTAGAGCATTCAGTATGACTGTCTTTATATATATTTTTAACATTTTCAAATACATGAAAAGCATGTTATTTTATGTGTAAAATGCCATCTATAATTGAAAAGGTTATAAAAACATCAGCCCGGTTACTCTTCAACTCAGTAACCGGGCTGATGGTAAACTAAGGTTTAAGATGACTTTCAGACTCAGTTTGTGATGACTGGTGTTAAATGAGCAAAGCGGCTGACCGGCCTCCAGGTGAGACGCAATGCATTATGGGTAAAAAGTGTCTGTTCCAGTAAATGTCAAATAAGCAGATGTGTGTTGACACACAGATGAACTAGAGATCCGGCAGCCATAACGCTCTTGTATAAGCATCCCATGAGTTAATTGGATGGGTAGGAGTGCGCAATTAGCGCAGGAGTCCAAAAGCTAATTAAAACTGGTTCTTACTGTCTGCACCGACCCACTTCCTGAAGGTCACATGTCAGCCGTGAGACAAATAGGTGTGAAGCTCTGAAACCCAAATACGAAGCGTCACACTAATTGAAACGAGGGAACATCGTCTCTGTGACAAGAGCAGCTGATTTCACACGCTCGTACATTTAATTCAAGACAATGTATATAAACTCTGGTGAGCTGATTTATGGGCATCGGTGCATTTAAAGATGTAGATATTCTTAGGATGAACCGAGCTGTCAATTAAGCAGTGAATGAGCGCAGAGGAGACCGAACAGAGATATGTCTTTAATTATCGGCCACGTGATTGTCTCTCTGTGGTCCTGTCACGGCACTTTAAAGACACATCTGTCTTTCTTCCCGCCGCAGACGTGCTCGCAGTCGTGTCAAGCTTTTATAATCATTACAGGAAGACAATGTGAACATTCGAGGTAGAACAAAAGCAGCTGAGTTAGCGCAGTGAATCGTGTCATTTTGCACAAAGAGCATAAAGTTGAAATCACAGAGGAAGGAGACGAGGACGTCAGAAGGTCTCGCAAGTTATTTGTTCTGCAAGCCGTCCAATCAAAGTTGATTGCAACGTCCCTCTATAATCTGATCAAGCCGCACTCGCAGGGTCATGACTTTAAAACACAAAGTTTTAAGATTTGTGTGTGTGTGTGTGTGTATGTGTGTGTATGTGTGTGTGGGGGAAGTTTATAGACTCACCAGTTTCTCTTTGTTCAGATGGCTGCTGAAGTCTTTAGAGATGATTGCAGCATACTGGAGAAGAACTTTATTTATGGTCTGGAAAGTGAATAAAATGTGGATTATTATATATTATAAAACACAGTCGTTTAACTTTATGGAAGCCATAAGTTGGGTTTGTGTTACTATTATTATTTATAGACCTAAAACACATGTGCATTCACTACCAGTCAAAAGTTTGGGGTAACTTAGCATTTATTTGATCAAAAATACTGTAAAAATTTTAAATATTATTATAATTTAACATAAGTGTTTTCTATATGAATATATTGATATATTCTATATCATTTTGATTACTGATAAACTAATGTAGTTTGATTTGTATTTGTTATCTATTTTAATTTTAGTTAAAGTTGGAGTAACGTTTGTCATTTTATTAGTATTTTTATTATGTCTGTATAGGTTTTTTTTTTTATTTAATTTGAGTAATTTTAGTACTTCAACAAACTACATGGAATTGAAAGAATATATATATATATATTGAATGTATAAATGTATATATGTGTATGTGTGTGGTTGTACAGACATATATGTAGTTGTTTTTTTGGTGTTTGGCTTAGTGTTAGAATCATTATACTCTTATGCCTTTTGTTCTTTAATATTTTTAATTGTTTTTAGCTTTATTTATTAAATTTTTTTTTCATTTAAATGTTAAGTTATGAAATTTTGTTGTATGCATTTGTCATTATTATTTAATTTCTTCTTTTTTTATGTGTATATATATAATTTATAAAGTTTTAGCTTTTAGTTTTGGATCTGTTTTTAGTTGTTTTAATACTACAATTGACTGCTTCTGTTGTCCTCATTTGTAAGTCTAAATAGAAAGTTTTAAAATTTTATCACAGTTAACCTTCCATTGCAAAAAAAGCAAAATTGACATTTTTTGGACATAGTACCATATAGCAGTAATATGTTTTTTGGTGATACCTACATATAATACTATGTTGTGTTAATCATAATATGGTAATACCATATTACTATTTAAAGTATCCCATCTGACATGAATATGATAATAACTGGCATATGCCTGTACAGTATCACAGCACTATAGCAATGCTATCACTGTTGAATAGCTAAACTGGTTATTGCAGTAAAATAATTGATTCCTTATAATATTACAAGCTCGCAAAACATTTTCATCATTTCCTCTCAAGCATTGAATATAAACCAATAAAGCACCCAGGATGGAATTATAGTAAAAGGTCTGGACACACCTACTCATTCATTATTATTAACTCATTTACAAAAATAAAATTAAAAATAAATAAATAATTTAATATAGTAATATAGTAAAGTGTTTTGTAATTGTAGTCACAACGCATTGTATAATTAAAATGATAGAATTTTAGAATTAAATCATTTTTAAGAATTTTTAAATTAAAGCACCTAACCCTCATATGATGTGTGGCTGTTCAATGCTCTTGTAATTTATTTAACATGATTTTTTGTCCTATTTTGTGAGAGCTAATTATGGACAAAATGTCAATTAATGGCACTGTACAGCCAAACACTAAGTTAGATTACTTACTGTATGTTTGCAGACTCACTGTAAAAAGTGGTAACCTACAATAGTTACTTTAAAGATATATTTTTTTACCTGATTCAACTCATATTTTGGTGGTACAAATTTATATATTTCGGTTCATTTAGCAATATTAAATATTAACTTACTTAAAATGCTACTTTTTGCCTTACTTACTCTAGTATTTAAGTCGCTTTGGATAAAAGCGTCTGCTAAATGACTAAATATAAATATAATATAAAATAATATAAATATATATGTTAAACTGTAATTTATTTCTGTGATCTGCAGCTGTATTTTCAGCGTCATTCCTCCAGTCTTCAGTGTCACATGATCTTCAGAAATCATTCTAATATACTGATTTACTGCTCAACAAACATTTCTGATTATTTCAATGTTGAAAAAAAAATTATTATATTTTTAATTTAATAATTGCATAATTTCAATGTTTTAATACTTAATATTTTTTCAGTAATCTTTGATGAATAGAAAGTTAAAAAGAACAGCATTTATTTGAAATGGAAATCTTTTGTAACATTATAAATGTCTTTACTGTCACTTTTGATCAATTTATTGTTTCCTTGCTGAATAAAAATATAAATTTCTTAAAAAAAGAAAAAAAAAAGACTTTATAATACTAACACAATTGTAGCCCATGTGATGACGTGTGTGCTTGCATCCATCAAAAAAAGTATGGGAAATTTGAGATTAGTAACCTGGAGCCAAGGAAATAGAATACAGCTCTTAACATATTCATAAATATGTAAATATGTAAATGAGGGCAGTAATGATGATATGCGTCTTGTAAGGCCGCTGTAATAGATTTCTCGTGTCAAGTTTGCATGAAGTAATCAATGCCTCCTACAAGACCCTTTACCCATAATCCTGTGGGAGGAGCGCCGCTCTCTCTCTCTCTGCCTTTTGCAGTTCATATGCATTCACCAGAGACACTTACAACAGGAAAATACATTATCTGGCCTGAAATCTCTTGTAAAATCTGCTGTGTTTGAGCGAGTGAGTACACTGTTTTTATAAGCTGTCTGAGTTCATGTGTTCATTTGTGGTGTTTTCAAAGTTAACCATTACTATTGCTATTGTTAAAAGATTTAACAACGTGACCAAACCTCTAACATCTTGGCTAAAAATGTGTTAATATATACAGTAAGTGTTATAATATATAAGTATAATAATTAAAGGAATAGTTGAATGGGTGCCGTCAGAATGAGAGTCCAAAAAGCTGATAAAACCATAATCCATAATAACGCTTTGAAAAAGCCCATCTCCTGTTGTCTCTCACATCAAAATCAAGCCACATATTTGTTTAGAGCTGTTTTGGCTTGTAAACAGTGCTTGATCTGTGCAGATTTCTCTCCTGATTCAGACCAGACCACTTTTTCATTTAAGAAAGAAATATTAGCAATATTATGGATATAAAGTCTTAATGCTGGATTTGTTTCAGCTTTTGTCTTCTCCAGATGTTAACTGATGGACTGGAGTGGTGTGGATTACTGTGATGTTTTAATCAGCTCTCATTCTGACGGCACCCATTCACTGCAGACCATCCATTGCTGAGACACTGATGCCATGCTACATTATTATTTTTCCTAATTGTTTCAGTTTCTGTACTGATCAAAATATGTTGACTATACTGTATGGAAACAGTCACTAATAAAGCACTCTGGACTGAATTGTGTCTAAGCCGAGGATGCCTGTATATCTGATCAAACATTCGGCAAAGGCATCAAAGATTCACCATCAGTCCTAAATCTTCTAGCTTCTACATGCAGCCGCTCAAACAAAACGCTCTCATACACACACAGTGTGATGTTTAGTAAATCAAGGAGGTTTATCCACTCAGTGTAAACTGCTCTAAACCTTCATTAAATCCATCTTCAGCCCTTTATCTGAACCCTGTCACTGCCTGCTAGAGCTGATGAGCGTTCACTGCAGTAAATCACTGTAAAGAGTAGGTAAATACCTGCACCTGATGATTTAAATTAATCCATTGAAGTTGAAGCATGTAATGCTTGATGTTAAAATACTACTAATATTCAAAGACACCTATCCACCTTATTCCTAAACGTGGAAGACAGCCTATGGGCGAGACTTCTGGTTCATTAGCTGCAATGGGGAAATAACGAGAAGAATAACAACGTGCAGTAAACGGTAAATCTGTTTGCACTACAAACCAGTGTGTTCATAATTCAGATAATATGCTAAAATAATATGGTAAGATACACCGATTTGCAATATCAAGCAGCAAAATGAGCGGTTTTGTACAGCTAAAAATAACTGGAAGCAAATGAGACAGGAAGCAAGACCCACAGAATTTACAAACGGCCGAGTCAATGTTTACGTGAAGAATAAGGTGGATAAATAAGCCGTGGTTTGAGGTCAGTAATATGTGTCCCTGCAGCACAAAAGCAGTCATGAGCAGCACAGATATATTTGTAGCAATAGCCAACAATACATTGTATGGGTCACAATTATACATTTTTCTTTTATTCCAAAAATCATTACCATATTAAGTAGATCATGTTCCATGAAGATATTTTGTAAATTTCCTACTGTATATATATCAACTTAATAATAAAATTAATAAACTTAATTTTTGATTAGTAATATGCATTGCTAAGAAATTCATTTGAACAACTTTAAAGGCAATTTTCTCAATATTTAGATTTTTTTGCACCCTCAGATTCCAGATTTTCAAATAGTTGCATCTCAGCTAAATATTGTCCTATCATAACAAACCATACATCAATGGAAAGATGATTCAGCTTTCAGATGCATAATTTCTAAAAATTGACACTTAAGACTGGATTTGTGGTCCAGGGTCACATATATATTTTTTAAAAGAAATGAATGCTTTTATTCAGAAAGGATGAAAAGTGAATTAAAAAGTGACAGTAAAAACATTTATAATGTTACAAAAGTTTATATTTCAAATAAAAATGTTCTATTCATCTGTCAATCCTGAAAAAATTAAATGCATCATGGTTTCCACAACAAAATCGAAGCAGCACAACTGTTTTCAACATTGATAATAATCAGAAATGTTTCTTAGTATAATCAGTATATTAGAATGATTTCTGAAGGATCATGTAACACTGAAGACTGGAGTAATGATGCTGCAAATTCAGCTGCAGATCACAGAAGTAAATTACATTTTAACACATATTTACATAGAAAACAGCTATTTTAAATTGTAAAAATATTTCACAGTTTTCACATCTTTTAAAAACATAAAAAATTATACCAACCCCAAACTTTTTTTTAGCAACACTATAAATGCTTTTAGGCAATGCAGGTCTGCATTTTTCTGTTTCAAAGCTCTTCCCATCATTTGTTCATCATTTTATGCTCTCAGCTGCCTGGCAACCGTATGACACCCTACAGTTAGAGTAATGCTGCTTGACGGAACAACCGTTTATTGTGATTATTATTGTTAACACATGCAATTCTTTATTGAACACTGGTATCTTTCATCATGCTGCCACAGACTGTGAGTTGCATAGGTTTTACATCTTTAGGGGTTAGATTTTATAGATTTTTTTAAGTGCATGGCAAAATCTCCAATGCACAGCCTCAAGTGACATCCTTTCTCTTTGGATTCTGTCTTACCTTTGCAAACCTACGCATGAAGTGAGCGAGAGCTTGAGGGTTTGGACACTCCAGCTTCTTAATGATCTCAAAGCTTTGGTTGAGCTGTGTGAACACATCCACCACCGAGCAGGAGAAGAGAGCATGTTCTGACGTCTGCTGGAACTGCAATCAAAACACCACAGTAGAAGCATTAATGATCATATCACAACAATGTTATCATTTTGTGTTTCCCATAATTTCAGCATTTTCTACATAACAAGAAAGAAGGTTCAAGAAGAGTTTTACAGCCTGATTCCAGATTGTCATTAAGTTCTAGTACGGTTCTTCAAAGTGCTATTGTTTCAAGGATCCAAGAATGGCTTTATTTTTTCTTTTGTTTATAGAATAGCCACCCCAAAAATTCACCGTAATGTCACTCCATAACAAAATAATTTTTATGACTTTTTATATCCTCTTTTTTTTTGATGTTCACAAAATTGAGGTCAGTAAGATATTTTATTTTGTTTCATTTTATTTTATTTTTCATTGTTTTAATCATTTCAATCCAGCAAGGCGTGACATTGATCAAAAGTGACAGTAAAGACATTTTTAATGTTACAAAAGTTTTTATAAAAAGAAAAAAAATTCAAACCAGAATTTATTATGCTATTTTTAGTGGCTGACTGTAAGACAAAACAAAAAAAACTATTTTTTTTTTTAATTATTATTTTAAGTATATATATAAATTTTAATATTATTTTTTTTGTGTGTGTGTGTGTGTGTGTGTGTGTATATACTATATATATATATATATATATATATATATATATATACATACAGTATATACAACCTCTCACATTTTTGTAAATATTTTATTATATCTTTTCATGTGACAACACTGAAGAAATGACACTTTGCTACAATGTAAAGTAGTGAGTGTACAGCTTGTATAACAGTGTAAATTTGCTGTCCCCTCAAAATAACTCAACACACAGCCATTAATGTCTAAACCGCTGGCCACAAAAGTGAGTGCACCCCTAAGTGAAAATGTCAAAATTGGGCCCAATTAGTCATTTTCTCTCCCTGGTGTCATGTGACTCGTTAGTGTTACAATGTCTCAGGTGTGAATGGGGAGCAGGTGTGTTAAATTTGGTGTTATCGCTCTCACTCTCTCATACTGGTCACTGGAAGTTCAACATGGCACCTCATGGCAAATAACTCTCTGAGGATCTGAAAAAAGAATAGCTGCTCTACATAAAGATGGCGTAGGCTATAAGAAGATTGCCAAGACCCTGAATCTGAGCTGCAGCACGGTGGTCAAGACCATACAGTGGTTTAACAGGACAGGTTCCACTCAGAACAGGCCTCGCCATGGTCGACCAAAGAAGTTGAGTGCACGTGCTCAGCATCATATCCAGAGGTTGTGTTTGGGAAATAGACGTATGAGTGCTGCCAGCATTGCTGCAGAGGTTGAAGGGGTGGGAGGTCAGCCTGTCAGTGCTCAGACCATACGCCGCACACGGCATCAAATTGGTCTGCATGGCTGTCATCCCAGAAGGAAGCCTCTTCTAAAGATGATGCACAAGAAAGCCCGCAAACAGTTTGCTAAAGACAAGCAGACTAAGGACATGGATTACTGGAACCATGTCCTGTGGTCTGATGAGACTTATTTGGTTCAGATGGTGTCAAGCGTGTGTGGCGGCAACCAGGTGAGGAGTACAAAGACAAGTGTGTCTTGCCTGCAGTCAAGCATAGTGGTGGGAGTGTCATGGTCTGGGGCTGCATGAGTGCTGCTGGCACTGGGGAGCTACAGTTCATTGAGGAAACCATGAATGCCAACATATACTATATTATGTACTATATATATATATATATATATATGAGGGGACAGCAAATTTACACTGTTATACAAGCTGTACACTCACTACTTTACATTGTAGCAAAGTGTCACTTCTTCAGTGTTGTCACATGAAAAGATATAATACAATATTTATAAAAATGTGAGGGGTGTACTCACTTCTGTGAGATACTGTACATACACAGTATATATATATATATATATATAGTTTGAAAGAGAGAAATTAATACTTTTATTGAGATTGGGTACAGACAGTATGACAGTAAAGACACTGATTATGATTGTTATAGATACAGTATAACACCTGAAATTTCTATTTATCAAAGAATCCTGAAAATAAGGTCTCACGATTTCCACAAAATATTTGTCACAAAGAGCAGCAAATCAGCATATTATAATTATATCTGAAGGATCATGTGACACTGAAGACTGGAGTAACGATACTGAAAATGCAGTTTTGATCACAGAAATAAAATACATTTTAAAGCAGTTATTTTAAACCGTATTAATACTTCACATGGTATTGCTTGTTGAAAAGAAGCCCTGAAGCTCAGACGCTGCCAGGAGGCACTGAAGATGTTTTTAAGCAGCCAGCGCTGGTATGATTCACAGCCGTTGGGAATGCCTGCCAACATAACCTATGACACAATTAACCTGCGCTTCTGCCCTTATTCTCCAGGCGCTTCTGCCAGCAAACACAACCCTAATAATCATTAGACAATTAACTGAGAGTGCTGCTCCATTAGCATCTTAATGTAGAGTTGAATCTCTCAAGACTTGAACCCCAGCGCAGCTAAACATCTAAACACAGTTAGCAACTCTCTCTGCTCATGTCATCTCAGAAGCAGCGCTGGAGAAAAACACACTTTTGGTTGCTCATGAAATGCTCATGTGCGATTACATTTGTCAGTGTCACATATCACATACAGTATAATAACATGGCCGTTCATCACAACATTGGCCGATATTAAGAGCACTAAATGATTTGTGTTTTTCAGGTGAAAGCAATTAGCATATGAAACCAACGCCGGTGATTTGTTTTCGCCAGCGAAGGGAACACTGAGCAGGATGAATGTGTGTACAGTAACAGCAGCTCATATTCACATCAGAAGCGTTTGTTTCGTTATTTCACAAACACTCATCTGCCTAATGCTTTCAATTTAGCAGTTTATCCACACGTCTGATTCCATTCATCGTGTCGGAGCTGAGGAAAACACATCGCACATGCACTTCTCTATGAATTCACAGTGCAAATGTCATTAAAGAGAAAAATATCTCTAATATTCACGCTCGGATCCAAAGATAGAGAGCTTATCGAAACTGAAATTGTTATAAACCTGTTCAACTGCTGCCTTGAACTGAAGAATGAACGCATGAATGAATGTTTTACTAGTGATTTTGACTAGGATTTGCGGTAACACTTTATTTTAAGGTGTCCATAATACAGAGTAATTACACAGCAAAATCCCCAGAGTTAAATCAACTCTGCTCAGAGTACATATTGTCCCAATCTACAGAGTGTTAAAGTAACACTGAAGTAGAGTTAAAGTTAATGGGATAATTAAGCGATTCATTAAGTGATGAGTGAGCATTAGAAAAGAAAACCCGTTGTTAACAATGTTGAAGATGAACAACTACTGCTCTGGCTTTTAGACATGAAAATTTATCTCATAATCCTCAACAGTGGTAACTCTACTTCAGTGTTACTTTAACACTCTGTAGATTGGGACAATATGTACTCTGAGCAGAGTTGATTTAACTCTGGAGATTTTGCTGTGTACCTAGTTAAGTACTTAGTAGTAGCCGTTGTACTTACATACAATAAAATGTACTTACCATGTAACTAAGTTATGGAAGAGCCTGTACTTTCAGTTTGTAATGATGTAGATGTAATAGGCAGCTACTGTTACACTTATGTTACAGACCGAGTCTGTTACACAGCTACCTTTTTAAAATTGTACCAAATCTTGTATTCAACTTTTTTTTTTTTTTTTTCAATTAGCACAGGTTTTGTGTTTTTTATTAAAACTGATTGATCATATGATCATGAACTTATGCATCTCATTTCTTGAGTGAAAAAAGCATAATTTGTAGATAATTTTGCTAATATGCACTCATAAATGACATGGTTATTCAATAGTGATTCAAGGACCCCAGAATAGCTTCATTTTGAAAATGTTGCCGTTTTTAATTCACCAAAACAATAGACATTTTAGGACTTTTTTTATGTTTTTTTTCATATGATAAACAGTACCATTCAAAAGTTTTGGGTAAGTGAGATTTTATTAATTATTTATAAATTTAATTTAATTTTTGTAATTTTTAAATTTAGTAGGAAATATGTAACACTTAAGGTTCTATCTGCTAACATTAGTTAACTACATAAGATTAACATGAACTAACAATACAATTAAATTAATCTAATGTCATTTAAATTAATTAAATTAATATACTTTAATTTATTTTAATTTGTAACTTCTTTCTGCTAACATTAGTTAACTATATAACATAAACACAAATTAACAACAAATACTTCTAAAGCATTTATTATTTTTTTTATTAATTTTAATTTAATGCATTATTAAAATCAAAAGTTAAAATTTTTATATAATTTAATGGACCACAGCTAACATTTTAATTTTATTAACTAACATTAACAAAGATTAATAAATACTGTTACGGATGTACTGTATTTGCTCATTGTTAGTTAATGTGTTAACTAGCATTAACTAATGGGACCTTATTGTAAAATACTACCATTTAATTTAATACTTTCAATTCAGCAAGGCATCAGATTGATCAAAAGACATTTATAATGTTACAAATGAAATGTTTGTTCTGTTATTTAACAAACGCTCATCATCCTAATGCTTTAAATTTAGCAGTTTATCCGCACGTCTAATTAACAAGCAGTGCATGACACCAGATCAATAAGACTTATGATCAATCAGTTTCAAAAAGCAATACAAAACCTGTGCTTTCTGAAAGAAAACAAGTACACAAAAAGATTGAATACAATATTTAGTAATAATATGGCATACATTTATAAGCAATTTTTAACGCATTAACAATAAATTCCTAATTTGCTGCTTATTAATAGTTAGTAAGGTAGTTGTTAAGTTTAGGTATTGGGAAGTATTAGGATTGTAGAATAAAGACATGTAGAATAAGGCATTAATATGTGCTTGATTACTACTAATAAATGGCTAATATTCTAGTAATATGCATGCTAATAAGCAACTAGTTAAGAGACCCTAAAATAAAGTTTTACCATCATTAATCACACAAATAAAGTGTATCCTTTGCACTTCATTTTGTTAGGGCACTAAAAAGTCTTTGTCGGGATGCAAAATTAAAATTTTAAAACTTGTATGTAGGAACTTTGCAGGAGCTTCATAAAAGCAGAAGAGAAATGCAGCGTTTAGTGTTCATGTGAGGTTTAGATGATAACTGCAGCATAAGACTGTTTGCCAATTTACAAATGAAAAGCTGTACAGAAGCAAAGTAACAATGTGAGAAACTCACCCCATCTTTTTTATCTCTCTCAAGAGCTCCGTTGAGGAAATCCATCGCTACGTCTTCATTTTCATCCAACCACTGGATAACAAATGGCTCGAACCACCTGAGGAGAGAGAAAACGACACAACAATGCCTTCAGATCCAACGCCACGGGCTGAGACTGTAGAAAAACTGTTGTTCTGCTCTTTAGACACTGTATGCATCAGCTTCATGCTGTGGGATTGATCACCCTATTTGATCATTCAGAGACAAATAATGTGCCAAAGTTTCATGCTTAGCGTTTTAAGGGTCTGAATGATCCAGGGTTTTCATCGGTACCTATTATTCATTCATTCATTCATTCATTCAATACACATACATGAATCAAATGAGTATTGTATTGTATTTATTTAGTTATATAATTATTTATACTCAGATGCATTTTGCCTGTTATACATAATTTAAACAGATGCATATTGAACTTATTCATTCATTCATTCAATATACATTAATCACATGCATATTGCATTTATTTATTTACTTAATTAATTTACATGCATACTCAGATGCATATTGCCTATTATACATAATTTAATCAGATGCATATTTGACTCATTCATTAATTCATTTATTTTATTATTTCCTTAGGTCAGTTAATTTTAATATCCCTTATTATCTAATCTTCTGTTATTTATTTCCTTTATACTGCAAAATATGAAATATTTATGGCTGTTAACAAACTATCACAATATTTTCGTTAATTGAAATGAAGCTAAAAACATAAAAATTAAAATAAAATATTGAATTAAACAGCTTAGATAAAAAAAAAATAAAATGGCAAAATCCCAAAAATGACTAAAACAACACTAAAATAAAAAAGATACATAAAAATAAAAGATAATCACACACACACACACACACAGTAAATATACACAGAAGAGATTGTATAAAGATGTTCAAAACTTTCAGCATCAGTATAGACATCCTGTAAAAACATTTCACTTGCATTAGACAAACAAGCATTTGCTCTGTCGAGTCACTGAACATCGTAACAGACAAGCAGAAATGAGACAAACATATTTTAAAATCAAGTGAAGTGTTGTGGACAGCCGGTGGCACGCAGAATCACACTAATAGCTCTGCTAATGTAACGAACCTCAGCTAGCCGTTTACTCAGATCTGTACGGACTGCAGTAGCTCACTGTTATTGACAGTAATAAGGGAATTAATATGATGGCATTTATCTCGCTATCTTAAATATTGATCTGGATTGCTCTATGTGAAGGTTTCCTCACCACTCAGGAACGCTGCAGAGAGATCAGTCTGACATTTGCAGTAGTAGGTGTAATTTTTACAGCCATTTCTCATTTGCAACATGTCCCTGAATGTCAGGATGACATTTAGCACATGCTCGTGTCGACATTTATTAGTTTGAATGTATATGTACAGTATATGTATTACTTTTAATCAATTTTATCAGATGCTTGTACATAAATATGATCTTTAAATATGACCTGCAATGTTTTCCAGCAGCGATATTTCACAGATGTCTCATTGATATACACATGCTTTTTGGGGACTGTATGTCCAGTTTATCATGTGAGATTATGGTAATGAGATTATAATATTGAGACTAATCATATAGTCACTTGTGACTAATTGCTTAAAAGAAAAGGTAAAGAAAAAAAAAAAAAAACCTGTCCCCAGACAGATAAATGAATAAATGAATGAATGAACGAACAAACGATAACATCTGATTAAATTATGGAGAACAGGCAACATGCATTTGAAAATAAAAAATGTAATAATAATATAACTAAATAAATATGCATTTGATTAAATTATGTATAACAGGCCACATGCATCTGACAGACAGACAGACAGACAGACAGACAGACAGACAGACAGACAGACAGATAGATAGATAGATAGATAGATAGATAGATAGATAGATAGATAGATAGATAGATAGATAGATAGATAGATAGATAGATAGATAGATAGATAGATAGATAGATAGATAGATAGATGCATTATGCATTTGATTAAATTATGTATAACAGGCCACATGCATCTGACAGACAGACAGACAGACAGACAGACAGACAGACAGACAGACAGACAGACAGACAGACAGACAGACAGACAGACAGACAGACAGACAGACAGACAGACAGACAGACAGACAGACAGACAGACAGACAGACAGACAGACAGACAGACAGACCGACCGACCGACCGACCGACCGACCGACAGACAGACAGATAGATAGATAGATAGATAGATAGATAGATGCATTATGCATTTGATTAAATTATGTATAACAGGCCACATGCATCTGACAGACAGACAGACAGACAGACAGACCGACCGACCGACCGACCGACCGACCGACCGACCGACCGACCGACCGACCGACCGACCGACCGACCGACAGACAGACAGACAGACAGACAGACAGACAGACAGACAGACAGACAGACAGATAGATAGATAGATAGATAGATAGATGCATTATGCATTTGAGTAAATTATGTATAGCCGACAATATGCATCTGATTATAAAACAAACAAACAAATAAATCAATAAATGCAATATGCAACTGATTAAATTATTTATAGCAGGCAATATGCATGATAAACACACAAACAAACAGATAAATAAATAAATATGCATCTAAGGAAATTATGCGTAACAGGCAATATGCATCTGATTAAAATGCCTGTTGCAACTGCAATAATGTAGGAAGGTCACTGATCTCTGTGAAATAAAATATAAAGAATAACAGTAATCATAGTATTTTAATAGTGAGAAATAAGCAAGTGATTTTAACAGCTGAGAGTGGAGAGAATATCAGGAAGGTGATGAGAGCGAGGAGGTGTGTGTGTAGAGGCTGTGCGCTGATGTTGGCACATTTTAGTTTGTATTGCTGCTGCAGGAATCATTTAAAAAACATTTTTAGTCAGTCAATATTCCTTAATATATTTTTATTCTTATTTTTCTCTCAAATTTCTGCATTTAATTCAGCTTGAGTTGTTTAACTCACAAATTCCTTACTTAATTTAGTAATTAATTTCAATCATGAATCAATTTATTAATTAATTTGATTCAATTCATTTCAAACTGAAACATACCTAAAACCTTAGCATTATTCCTTTGCTGCTTCCTTCAGCTAATGCAATCTGTTTTTTTCTCCTGTCACTTATGTTAATAAATACGCTGGGCAGATCTGGAGGAGATTTTTGATTGACAGCTGTGTGGCTCTTCCCTGATGTCCCGTCCCGTCTGTCATCCCGCCTCTCCACGCTCATAACTCACATTAATGAATGAGTGATTTTTGACAACAGACAGCAGCCAATGAGAGGCCAGCGTGTGTCTGCAGATCCAGGACAGATGCATGATGGGTTATGAATGGATGGATCAACAGTCACTGTAAATTTGAACATGCCTTATGGAGGAGGGGAAATTTGGACGTGAAAAAACTTGAGAAATAAAATTTATAAAATGGAAAACCAAGTTATGCGTTACATATACATATATATACACACAGTGGGAAAACAATGATTTGATCCCCTGCTGATTTTTGTACGTTATGTGAAAAAAAAAAAAAAAAAAAAAAAAAAAAAAAAAATATATATATATATATATATATATATATATATATATAGTCCAAAGCAACTTACAAATGAGGACAACAGAAGCAATCAATTGTAGTACTAAAACAACTAGAAACAGATCCAAAACTAAAAGCTAAAACTTTATAAATTCTACCTATACACATTTTAAAAATAAAGAAATAAAAATAAAAATGACAAATGCAAACAACAAAAATGTCAAAACATAACATTAAAATGAATAACAAAAAATAAAGCTAAAAAGGTATAAGAGTATGATTCTAACATAACATTAAGCCAAACACCAAACACACAATACGTCACGACTTTAACGACTTAACTTTAACTAAAAAAACAACTACATATGTGTATGTACAACCACACACACACACACACACACACACACACACATACAACCACACACACACACACACACACACACACACACATGTTGGGTTTCCATGTTTTATGGGGACATCCCATAGGCGTAATGGTTTTTATACTGTACAATCTGTATGTGCTATTGCCCTACACCAACCCTACACCTAAACTTAGCCCTCACAGGAAACATGCTGCATTTTTAGATTTTCAAAAAACTTTATGCTGTATGATTTATAAGCTTGTTTCCTCATGGGGACCAAAAAATGTCCCCACAAGATTAAGATTTACTGGTATTACTATCCTTGTGGGGACATTTGGTCCCCAGGACGTGATGAATACCAGGTGCACACACACACACACACACACACACACACACACACACACACACACACACACACACACACACACACACACACACACACACACATATATATTATTTTATTTTGTATAATTATCCAGAAATATATTTGATGATTGATTAATATGGTAAAAATTATGAATTATGTGCACTTTTTGAAAAAATAAAAAAACATATTTATAAACACTTTAATATAAATTAACTTATAATGTAATTATATTTATAATACTGATATATATATTTTTGTAACATTACACTGATGTAAAATTATTAAATGAGAAAGTTTGCTATTTAAAATTGTCGTGAAGACATATTATAATAAAAAAATTATATCATTTTTTTTCTTTTCAACTTACACCATCAACAACAAACCAATTCTAGCCTATATATATATATATATATATATATATATATATGTGTGTAAGGTAACTAGTTCCTCATGCCTTAAACCTGTAAACAGGAATGGAGCTTGATTTTTGTTTATATCAATGATTTCAGAAGAAACCTCCTCCAGACTACGTGAGAGATGTGAAGGGACACTCACAGCGAATACTCTGGAGGAATTCCCTTAAAGGCAGGCAGGTCTCGGACGTACTCGTTGTGGAACCATTTGACTTTGAAGTGCAAATTCATGTACTCCGTGCTCTTGCATAGACGATGCTTGTCATGTTCTGCAAATGAAGAGAACAAGAGCAGAGAAAGAGTCATGAGTCAACAATGAGTCATGCACAGAAACATACTGGCTTCACTGTCTGGAGACAACCTACAAACATCTCCAGCATGTACTATCACACAACTTTAAAAATAACACTACAACTATTAAACACTTCTTTGTCAACTGAAATAAAACACATATATAAATATTAGTTGAAAGACAAACTAGTGTATGTAGCCTTAGTAATTAACTGGAATAAGGTAATGCATTAAACTTAAACAGTGATGTTTAAATAGTAAATAAATGAATATAAATAATATTATAAAAATGTAACTATAATAGTATAACAAGTATATAGAGTATATAAAAAAGGAAATCTTTCTCTTAATTTTCCATTGAAAATAATCTAAAAGATTCTTAAAACAAGACTTGAGGAGCAAAATCACGAGACATAAGTGAATTCATGATAAAAAATGACTAAATACCTGCCAATAGGATCAGAAAAATCTACTTGATTCACAAGATCTCGTTCTTTATTGACAGATATTTGTTTTTTAAGCATAAACAGATTTCGGTTTCCCACAAAACATGATTTTGTATCTTCAGATTTCATCTCAAGTAAATGAATCCTGATATATGTTCAGATATTTTTTACTAGAAGACAAAATTCTGAGAAAAATATAATAATGCCATGACGTCATAAATTTAAGCCTTTCTGCACCTATTAAAGACATTTCAAGGCATAAATGAATAAATGATATACTAAAACAGCACATCAAACCATTATGAAAGGAAAAAAACACTGAGATTAAATAAAGAGCAAAGAGTCTCCAGACAAACATGACATGTCGTGCACAGATGAATTATTCACGATAAGATCAGGAACACGTATTAAGTAAACAAATCAATTTTGCTTTTACATGAACTTGAGCTGTGAAAGAAAAATATCCTCAGAGCCTAAATCTTTCCCCGGGGAGCTTAAAGCACAAGACAGGACAGAGGAGAGTGAAGAACTGATCTGTGTTGTTGTGCTCGTCCCAGACTTGTCAGAAAAGATGAAAGCACACAAACCTGTCCACCTGTGTGGATACGACAAGGAGACGACGCCTGTGAGACAGACTCCGACCGGCCACATAATAAAGGTCAGAGAGGATTGTGGGAAACCTCCAGCAGCTGCTGGTTCTAATGTTAATCCACACACAGCAGACAGCGTCTGACAGCCATTAGAGGAGGGCTGACAGTGAGTTACTTTACTCAACTCCTGCAGTTGTCAGGCGCAGGGAATAACATGCAGCTAGCGTGAGGAGAGACATCAACATATACAGTATGTGCGGTAAACTTGAGGACAAATCTCTCCCTCTGACTTAATCACAGCAGCACAGTGTTACCAAAACACAACACAGCAGACGTTTTCAAGTAGTTCCGTAACCATATATGGAATTCTTGATTGTGATTGGTTCATTGTAACATTATGCAGTCAAACATATTTGCATAATGACACTAAACTGACACTGGGATCTTTTTCTTCTCATATACACTGTTTGAAGTCAAAAATACAGTAAAATAAAAAAAATGTGAGATATTATTACTATTTAAAATAGCTGTTTTCTATGTGAATATGTGTTAAAATATAATTTATTCCTGTGATCTGCAGCTGTATTTTCAGCATCATTACTCCAGTCTTCAGTGTCACATGATCTTCAGAAATCATTCTAATATACTGATTTACTGCTCAAGAAATATTCGTTATTAATGACAAAACTGGTCTTATTATATTTCATTGTTTTATTTTATTAATTGTATTTTATTTTAATATTTTAATACTTAATATTTTTTGTGGAAAAAGTGACTTTTTCAGGATTTTTTGATCAATAGAGAAAAAAAACCTGCATTTATTTTAATTTTTTTGTAACATTATAAATGTTGTTACTGTCACTTTTGATCAATTTAATGAATTAATAAATAATTTCTTTAAAAGAAAATCTTACTGACCCAGCATGTAATACTACATTTGAACATGTAATAAAAAAGACATAAATTGTAATTAAATAAGATATTAAATAATAAATGTCAATTTTAATTTTTAATCGGTTATTACATTTTATATCTTATATTAAATATTTACACACAATATTTATTATTTATCAATGTTTGTTTGTTTTGTTTTGGTAAGTGTAATAATATACAATCAGCCACTCATTATACAATAATATCAAATTAAATCCTGACGTGTTTTAATTTCACAATAATGTTCACTGTGTATGCCTTGCATATAAATTCTTTACATTAAAAAAATTATAAATTATACCATAATATTGGACTCTACAAATCTGCAATTGACCAATCAAAACCTTAAGAACATAATCAAACGACATGAGCGCTAACGAGACACTTTGTCCCAGAACTGTGATAACAGTAAGATATGATTAAGCTACAGGCCACCTTCTCGAATATTCACCATATGGTTTCAAACATTCAACCCATCAGACAGCGGTTGTCAACGTCTGAATGTAAGTGTCAGTTAATAATTAATAAGGCATTAGCTGCTCTCATTCTTCACTGCACTGTGAACTTCTGATTTCAAGGCCTTCGGCTGAAGGGATACGCTCACGTCTCTGACCCGCTCTGACCAAACCTCCGTTCACATGCTTTAAACAGCTTCTCAAACACCAACCGCTGAAGTCTGGAAGCAAAGATCATGATGCAGACATGCTGAGTTTTAACTGCTGCTTATGACTTGAAAAAATATGCTGCATTAGTATCACAGCAGAATTACCATAATTATAGGGTTACTCAAAACTCATCATATCTTCAGAGATAATTAAGCTGCTGCTATTTTTGTTGTTTTACATGACATTATAATGAGACAAATCACACATGCATTAATGTCAAAATGAAAGCAGTCAGCTACCTTTCTCTACAATATGTTTCTGGTTATACAATGCATGCTTTTAGAGAAAAATCAAATCAACTAAACAATTTCATAAAATCGATCCCATCAGGATTATTATCATAAACAGTAACCACAACTGAAACTATTAAAACATATTTGTGAATTGAAATAATGCTGAAATAAAATATAAACATAAACAATAATTTTGCATAAAGAAAAATTTATGACTTTTTGCATTGTGATTTTTATAACCATATGCACATTTCAAAATAAATAAAATAAACAAAATAAATAATAATAAAATTTATTTTATTCAATAAAAAGAAAGAAAGAAAGAGAACTAGAACTATTAAAAACATTTTCGTTAATAAAACAAACTAAATTTTTGTATTAAGAAAGCCTTTTATGACTTTCTCAAATGTGATTTTTATAACCATACGCACATTTCAAAATACAAATAAATACATAAATACAAATGCATTTTATTCAATAAAAACAAACAAAGGAATAAACAAACAAACAGAACTAAAACTAGAACTATTAAAACATTTTTGTTAATTGTTAATAGAAATAAGACTGAAATAACACAAAATAAAATGTTGCATTGAGGAAAGGAAGCCTTTTATGACTTTTTGCATTGCGATTTTTATAACAGTTATGCACATTTCAATTTACAGTATAAAATAAATGAATAAACAAGTGTATAAAATAAATACAAGAAAATAAATCATAATAAAATTCATTTTATTTAATACAAGCAATCAATGAACGAATAAACAAACAAACAGAACTAAAACTAGAATTATTAAAACATTTTGTTAATTAAAATAAAGCTGAGTTAAAATGTACATTTTTAGATGAAAATTTTCTGAAAATTAGAAATGTTGTTAACTGAAACAAGTTTAAGTTGAAGCACAAATAAAATCAAAAACTAAAATGAAATTACACCCAAATAACATTTAAAAAGCGAATAAAAAACACATAACAAAATTGCAAAAAATTTTACTAAACTAAAAAAAATGTAATACACAAAATAAAAGTCAAAATATTAATGAAAACTACAATAGTAAACATAAAATAGTGAAATAACACCGATTCCTACTGTACATTATTTTCAAATGAATATTCTCATTGAAATCTGTCTCGTTATGGAAGAGAAATGCAATATTTCGTTCTGGAAGTCATTATTGAATGCTGTCTGCAAACACTGAACTCGACTGGTTTATGCAGCTCTGCATTTCCATAATGCTTCATATGTTTTCCAAGCCCCCATAATGAACGACATTAATAACACCTGCTTATGAGGCATGTCTGCATGAATTATTAAAATGAATGGTAGCTCATTGTTTCTGCAACCTCGGAAAAGTTTAATTCCTGAGTGCTAAATCTTGCCATATTGTGTGGATGTGCCGCATGCAGATAATTGCTCGTTTATCTTAAAGGAGCCATGCTTTTTCTCAGGGAAGAGCCTGAGGGATATCAGATACAGTCAGGATAAAATATAACACCTCATCAGCAGAAACGCCTCTCACTTTAACATCAAAGCGTTCATAATCCATAGTTTCCAGCACAAAGAGCAGCCTGATAAACACCTGCTGCTTTCCTCCATTTGAATCCAGCCGTCTGTAATTTAAAGCTATTCTGCGGTTTGTATGGAGAATGAAGCTGTGGAAACTCATTTCTGTCTCTGTTCGCTGAAACAGAGGATCTCATGAAACCTGCCAAGAACATGTCAGGGTCATATTTCACTCCAAAAACAACAAAGAAATGAACATCAATATTTTGCATAAAGAAAAAGATCTTTTGCTTTGTGGGAAGAGAAAAATAATAATATAAAAAACGAACAAACAATACAATTAAATGCTGATAAACTAGACCCGCCCAATGTTATTTCCTGTTATATAAATATTTTCAGATATTATTTATTTTTAGTAACAAATATTGAGATTAGTACATGTTGTATTTATTCTGCATAATACATTAATAAATGTTAATAATAATTAATGTTAATGTTAAATGTTAATTAATAAATAATGATAAAAAAAGTGTTTACATTAAACAGGTATTATTGTTTTTGTTGTTGTTGTCGTCATTTTTGTTGTTAAAAATACATTAAATAAATTTTTAATAAGACATTTTTATAAATTAAAATTATAATTTAAATTATAAATACAATCATCATCTTCTTCTTCTTAATAATAATAATAATAATACACTAAAATAATAAATAACAAAAACCGATTAAAACAAAAAACATTAAATTATAAACATTTGTTGTTGTTGTTAAAATAATATTAAATAAATAAAAAATACAATTTATTTTAGTTTAAAATGTACAATTATAGCTACAATAATTCTTAGTAATAATAATAATAATACATTAAAATAATTATTAAAAATAAAAAAGTTTTAAATGATAAACAAATTTGTTGTTCAATTATATTAAATAAAATAAAACAAAACAAAATAATTTGTATAACAATAAATGCATTAAAAAAATAAAACAAAAGTAAAAATCCTAAATTATAAATATCTCTTCTATCCTTCTTCTTCTTATTATTATTATAAACACACACTAAATACTTAAATTATTAAATCAATTAATTATTATTAGTTTTAGTAGTAATAATAGTAGAAGTATAGTGCCTTTAAAGAACAAGGAAATCACAAGATGAGAAAAGGAACAATGACATAAAAAAATAAACAGACAACAAAGTGATCACAAACATAGCTGATAGTTGAAAATGTAATGAATAAAACAAAATTACATGACATTAAATCACCAAACTGCTCTTGAGATCATTAACAATCCCAAATCGATTTACCGCTAATAACAGCCCTCAAACAAACGCCGGGAGCAGAAGGCATTGTGGGTAAACACTGGGATGGATGAGGGTCAGAAGGGTCCAAACAGAGGAGAAGCTGCTCAGATGAAGCATCACAGACTCGTCAAATATCACACCCGTCCTAATAAAACCCAATGCACTACATGCCTCTCTCTGCCCTTCTGCTAATGATTCTCAATTATGAAAACATTAAGACGTGCCATCTATTCATGACGGTAGGCACAATTACTCAAGCCAAATGAAAAGTACAGCAATAATAAGCCGTGATAATGAAATCCTAAAGTGAAATGTGTTTTGACAGCTCATCGGCAGCTTTCACGTCTCTCCTGAGGAATGATGCACACGCAGACCTCGCCATCATCTCCACATGAATACATAAGATCAACAAGCTCCAGTAAACTGTTAAAGATGGTGAGAGCACATGATATCTGCAGTATTTTAGCACTGAACAAATCATGCAAACCCGGTCGTGCATTATGCATTTAAGCAAACTTCAGTTTCCATGTTACGCCCCATTCAGAGAACAAATGAGTCTAAAATAGTCGTCACATTTATTTGTAGCGCTTTGCAGCAGTTTACAGAAAATCATAATATTAATGTACTATGAACAGTATCTTAAACATTAATGCACATTCAGCTGTAAGAGCTGGGCAATAATATAGTTCATATTTTGTGATGATAAAAGCAATCAAGCAGCTGAGATTTGCTCTAAAGTATATATCATCCTATGTGAGTATAATGTATGTACTGTATGTGGATGAAGCTACATGTACTTATATATCCAACTATATATTTATTTATTTTAATTAGTCATTTAGCAGACACTTTTATCCAAAGCGACTTACAAATGAGGACAACAGAAGCAATCAATTGTAGTATTAAAACAACTAAAAACAGATCCAAAACTATGGATTTTAAATAAAAAATGACAAATGCACACAACAAAATTTCAAAACTTAACATTTAAATGAAAAAACAAATAAATAATAAATCTAAAAACAATTCAAAATATTAAAGAACAAAAGGTATAAGAGTATAATAATGATTCTAACATAACACTAAGCCAAACACCAAAAAACAACTACAACTATATATACAGTATATATATATGTGTGTGTGTGTGTGTGTGTACAACCACACACACACATGCATACATACATACATATATATATATATATACATACACATTTATAAATTCAATATATATATATATATATATATATATATGAAGAGCTGAGTGATAATATAGTTACATTTTGCAATGAAACTATAGTAGGTGTATCCAAAGACCACCACTATGATTCATATGATTATTATTATTACTGTTATTATCATTATTATTATTACTATTACTATTATTATTATCAAAAATATAGAAATAAATTATCAGTAGTAGTAGTTTTACAATTTAAATGAAAAACTAAATCATAAAACATTTATTATTAATATTATTATTATTAAACAAATAGAAAATTAAATATAAAATAGTTCAATATAACAATAAAAAATAAACAATATACAATTTTATTTATTTATCATTAGTAGTAGTAGTATTACAATTTAAATGAAAAACTAACAATAAAAAAAATTATTATTATTAAATATATTGAAAATTAAATCTAAATTAATAATCCAATTAAAAAATAAATTACTAAATATAAAATAAATAAGTGTGTATATTATTATTAAACACATACTTAATAAATAAAATAACAATCAGGCAGATAATTAAAAAAAAAATGTTTTTGAAGTTTTTTGTACAAATGGAAAAGCTTCCCAAACACTCGCTCTATATTTTTCTCTCTAGTTTTTGCTGTGGATCAATTCCTCTGAAAACTTCTTTCAGACTTCTTTCAGAAGTAAAGCTGAATACACACTCTTTCAGACAAACAGCGTATGATTCAGAAGAATAAGGCCTCATATGGCCGTCTGTAATTCATCTACGGTGGACGCAGAAGAGCTCTGAAGGATCTCATTATCTGTGCTTCATCATTTCAGTTCAGCGGCTCATAAAGACGAAGCTGCAGTTTTGATTAAGACTTTCTCTGGGAGGAATGTATTGATTACTGAGGTGAAGCGCTGATATTAAACACCGAATGCAATCGGTGCACGGATATGTCTGTCTTAATGCAATTATCTCATCGGTGGATTCATGTGATGTGATTCATTTCTGCCTAACGCAGGTTTGGATTCAATCCCACGCTGGATGTGCATGCGGCCTGCTCAACTGCTGTCTCTATATCAGAGTTTATTTCCAAAACGCAAGAGACTCAGTCCAATAATGTTCACACTTCTCTTTTCCATACGATGACAATAAGTAGGCTGTCAAGCTAAAAAATAAATTAATATTTATATTTATTAATGGAACAAATATGGAATATATTAATAATACTGAAGTTTTACAGTGCTTTTATTGTGCTATTTTGTCATTTTTAGACATTTGTCCACATAATTTTCATGGTAAAGGAATTTCTCCTTACTAAAATAGAGTGTTTTAAATATTAATATTACTATTACTAATATAATATTATTATTAATAATATAAAATAGTATATAATATAATAAATATGAAATAACAAATATTAATATTAATAAATATTTTTTATTGAAAATAAAATGTAATAATTATAAACACATTTTATAGTTATTACATTTACATTTATGCATTTAGCAGACGCTTTTATCCAAAGCGACTTACATTTTGCATTCAAATTACAGTTTAAAAAAAAAAAAAAAATTTTTTATCAGCTCTTGCTTTCCATTATATTATATTATTTATAAATAAAATTATCATTAGTAGTAGGGATTCAACAACTATACAAACAAAATGTGTTTGTATGCATATGATTCTGCCTTCAAATTTGGCCAAAAGTATTGGGAGTGTGTCTAAGATGCCTTAAAATGTTGTCTAGATAGGCAGCTTACTAGGTTTTGAAACCTAGTTGATGACTCCAAAGCGTCACAATATATGACCACAAGATGCACAATTTAAAGACAGCACACATAAATCTCACAGCTGTTTAACACAGAATATGTGCAATTATCCAGTCATGTATGTACACACACACACACACACACACACACACATACATACACACACACACAGTAGCCTGCTGATTGACACCAATCATGTTTCACAAAGACTGCCTGTGGTGCTTTCAACGCAACAAACCTGCTTGTTTACATTGATTGCACACACATACAGTGGTAATTGACACACACACACACACACACACAGGCTAACACAATCAGCCCTGGAGATGCTCTCTGAATCTTCATGTTCGGCTGCCAAACAACTAAAGCCAGTCAGACACAGTCGGCGTCACAGTCAACACTTTCTCATTTCGTTTGCAGAACAGGTCATGTTTTTAGATGCAACTTATAAAATGTCACACTGTGAACTCAAAATCGATTAAAACAATTCATGCATAAATGTTAAAACCCCTAAAGGAAAAGTTTGTGAGCTTGCATACAAATTTGCTGTTGTGATTATTACAGTTTTTTTCAACTGCTTACACACAAAATCTTTAATTGTCACACAGTTTCTGAAAGCTGTCACTCAAACAGCAGAAGCACACACCAAATCTGCAAAACCATACACTAATTCGCAGCCTTTGACTCAGTTTTCAATTTCATAAAACACTTTTAGCAAAACACAACACACAATTCTCTATTTAACACACAAAATCTAACAGGAATGAATATTATGGCAAAGGTGTTTGCAAATGTTTGCTTTTGAGATGTGTTTGTGATATTTTGAATGCAGTGCTTCATTTTGCATTTTGTGTGTACAATTCTCGGATTTGTGTGTAAAATTTTGAAAAAATAAAGAGTTTGAAGTTTTGAAAATGTAAGCAGTTGAAACAAAATAGTAAAATTCAAATGAAAAACTATATAAATATATTTACTATTATTATTAAATACATTACACATTATTATTATTATTAAAAACAGTAAAATTCAAATGAAAAACGAAATAAATATATTTACTATTATTATTATTATTAAATACATTACATATTATTATTATTATTATTAAAAACAGTAAAATTCAAATGAAAAACGAAATAAATATATTTACTATTATTATTATTATTATTAAATTCATAGAAAATGAAATATTAAATCAGTAAAAAAAAAATGAAATATTAAAATATTAAAAAATTAAAAATATAAAATTATTATTATTATTATTAAATATATATTAAATAAATAAATAATCAGTTAATTAAAAAAAATAGTTTGAAGTTTTTTGTAGATCAGTTCGTCTGAAGACTTTTCAGATGACAATGACAGTGACATCAAATCTGATGCAGTGTGTCATGAAAGTGAACATGCACAAACCAGTCGCCTCTGGTTAATATCTGCTGTCATGTTATAGAAAAGAACAGTGTGATGATTCATGAGTCATATGGACTTTTTTGAGTGAACTATTCCTTTAATATAAGCAATAACTGTTAAAAGGGCAATCATTTTTGAGTTCAGACTGAAGGCAGTAAGAACAGGTTGTCTTGTTCTCCTTTTACACTCTCAGTTGAGATTGTTTCATCTGAAGATGTGAAATCTCATGGATTTATTGGGAACAACTCTATCTTCATGGTCTTGGGAGGGACTTAGGTTTGCACCAATTTGAAAAAAATTGTTTGCAAACATTAATCTTTCCCAACTATGAATTTCATGAATTTTGTGAATCTACGAGTCGTTCTGAGTAACTCAGTTGACCCGAGAGGCCGATAACTCACAGAACCTTTATTAAATCCAGAAAATCAACCCATCCCATCACTGCTGCCCTCTTCTGAACAGTAAAAGCTGCTTTTCTGCTGCTCGAGGAACATCAGACCCTGAGGTACTGCAAACAAGTAGAAACTAAATTAATTTTCTTAAACAGACAATTTAAGGGACTCTAATTTCTCCTTAACTCAACCCTCAAACCTATAAACTCACTCAAACAGAGATCCAGTGCAGTAAATAAATACACAAAAATCAATATAAAGTTCAAAAAAGAAAATGATCTGTGCTGTGCCAAATAAAGTTAAACTAAAATAATAAAATTATAAATAATTATAAAATAAAATACAGTGATTTATACTTAAAAAGAACTTGACACGAATAGCAAAATAAGATAAAACACATTGACAGTGACCTGTGAACTGACAAGAACTTGACAAAAAAAGTAAAGTAAAATAAAAAATAAAAAATATAAAATATAAACACATTTACAGTTCTGGTCTGAACAAGGTCTTGACAAAAAAGCAAAATAAAATAAAATGAAATATAAAAAAATAAAATAAGAAATAAACAGTGACAGCAATCTGCTGCACAAGAACTTGACAAAATTCAAGTTTACAGGAGAAAATTCATGAGCTGCTCCTGTACAAAAATACAAACACCCACACAAAGCCCGGACAGATACAGCGTCTCTGTGGAGAATCACAGCCACATCCTCCGAGGAAAGAGTCACGGCTCCATTGAGATTTCATTGAGATTAACAGTCAATCGATACAAGCAAACAGTGGAAAAGATTAACGCCCGTGTCGCCAGGTCCGGCTTGATTAAAAGAACGTCTTACAGAGTGTTAAGGTTGCTAAACATGAAGATTAACACCGGGCTGATATAAGCCAAACACTGACTGACCTCTTCATTAATGGATCCCAACAGTTTAATGCTGATATTCCAAAAAACCAAAGCCTTTTTGCATTATAATGTCCTGCAAGATCACGCTCGGGCTGAGCTGACAGACTGCTGCCCCATTTGCTGATCTTATAAGGACAAGAGATCATGGGACGAGAAAAGAGAAAGCGCAGAGTAAAACTGAGACGCAAGCTGTCGCCGACACAGCCAGCATTTCCCGATCCTGTCACAAAACCTCAAGATCAGCGGCCATGAAAATAATTAGGTACTTAAAGAAGAAGTTCACCCTAAAATGAACATTTGCTGGAAATGCACTCAACCTCAGGTCATCCAAGATGTAGATGAGTTTGTTTCTTTATCAGGTTTGGAGAAATGTAGCTTTGCATCACTGTCTCAGCAATGGATGCTCTGCAGTCAATGGGTGCCGTCTTAATCAATCATTAAGACGTTTTTAACGAGTCCGTAATCTATTATAATGCTTCCTCCAGTGAAAAAGTTCATCTCCTGTTGTCTCTCACATCAAAATCCTGCCACATATTTGTTGAGAGTTGTTTTGGCTTGTAAACGGTGCTTTCTCTCCTGATTCAGACCAGACCCATTTTTCACTGGAGGAAGCGTTATTATGGATTATGGACTTATATTTTAGTTAAAAACATCTTGATGCATTTGTTTCAGCTTTTGTCTTCTCCAGATGTTAACTGGTGGACTGGAGTGGTGTGGATTATTGTGATGTTTTTATCAGACTCTCATTCTGACGGCACCCATTCACTGCAGAGCATCCATTGCTGAGACACTGATGCAATGCTACATTTCTCCAAACCTGATGAAGGAACAAACTCATCTACATCTTGGATGGACTGAGGGTGAGCACATTTTCAGCTAATTTAAATTTTTGGGTGAACTATTCCTTTAAGACTAAAGAAAGATGCATAAACCCACTTGACAAATAACTTTGCACACTGTAAAAAAAATTATTTTTAAAGCTGTAAATAAAACAGATGTAACATTTTTTGTCCTTTTATTTCAGAATCTCACTTTTAATGTTAGTTGCTGTTTCTTTGTAATTGTGAAATTTACTAGAAATTGATGAGGAAAAATAATTGTTTTAAAAAACTAATATTTTTTGATTAAGAGACAATGAGCAAAAATCATGAAGACAAGAGATTAGATCTAATTCAACGACACAGACATGCTTTACAGCTCAAATTGAAGTTGTTTTGTAATTGACGAATTTTGCAACATTGACATTGTTATTAAATCTGAATGGAGCTGAATAATGACACTATTGTCTTCTGTAGAGCTGCTTTACAGATTAAACTGAAGTTTCATAAATGGCGAATTTTGAACACAGTTATTGTCCTGTGAAGCTGCTTTGAAACAATCTGTATCTATATAAATAAAGATGATTTGACATTTTTTAAGTGTTCAAAGTCTCCATAGTTCAGCGATCTCAGTTTCTATCCATAACTGTTTATCGAGCTTGTACGTTGGGCTGCGGCTGCTGTTTTGGATTATTCTCTATTTCAGTGGTCTTGAACTTCTGGCCCAGACAACACACACAAACTAGACCACCTCAGAGGACTCTACGCTTTCAACTGTGAACAATTTCACAGCTCAATGAACAATTTTCACAACAATGGTCTCCCTCATGACTCAGAAAATAAAATTCTTCCTGACTATCACTCCCACATCGACTCGAGCTGTGTGTCATGAAACAAGCCCGTTGAGGAGCCTGATGATATATGATGAGCGCTGTCCTGCTTCACCAAATAAGAAATGTATAATTTAAGGAAATAAAAATTCTGCCACCATTGACTCATCCTGATGTCGTTCCAGAGCTGTATTAATTTTCTTTCTTCTAACACAAAAGTTTGCCTGAATATTAACATACATTGCTGTTTCCCATATAGCGGACAGAAGAGAAGATTTTTGCACATTTTTGTAAGCGCTTTGAGTACCCAGAAAAACACTATATAAGTGTAACAAATTATTAATTTATTATTATTATTACATAATGATCAAAATTATGTCTGTTTCTAACACAAATCTGTTAGAAAAGGTATCAAGCAAGGACACACAGAATTGCACAAAAGTGATAGTAAATATATATATATATATATATATATATATATATATATATTTATATAAACTTCGTTGGTTTGAATCCTATTTCACTTGTAGGTCTTTCAGGGTGGCCTGGGGAGGGGAGGTATCCAATGGTCACTGGGGTTCCTCAGGGATTGGTTCTTGGACCCCTCCTCTTCTCCACATTCACTACATCACTGGGTCCCATTATACAGGCACATGGCTTCTCCTACCATTGCTACGCTGATGACACACAGCTCTATCTCTCTTTTCAACCAGATGACCCAATGGTAGCTGCACGGATCTCAGGCTGCCTGGCGGACATCTCGGCATGGATGAAAGAACATCACCTACAGCTCAACCTGGTCTTCCCTGCCACTCCGACTCTACAGCATGACTTCACGATTCAGTTAGACTCATCAACTACCCCATCAACTTCGGTCAGACATCTTGGTGTAATCTTTGATGACCAGCTGTCCTTCAAAGAGCACATTGCAAAGACTGCTCAATCTTGCAGGTTTGCACTACACAACATCAGAAAGATCAGGCCCTTTCTGGCAGAGCATGCCGCAGGCCCTTGTCATTTCTAGGCTGGACTACTGCAATGCTCTTATGGCTGGACTACCATCAAACACTATCAAACCTCAACAAATGATTCAGAATGCAGCGGCACGACTGGTCTTCAATGAGCCCAAAAGAGCCCACGTTACACCTTTCTTTATCTCCTTGCATTGGCTACCAGTTGCAGCTCGCATAAAGTTCCAGATACTGATGCGTGCATATAGAACAACCACAGGCTCAGCACCCTCCTACTTCCACTCACTATTACGAATCTACATCCCCTCCAGAAGTCTGAGATCTGCCAGTGAGCGACGCCTTGTGGTACCATCACAGAGAGGCTCAAAATCACTCTCCAGAACATTCTCGTTCACCATTCCTGGCTGGTGGAATAATCTTCCCACCCCTATCCAGAACGCCGGATCCCTGTCAATCTTCAAGCAACAACTGAAAACTCATCTCTTTCGACACTACTTGACTTCATCCTAAACTCAAAAAAAAAAAAAAACTTTCTCTTTCTCTTTATTTATTCCTTCCCTAGCTAGCTTGTACTTATTTGAACAATGCCTGAGACTTGGTGTTACGAGCACTTCCTCTGTCTGATTGCCTCTTCAAGATTAATCGCTTTATGTATTCCCCAATTGTAAGTCGCTTTGGATAAAAGCGTCTGCAAAATGACTAAACGTAAATGTGTAACTGTATATATATATATATATATTTACTATCACTTCTGTGATATTATAATTAAAAGCATACAGATAATATAATATTAACGAAAACATACACTTTCATAACGGTTTCTTAACACTTACTGTATGTACACTTTGTAATAATGCCAAATTAAAAGTTTCACTTAAAAGCCTTTTGTTGTGCTTTAAAGAAGCACGGTTATTTTGATGTGTTGACGAACATACTAAAGCACGTTTAAAATACCTGATTATAATTGTTACTGTAGAGTGTTTTGTTTGATTACATTTAAAGGTAATATTTTTAAATGCACTAAATTACAACTTCATCACTGCAAATGTGTAATTACAAACATATTGAAATGCGTTACATACACATTTTAGTAGAAATGACTTTAAGTATATTTAAGTTGACCAAAAATGCTTGTCAGTACATTCAGCAGTACACCTGAATCATATTTCAAAGACAGAATAAGTAAATATAAAATGAAATTACATATAAAGATGAACTTATCCTAATTAAGTCAAAAACACTCAACCAATTGCATTTCATATAAATTTAACCTACAATACATTTTCATTTAATTGTAAATAATATGCAATTACAATAAGTGTCAGAAAACATTACGTTAAGAGAAAATGCTATTTCAGTCTTTCTACTTCAAAATTTCACGTTCAATGTGTTATCTACTGTTTCTTTGCAATTAATTGTGAAATTTGCTACAAATTTCTGAGTGAGCTTTTGCACCTTTTTTTCAGTGTATGATATTTGCATAATAAGTACTTATATAAAAGCATGCTAAAGTGTTCGACTTTTTCGATAAACACACACAAGCGTCCTTTCACATGCATGTGCTGTGACGTCTTTACATTATACATTAGCTTGTCTCCAGTCCTGTGTTCAACGAGTCTCTCGCCCAGTAAAATTAACCACCTTCATCTTCCAGCCAACTGGCCTCAAGGCACCAAACAGGAAGTACATCAAAGTCTCTATTAGGTGAGAAACAACTTGTGTGCTCCTAAGTGCTTCTGGGTAGGAGTTTCTAAATGAATAAACAGGTCAGAGAGAGTTAGTTCTGTCCATTTGGAGTAAGTGACCCTGGAGGATGATGCACCAGCTTTTCAACTCTACAACTCGACTTCATTATGCCTTTTAGCATGAGAAGAGACGCCGCTCTCTGCACACGACTCGGTAAACGTTAGCTGAGGACATGGCTGATACTGTAGGGCACATGGGAGGGAAAGATTTGTACAAGACATGATTTGCATGCCGAGAGGGGTTTGACAAAATACAACCGTAATGAGAGTAAATGCAAACTTGATTGCTTTTGTTTACTAGAAAACAGATAAAAATCACTAAATGCAATTTATGTGACTTTGGAAAACAAAGTGATATTAAATAAATGTATAATGCAAAAATATTATTTCTATTTCAAGTAAATGCTGTTATTTGTAAACTGTAAATTTAAAGTATATAATATTTTTTTTTATTTTCAACATTGACAATAATCAGCATATTAGAAGGATCATGTGACACTGAAGACTGGAGTAATGATGCTGAAAATTCAGCTTTGATCACAGAAATAAATTACATTTTACAACATATTCAAATAGGAAACATTTGTTTGAAATCATATTAATATTTCACAATATTAAAATTTTACTGTATTTTTGATCAAACAAATGCCGCCTTAGTGAGCATAAGTCGTCGTCGTGACGTATTGTCAAGTATGGTGACCCATCCAAGTACGTTTAACCCATCCAAGTGCACACACACAGCAGTGAGTAGTGAACAAATGCACACACACACACACACACACACACACACCGTGAACACACACCTGGAGCAGTAAAAAAAAGTAAAAGTAAAAGCAGTAAAAAATAAAAGCCTTCTTTCAAAAACATAAAAAAATCTTTATGCAAAAACTGTTATTAAATTTCACAAAGAATTACAAATAAACAGCAAACTTGACATTTTGAAGTAGAAAGAATTAAAAAGTATTTTTTTGTAAAATATAAAATAATTTTTACAGTGTAGTGTAAACCCAAACATGCTCGTTTATCCCAGTTTAATGTGCAGTTTTAACTATAAATATATGGAGTATATTGACTTCCTGAAGAGTGCAAACACTGCTGGATGGAATCACTAAGAATTAATAGCACCGACTGATAGTGATTCACTAAAGGAGTTATGCAAATCAGGTAACAACACAAGCGTGTCCATAAAATCTGTGCTGAAAGCAATTTGCATGGTGCAATTCCCCATCTCGCAGGTCGCTTCTGAGTGCTCGGTTACTTCACTGGGACTTCATCAGCATCAGTCTGCCACTGCGATCCAAAAAATCAGCTCTTTTAAATATGTGAACATAAACCCAGCTACAAACTTTTCTCCATCATTTGATCATCTTGATGAAGTACTGTTCCACTGATCAACATAAACATCTTTTTTAAAATCCCTTCCTAAATATGAGCATTAGTGATAGTGAGGCTTGACTTAGTAAACAGCTCAGCTTGTGTGTCGCTGATGTTAATGAGATACTGATCCACACAGCTGGAGGATCTGATGGACATATGACGTCTGGAGCCTTTAAAGAGCCGCTGTACACAAAAACCCATCAGAAACACACCAGCAACACAGCAGGAGAGTGTGTGTGTGTGTACAGATGACTTTACCCTGAAGCAAAATAATATTTCAGAAGAAAACCGACAATTCTCTTCTCTTAGATAAAACCCCTGACTGGTTTCACTTTAGCTTTCAGTTTGAATGTGCTTTATCTTCATGACAAATAAGATGCGTACAAAGAAAACACAACACAACACGCTTCTTCTTTAAGATGAAATGTTTGATCATCTCTTGTAGAGCGTTGCATGTGAACTATCTCTCACCCAGACTCATATACTCAGTGTCTCTCACTTAACCTGGCCGAGCAATGAACCCTTACGATAAAACCTCTGAGAGCACAGATCTACTCATCCCAGAGTCATTTACATACAGCATCAGGCTTATCCGATGAATCCTCCTCCAGAGCTTTAAAGGAGTAGTTCACACAAAAATTAAAATGTGCTCTTCCTCAGGTCATCCAAGATTAGGATGAGTTTGTTCCTTCATCGGGTTTGGAGAAATGTATCATTGCATCAGTGTCTCAGCAATGGATCCTCTGCAGTGAATGGGTGCCGTCAGAATGAGAGCTGATTAAAACATCACAATAATCCACAAGTAAGCCACACCTCGGATTATAGTTAAAAACGTCTTAATGATGGATTTGTTTCAGCTTTTGTCTTCTCAAAAAGTTAACTGATGGACTGGTGTGGATTGTGACTCTCATTCTGACGGCACCCATTCACTGCAGAGGATCCATTGCTGAGCAAGTGATGCAATGCTACATTTCTCCAAATCTGATGAAGAAACAAACTCATCTACATCTTCAACAAATTTCATTTCACGAGTTCGCCTGCCCATCCAGTCCTGATGGTTAATGGTACCTAACTTCCTTTATTAATTTTTTTAGTGAACTATTCCTTTAAAGGTGTAGCATGTTATTTCTGCACAGCTGGCTGCACCAAACAGAAATAATGAGGAGGGAATTCACCTCAGATTATTTGCATGTGCTTCTGCTTTGTTCCAGCTCCTGATTCACTAAAGGAATTACGCAAATCAGGTAACGGCACAAAATGTGTGCTCAACACAATTAGCACGGTGAAATTACCCATCTCGCAGCTCGGAGCAGACTGTTAGGATGATCTGACAGAAGGTTGCTTTGTAAGAAATTCAGTGCAATCTTATTCACTAACTTTAACCAGGTGCTAAATTTTCCTCAAAAAAAAGAAAGAAAAAGGAAAAAAAGGACATTGTCATTCATCACAAACACGTATTCTTTCTTTGTATGTAAATTCATTTTATTATAGATTATACTATTAGTATGCACAAAAATCTAATAACAAACCCATAATAATAAATGATGAACAACTTGAAAAATCCCACAGATTTACTGTAGATTTAAGGGCAAACCCAAGCCATTTCTAGAGACCTGTTCTAACAAGCAACCTCACACTGTAACTCCTAATCTGAGCCGTACAGCTGTTCGCCTGATACCTTTTACATTAATGAACAATATGTCACACTCTGTGAGAGAAAGAAATAGCGGGAGATTTATAAAGAGAGAACGACAGAGAGAGAGGGACTGCTGGTATGCAATCGTTTCATATGCTTATTTACTAGATATGAATAAATCAACATGCTAATATATGTAAAACGCCTGCATTAGATATTCATGACATGTCATTGTGTGAAATTATTTTACTCTGAATATGCTGGGTGCAATATGTGCATTCAAGCTGTATATCATGTATGTAGTATATGCATAACAGAGAGACGCTCAGACACGTATGCATGAGATCCTGGTCTTTAATCTCGAGCGCCGGAGCTCATCCGGTCGGGCAGTTTGTGGCTCCGGGTGGAAGAGCAGATTTGCTGTAATCCACAAGTCAGTTTTTCCACTGATAACAACCACAATAAAAAGACCACCGAACACTCTGACATATGAAGGAGGTTTTAAAACAGAGGTACAGCTCAGAAACGGCACACTATTTCAACCTGCGGCATGATAAAACTGTAAAAAAACACAAACTTGCGCTGAAATTTATTCAATAAATGTATCCTTTCCTTATATATAATTATACAGATTAAATTTTTTCATTAAAATGAACACAAGTGAAGATTTTTAACCTTAAATTTTTTAAATATCAATATTTTTTAAATATCATATTTATTAATATGGCAATCCCAAACTACAAATGGGCTCAATTCATACTAATTCATACTAATTCATTAAAAATAATAAAAAATAAATAATTAATAGTAAACATCATGAATTGAATGATTACTAAATAAAAATAAGACTTTTAAGTAATTATGTATATGTATGTATGTATGTGTGTGTGTGTGTGTGTGTGTGTGTGTGTGTGTATATATATATATATATATATATATATATATACATACATACATATACTTTCTTATATACTGTTTATATACTGTATATTGTATATTTTTTATTGTAGTATAATTTCTAATTTATTTACATAATTTATTATATGATCTAATGAAATGATTACTTTCTCTCTTTGTATAGGTATATATTTAATTTATTTAATTAAATAAAAAGTCATAAATAATATATATATATATATATATATATATATATATATATATACACACACACACATATATATATTCTTTTTTTTTTTTAAATTGAGGATAAGGAAAAATCTCTCTCAAATCTGGTAAAAATATTTCCATTACTAGTCAGTAGTGTTTGTGCCATTATAATACATTTATTAGACTTAAACTTTAATTTCTTGAATTTCACAGACCTGTTCAATATAAGTACTTTCATACTTTGACAATATTGTACTTGTTTACGGTCAATACAGTGAAGCTTTGCTGTTAACTGATTATGAGGTTATGACTCTCTCTCATAAGTGAGGTAGTACAGTTTATCGCTCAATACTGCATGGCGCTCATTTCTGATCTGGGTACAGCAGCTGTGAACACTAAGCATTGAATATGTGCTTTTTTTAGTGGAGATCCATGTTGAGTCAAGCTCTTTTCTATTCACAACACAGAAGAAGAGCAGAGTTTGATCCGAGTGTTATCTAAAAGTCTAAATGCGAGTGCCAAGTTTGCTTCTACCTTACATTTCTGTAATATTTCTTTATCATATCAGCACACAGAAATGAATGCATGGTGGGATTTCACTGCAGAACTAATAATATTCTGTTGAGCAGAAAATGTCAATACTTTAGCACCCAGTGCAGAATGAGATCAATATAATATGGTTATTTATATCAAACACGTCGAGGTTACAGAGCAAATGCGATTCGTATTTTTCATAACTACTGCTATTTGAGATTCTAAAGAGAACTTCTGAACAAAAATATGGTTTTGGTTTTGATTACATTTATGCTTTTATCAAAAGCAAGGAACCACAGCAATTTGTGAAAGAGTCAACAATACTTATCCCATAGTACTGAGACTGCTCTCATTAGAGTTACAAATGACCTGCTCTTATCATCTGATCGTGGTTGTATCTCTCTATTAGTGCTACTGGATCTTAGTGCTGTGTTCGACACTATCGATCACAACATTCTTTTGAATAGACTAGAAAACTTTGTTGGCATTAGTGGAAGTGCATTAGCATGGTTCAAATCGTACTTATCTGACCGCCATCAATTCGTAGCAGTGAATGAAGAGGTATCATATCGATCACAAGTGCAGTATGGAGTACCTCAAGGCTCAGTACTAAGGCCATTACTTTTCACGCTTTACATGTTACCCTTGGGAAATATCATCAGGAAACACGGGGTTAGCTTTCACTGTTATGCTGATGATACTCAGCTCTGACAAACAATAAATCCAAAAAAGCAGGTTTCTAAATGCTAAGCTACAATTCAAACCAACAGATCCATGAGTGTGTGTGTGTGTGTGCTCGTGTGTGTTTATGTGCCTTAAAGCAAATGCGTTCTGCCTCACATCAACGTCAACGTGTCAACACAAACTAATCTGGATTATATTCAAAGGAAAGAGAGATTTCTGAATGTGCCCTCCAGAAAAAACACTGATGAAAGGAAAATGAAACTGCACAAAGGTTTGAGCTTTTCTTTTCTGTGACATCTCATGGCAACATGTCAATCAGAATAAATAAGAAATGACAGCAGAGGCTGAGAGGTGTGTGGTAAGTGTGTGTGTGTGTGTGTGTGTGTGTGTGTGTTTGTGTGAGTGTGTGTGCGAAATCTATAGATTGACACCTGGTTCCTATGGCAACCTAAAGATGGTCCTTTAACCTGTGAAACAGATGCTGTGTGTGTGTGTGAATCTAACCATAGACGGTCTGCTGTCAAAAGCTGTGACACACACACATATACACACACAACAAACACACACACACACAACAAACACAAACACACACACACACACACAAGCACAAATAAATGTTCAAATGACACAGAAACAGCAGAAGGACATCGGCTGCAGGTCATCCCTGGTGTGTTTAAGTGTGTGTGTGTGTGTGTGTGTGTGTGTGTGCAGACACTTCAGTCTTTGAGATCTGAACCATAGGTTGCACAGTTTTGTCATTTTTTTTCAATATCAGTGTTTATTTTGTCTTTCTTAAAGGGACAGTTCACCCAAAAATGAAACTCATACAGGTTTGTTGCTCCAAACCTGTATGAGTTTCTTTTAGCTGCTGAACACAAAAGAATATAAAAGTGAAATATCTATAATTCACTGTGTGAAACAGCTCTCTTAATACCTTATGACATTATATTTTAGTAAATTTCTCTGAGACTATACATGCCACAGTTTTAAGTCTGGATGTCCTGTACAGAGCACATTCAGAGCTTTCAGAGATAAATGATTGGATGTTTCACCATGACCACTCCCTCTCCTTGGTCTTCAAAAATGTCTGAAATTAATTTAGTGACACTCTTATGGAAATATGATAATATTTTGTAATTATCATTTAAATCTGTCAATTTTTTTAATTGTGTGTCATAAATCAACATCTCAGGAAAATGTTATGGGGTTTCAAATCAAAATATGACTTTCTGTTACGAAACAGGATGTTGATTTCATAGATGTCCTCAAATGAGGACACCGGGACTAAAAGCATGTTTATTACGCATTTTGGGAGACATAACAAATGAATAGGGAAAGAAATTATATTTCAATATTCTATGAACTATTATATATTATTATGAAAATCTTGCCAATTATTACACTCATTATTACACTTCTTTTTTCATTACATGTTGCCCCAAAAACACATTAATATGCAAATTAGATTTAGTTTATAGATACATTGTATATAATGAGAAAACCCATTTATGGCCATTTTACACACATTTTGCATAAAGAAAAAAGGTATATCGAATCATTCTGTTATAACATAGTTGAGAATCATCTTTATACAAAATTTGGTAAAAAAAATAATAATCTTAAACTAAAAATGTATTGGTGATTTAAAAAATAAATTGTTTTTGCCTATGCATGTTCATTCATGTCTTTTTAATTTTTTTTAAGAAATTGAATCCCAATGTCCTCTACCGAGGACATAGCATAACTTATGAATGAAATATCTTCTTTTTTTTTTTTTTTTTTACATTATTCTAAATGCTCTAAACAATGTAAAGCCATGAAAAAACTAATTTTTTCCTAAAACTTTTTTCTCGGGTCTTAAGAGGTTAGATTGAGAGTATTTCATGTGTAAAAAAAGTTACTTGCTTCATTAAAAGTTAATTACTTCAGAAAAGAGAAAAAACTCAAAAACAAACATCAGACTTCTATATAGCCTATGAAAAAATAAAAATAAAAATGGAGCATCAAAATGACCAGTAATTATAGTGAATGTAAAGATTCTATTTAAACAAGTAAACATACAACGTAAAATCATACATTACTGCAATTCAAAATGAAATATTCTAATCAAAAAAATTAAATGTTTCTCTCTCTCCTTTGTGTGTGTGTATACATTGTATATATAAACTGTATGCACACACACACACACATACTGCATAAATACATTCTTAATGCATTCAAAATAACCTTACGATCATTTGCGTTTGTACAGGTATGTGGTTATTGTAAACAAAGTCGCTGAATTACAATTTAAGACTCAACTATTCAGGCTCACACTTTTAGAAAATATATTTTCAAACGGCTTTTAGAATTAACAGTGTGTATGTTAATGATTTATGAAAAGATACAGAGGATTACAGGATGTGTTATTAAGCATTATGAAAACCTTAAAAAATGCATCATGTATACAGGTTTCGAGAAAAGACTAAAAATGAAAAAAGCTGTCTTTAAAGGTTTATGTAAGCTTTATTTAAAAATAACTGAAGCCTATGGCACGTCCTTACTGAGATCAGTCAATGTGTGTGAGATTGAATCAGAGGGAATTGCCTTTTAAATGCTCTAATGTCAGGTGTGTGTGTGTGTGTGTGTGTGTGTGCATGTTTATGTGGTTTATGAGGACACAAATGTGTATAATGACATGGGTATGACAGAGGTATTACAATATGAAGGTGGTTTATGAGGACACAAATGTGTATAATGACATGGGTATGACAGAGGTATGACAATATGAAGGTGGTTTATGAGGACACTGCCTATGTCCCCGTAATTCAAAAGGCTTAAAAAACATACTAAATGGTGTTTTTTTGAAAATCTAAAAATGCACAAAGTCTCCTGTGAGGGCTAAGTTTAGGTGTAGGGTTGGTGTAGGGCAATAGCACACACAGTTTGTTCAGTATAAAAACCATTACGCCTATGGAGAGTCCCCATAAACCACAAAAACCAACATGTGTGTGTGTGTGTGTGTGTGTGTGTGTGTGTTGAGGAGAGAATAACCTTGCAATTCATTCACCTTTTACTTTCAAGGACAGTTTTGTGTGTGGCCTTTCATTCTATTAGCTTTCCAAGCAGACTGTGGTCAGAGGCACAGCAGTGTGTGTGTGTGTGTGTGTGTGTGTCTCTCATCCTTTGACAGCAGACCATCTGTGGTTGAATCAAATTTCGCAGGTGAATCTGAATCCTAGAGAGTTTGTTCCAAATTTATCCATAAAACACTGATGTCACACTGTCCTGCTGCCGTCAGCGTCACAAACAACACAATAAAAATATTCCAGCATAATTACAATGTAGTTTGCAGACATACTCAACACACAGCTTCCTCTCCAGTCCAGCCAGATCATTAATAGAAACAAAATAAAATAAAAACAACTCACTCAAAAAGCATGATTATGACGTCAGAGCTCATTAACATATGACCATCCACATTTACGTATCATTACATGTACTGTTTTCAGACTTACGGAGACTTAAGAGTAAAAATAAAACAAACTGCTACTAAACTGAACATTATTTCTCCTTGAAGAGCATAAAAGAGGCTTCAGATCCGAGCATCACTTATGATGTTTCTCAAACACTCAGAGAACTGTGACATAAAACCGGCTTGAGTTCTGCTCAGAAACAATCGATGTGTGACATGTGTTGCTCTCAGATCTGAACAGAAATCACGTCAGAAGAAAAACGCCATGCCTGCAAGACCACAGAGACGGTAAAAACCAGATCAGGAGAAACTCACCCTCCATTGCGTACTTCATATCCATAGCAAAGAGGTTCCACATGATTTCAGCACTGGTTCTGCCCATATTCAGCTCTTGAGGGAACCTGGAATGACATAAAAACAGACATCGTTACAACCATACAGCAGTTCATTCACCCCTCACTCCATCAGAGTCCTGATCTAGTGGTCCTGGTCTTCAGAGCTCTCAAAACCACATAAAGATCCTGCTGTCTGTGGTGTATAACACATGCAGCAACTAATTAGAATTAATTATATAAATATATATTTATTTTTATTCATATTTATAATACATAATAAATAATTGTGTAATTTTTTTATTAATCAATTTGTAAAATATATTTTTATGACTTTTATTAGAATAATTTTAATTAAAAATCGTAAAAATAACTAAATAAATATTAAATGAAAGAATGCATATAAATTGTGTGTTTGAAGGAATGAAGTAATCATAATACATTTGTATACATTTATATATTTTAATGATTTTTATTCAAAAAAAAATTTATTCAAAAAAATTATTTCTTTAAGAAATAAAGAAAGAATTAATAATAAATGTTTGAAATTAATGTCATAATAAATTCATTCAAGTATATTTTTATAGTTTTATTAGAATTATTTAGTTAAAATAAATAAATCTCAAAATAAAGAAAGAAATAATTTGTTAAAAATATATTTTGTAACAAATTAAACATATAATAACTTTTTATTAGAACTCTTTTTATTCACAAATTCTGGAAGAAAGAAAGAAAGAAAGAAAGAAAGAAAGAAAGAAAGAAAGAAAGAAAGAAAGAAAGAAAGAAAGAAAGAAAGAAAGAAAGAAAGAAAGAAAGAAAGAAAGAAAGAAAGAAAGAAAGAAAGAAAGAAAGAAATGAATGGCATAACAAATGTGATCATTAAAAATCTAAAATATTTTAATAACTGTTTATTTGAATTATTTCTGTTAAAATAAATCTAGAAAGAGAGAAAGAATAATAAACATTTAAAATGAATGTCGTAATACATTTGTTAAAATATATTTTAACAATATTTATTAGAATCATTTTGTTTGAATCAATCTAGAAAGAAAGAAAGAAAAAAGGAAGAAAGAATTAAACATATTTTAATAACTTATTACAATTATTTTTACGGAGTGTCTATTTACACTAAGAGCAAATAGTTCACCTTGTTGGCTATTTACACAAACTCCGCCCACTTACGTGTGATTGAGACGGTCAACACTGAAAAAAGATGCTTGTTTAATATTAGCTTCAGTGGCATTGATGGTAAGGCGCATGCTTTTGGACACGATCGACCCGAGCTCGAACCCGCCTTTTGCCGAACTTTTTTTCTCCCTTTTCAAATCTCATATCACATGGAAAGGCATTTATTTTCAATAAAAATTAAGGAAAATCATTTTTTATTTAAAAAAGTTGAAAATAAAAGTATCGGGTAGGGTTAGGGTAGGTGTAGGGAGGGCTTTATTGTCCCTATAAGGTGGCATCCACTTAATTAAAACTATAATTTACACTCAATATTTTATTATTGCGTACTCTTTTATAATCTACTACAATACTGAGGTGCCGATAATTGCCACTATTTGCAATAAGTAGTATAAATAGCAGAAAATATTGCTATTTTAACAGTGTAAATAGAATAGCCGCTGCCTTATTTTTATTCATAAATTCCTATTGAGAGAAAGAAAGAAAGACAAAGTAAACAAAAGACAAGAAATAATAAATAAGCATTTGAAATGAAATGCAGCATTTCCAGCAGTTTCAGTTCTAGACTAGGTCTGGTCTTCCCTCCACCTCTGCAACTCCATCTGCTGCAAACACACAAACCATCAATGACCGAGAGAAGAGAGGGGTGTACAAGGGTCCTGTCCCGTTCTACACGCGTGTGTTTTTGCACATACGAGCACATACTGCTCACGGCCACCCATTTCACCGCTCTTCCCGCCGCAAGAGCTGTTTCCATGGCAACCGCTGCCGTACCGTATCAGCGAGTGAAGCGATCGGTTCTCTGCTCCCCCACTGATCAAAAACAATCTCAGATCAATCTACACCAGACTCAACCCTCTTTAATTGCTTTAGGAGCAACAGAAGAAGCTCAGAGACGGACACATATGAATGCAGATGAACACAGGACGATCGTGAACACTCTCTCTCTTAGTGATGGAAGGATGTGTTCCTAACCAGAGTCATTTACTGCGCTTCATTAGGGAGCCTTTCTCCCTGTGACTCTGCTCTGTAAAAATTCATTTTAGACTTTCACAAAGCATAAAAATCCAATTTGGTTTTCAAATCGTTCGGACTGACCGTCCACGCTGTCATTTTGCAAATGATGTTCAGATAATACTGTACAGCAGTGACTTAAACTCAGCATGAAATGTTGTTCACGAGACGTTTGCTTCTGTAAAGTGATTTATTGTGGAAAACTGATTTGATCTGATGGGAGGAAGAAGGTGGAGGATGTCATTATTATTACGATGAAAGAATATGAAGACAAACATTGTTATAACAGCACACACCGATTAAGTTTTCATAATAAGACTAGGAACATGCATTAAGGAAATACAAAAAGAGTCATGTTGACTTTAAGTAGTTAAGTAGTCCCAGGCACTGAACCCAATATACACTATCATTTAAAAGTTGGGGTCAGTAAGATTTATATTTATTCAAAAATTAAGTTAAAGAGATTTACAAAATTACAAAAGATTTCAATTTCAAATAAATGCTGTCATTTTGAAGTTTCCGTTCATTAAAGAATCCTGAAAAATAAAACGTATCACCGTTTCTACAAAAATATTGGGCAGCGCAACTGTTTTCAACATTGATAATAATCAGAAATGTTTCTTGAGCAGCAAATCAGTATATTAGAATGATTTCTGAAGATCATGTGACACTGAAGACTGGAGTAATGATGCTGAAAATACAGCTTTCATCACAGAAATAAAATACAGTTTAACACATATTCACATAGAAAACAGTTATTTTAAATTGTAATAATATTTCACAATTTTTCTGCATTTTTGATCAAATAAATACAGCTTTGGTGAACAGAAGAGGCTTCTTTCAAAAGCTATAAAATATCTTACCAACCCAAACTTCTGAAGCTTTTGAGGAATTGCTGTAATTCACATCAGCACACAAGTTTCACATCATTCATTACGCAGCGAAAGAGTAAACTCAGAGATGATAATTCAGCACAAATCTCTACAGACTCTATTCATACTTCATTTTCTACAATAAATTTCAACGTGCCATCTGATTTTGGAATTTCGTAAACTTTATACCTTAATAAAAGTAGGTTTATTAAAGAATCTCACACTGACTTGACAGAATGTTCATCACTCGAAACAAGACATGATGTCATAGTAATATTTGCATACTGAACTGTGATTGGTTTTCTCTGTTGCAACATTTTCATCCTAAAACTTACACCTAAAACACTGCTTTGCTATAGACCGCCAAAACACAGAAAACAACACAGTTTCTTGGACCGTGATCCGTCCCGTGACAGATGGGTTTGACTCAGTTGTTCCAATTTAGAGAAAACAAAGTGTGAAAACTGATTAAAACACAGAATCAAAGTAATTTCTCTCAGATGCAGTGTTACTGTGCTTTGCTTTTGTAGAGCAGTGTGATTCCCAAGCAAATCTAGTTTTCCTTCTCAGTGGTTGAGACCAGGACTAATGACCCTGTTACTCCAGTAACATCACACACACACCCACACAGAGAGAGAGAGAGAGAGAGAGAGAGACTCCTGCAAAGGGTGAAATAAAAGATAAAAAAGAGTTGAATAAAAAGAAATGCTTGAAGCGAAAGGAGAACAAATCGAGGGAAAGACGATTCTTCTCTGGGTTTGTTCAGGATGCTGAATTATTCACAACTAATGCCTGCCTGTGATTTTTGTTGCAGAAACAGCTATCGATGTCTGTTTTGCACACACACACACACACACACACACACACACACACGCACGCACATTTGTTTTTGTGAATTGTGGGGACATTCCATAGGTGTAATGTTTTTTATACTGTACAAACCATATTTTCTATCAGCGCTACACCTACTCTACTCTACACCTAAAGCAATCATTATACAAATTTGTCCTCATATGTCACGAAAACACGCACACGTTACATATCACATATTGCATCTCATTGCAAAGTGCTTATGAAATACTGCAATCTACGGACATCCCAAAATCATTCGTCTTACAAAGCGAAGCTTTTATTGCTGAAATGTTGCTCTTTAATATCTCAAGATTCTCAGAAAGAATTCCCAGTTATGTTTAATTGAAGCATCTCAGTGCATAGCTTTAAAATTAATATGAAGACTTCAGATGTAAAAACCTCTTAGTCCGTTTGAGATTTTTCTTTTTATCAGGCTCCTATGAAAATATCATATTTTTTTCAAATTAGGCATTCAATAACTGACTAATAATCTTTTCTTTGTCATTAAAGTGAAATTACTAAACCTAAACATAGAAGCATGATAAAAATGCTAATTTAATAGAAAATAATCATAGACAGACTTTGAGATTTTTGCATCTTTAGTCTTCATATGGTCAGATGATTTGATCTTGAAAGAATTTGATGAGGAATGGTTGAGTTGATATGGAGGAAGTTGATGCTTAAGTTGCAAAGGTATGAACTCAGATCATTGCTGTCTAGGAGAAACACCTAATGGCAATGCATATTATTAACATATTTCTGCAGTTTTTCTGTTCTGTGGAAAAAAACACAACAACAGATACATTCAGATGGTTTCGCAGTGTGTGTGTGTGTGTGTGTGATACGCACTGGTTAATGATGGGTGTGTAGGCCGTTCTGTCTTCATCAATAACAGACACCATCAGGGTGATCAGTTTGGGCCAGAAGTCCAGGTTCTTGATGGACGGACCCTGTTCCTCACGCGGCAGATCCTGCTTCTTAGCCTGCAAAGACAGAGAGACAGAAGATTAATACAGATAATAAAAATCTCTCCTTCTCCCATGTGTTTAGAGTTTAAATAATTCAGTCCAGTTAACTGATGGGACAGAGGAGAATCTGAGCGCCCGGCACTCCGATTAAGTGTTTTGCTTCAAAAGACACATTTTATTAGGTGGTGTGAACACACACACACACACACACACACACACACACACACACACACACACACACACACACACAGAGAGAAAACTCTGATTAAAATAATTTACACTCAACACATTAAGTGTTTCCTGCCCTTTAAGCTCATTAACACCTTCATTAATTATGTAAATCCTAAATTCTGCAGCCACACCATTTACTAAAGCGACTCTCACACAGTCAGTGTTTGGGATCCTACTAGTCTGCTATTATTCTAGTAGAATAGAATACTATCTGTTTGGATTGGTAACCAACTCCGTAGAAACCAGGAGGCCTCAAGATGGCATAAAATGGTTAAAAATAAGTTAAAACAAATGAAAATCAAGATGTCTCATTTAAATTTATTTTAGTTTTGCCAAGCTCTAAAATATTTTTAGGGTGGAAATTTTAAGTAAAATCCTTATCCCTAATCCATATGTGGTAAATCATTGTTTAACAAGTGTGGGATCCCTGAGGCACATTCTGTTCCTGAAATGTAATTATTTTAATTAGTTACTTATTTTAATCTATGGACAATCCTAGTTTCTGTAAATTAAAAAACAAAAAACAAACAAAAAAAATTTCATTACTGCAGAAGATGTACCAGAGGAAACCTATTGGTCTACATTTTAATATATTGTTGTGGAAAGTGGGACATGCATCTTGGAGTCAAAAAGGTTGAGAACTACCACTCTAACTCATTAATAATGCCTGTAATCGCCAGTATTAGGAAATTTCAAGATGTTGCATTGGATCTTAAAAGTCAAAATGACATGGCAATCCATGACATCTATCATCTAATGCCAAGTAGAACAGGATGTCTGATTAAATAAAATAAATCATCTGGGGGGGTCATCACATACAAGTAAGGAGCAAAATAATAAAATAATGCCTTAAAAGCTTTTCAGCTATGGGCGTATCTAATAATCTGTGCAGCCTGGGTGACATCAGTAGGAAAGAAAGGCCATTTCAAAAGTCAAACATTTTCATTTTTGATAAAAGATTGCAAAGACTAGACTTTTTTAAGGTTCAGTATGTATACTCAGAAAAGGAAAAAGGCTTACAAGGCCAAATATTCATGAATTATGCACAATAAAGCCAGGAATGTGTACTACGATAGTATAAAGTGCAAGTTTTTTTCTTTTAAACTGACATTTTTGTTCCACTTTCATCCTCAAACATTTAACAGGTGTTTAGTCTCGCTCTGTGACAGCACTTCTGCCATTTCTCATAACCTCAGAGAGATTGACAGCTACAACATTAGTGTTTAACAGCGAATAACCTGTGAAACACGCACTTAAGTCATATCTACTGCAATGCATTCAAACAGCACACATCTGCTGAACTTGCTCTCAAAATTTTCTTGACCTTTATAAATAGCAACACCAAGGTCATGTGTTTGATTCCCTACTGAATAAAATACAAACCTTGAATGCATGAATGCATGGATAAAAATTCAGCTAAATGTATAAACGATAATTCAAGATGTTTTTATAGCGATACTTACATTGTAGACAAACACTAACATATTAAAGATGTATGGAAACGAAAAAGAATCACATTTATCGTTCCAAACAGGGTGGCCAACCGTACTGCTATATAAACGCAGTCTAAATTCAAGGAAATTCAGTGTGCATCTTTAGTGCTTACATAGCTGTAAAGACACCAGCTATTACACTGTGAGTATGATCAGCTGAATTACAGGTGCCACTATCTCTTGGCAGACAGGTCAGAGTTTACTCCGGGGGGATATTTATTTATCATGGCTCTGGATGGTAAAATCAGCACACACACTTCCCTCCCCTGACTCTCCCACAATGCACTTCTGTCTGACATCAGGCCAGGCTTATTTGATGGACAACTGGGCATCATGCCAGGTTTATTTCGGGCATCTCTCTAGGCTGCTTTCCACGGCAAGACAATTCTCAGTGAAATACGAGAGCTTTGGAATTCTCCGGTCTCTGGGAATTCTAGAATTAGATTCCAGTAGCAGTGTGGGAAAAAGTGAGAGCCGGAGCTGTCCATGGTACTGAAGCATAATTTACTGTGCTCATACGCTATCCGTGGTACTGAAACACACACAGTCTGATTTAGTTGTATTATGAAAATTAGTAATCTTCAGTATTTTAAAGGAGTCATTAAAGGAGACAATTTTGCATAATTTCATAATTGTTCCTCATTGAAATTGACAATTTCCAATTCTATTTAATTGTAATTCCAGTCAGGTTTTTAAGTCATAATTTAGTTTGGTAACACTTTATTTTAAGGTGTCCTTGTTACATGTTACATGTACTTACTATTATAATAACAATTAATTATGCATAATTACATGCAAGTAACCCTAAATCAAACCCTAATCCTAACCCTAACCATATAGTAAGTACATGTAGTTAATTAATATTACCCAGTACTTAAGGTGTAACAAGGATACCTTAAAATAAAGTGTAACCCTTTAGTTGATATTAAGGGTCAACGATTTTGTAATTTTTTTAATAAACAATGATACATTAAATTGATCAAAAGTAACAGTAAAGACATTTATCAGGTCACATAAGATTAATGTTTAAAATAAATGTTGCTATTTTGAACTTTCTATTCATCAAAGAATTCTAAAAAAATGTATCATGAAAACTGTATCATTTCTAAGGATGTAACGTTCTGGAGTAATGGCTGCTGAAAATTCAGCTTTGCATCACAGGAATAAATTATATAAATTATTTTAAAATATATTATAACAGCAGCTATTTGAAATTGTAATAATATTTTTCTCTTTTTACTGCATTTTTTATCAAATAAACAGAGCCTTGGTGAGCAGAGGAGACTTCTTTCTCACACACACACACACACACACACACACACACACACACACACACACACACACACACACACACACGCACACACACACACACACACACACACACACACACACAAAGGGTCAGTTTACAAAAACATTTTAAAATGGTCAGTTCAGCATTTACTAATAAGGGCAAAATGCATCATGGATTATGTAACACACACTAAACATGCTCTGTGTCACATTACACAAGAAAAATGAACTGCTGTTTGTTTTTGTAAAACCATAAGGATTTTTCTCCCTTTCTCTCATACACAGTGCTTCCTGTAAGGCCACAGCAGCGAGTGTTTATTTATTCAGTCATCTTATCTTAAGCACAACAAAGCTGAATACTAAGACCTGTGTGTGTGTGTGTGTGTACTAGTTTACATTTACAGTAAATCCAGCAGTAATGCACACACCTGCACATATATGCTGTTTTACAACCTAGCTGGAGCCTAATAAGTGACTCATAAGCGAGTTTCACAGGAGATCTTGCTGACATCTGTGTTGCGTATATGGGTCTGTATGTGGTATGTGAGCGTGCAAAGCAGTTTTACTGAAGGAAAAAGCATCTCCTTGAGGGCGTTGACTAATATGTGCTGAATTAGATTAAAGTCAGAGCAGGACAACAGCACCGGCTCACACTCCTCTACAGCTGCATCTGAAGAATGAAAGAAACGCCTGTTCTCGATTCCTACCATGACTGTGGAACAGCATTATATGTTACATTTACAAATAAAAGACAAGGAGTAACATTTATAGTGCTAAAACACAGGCAACCACAAGTAACCACATAGTAATGCCCAGAAACAGAAACAGCCTAATAACCACACACATTACCCTAGAATTAACACAGCAGGTATTGCACAAGTTAACACAAATCACAAGGTCTTCAGAAAATATAAGCGTCTAGTTATTCAATTCAATCCTTTCTGAATGTCTGTTTGGATCATTTACACTTTACATTGAACTGGCTTTATTAACTATATTGACTGTGAGTGTGTGTGTGTGTGTGTGTCACATCTCTTATGCAAGTTCACAGCAACAATGACAAGAAAGAGCGCCCACATCTGCCTGTCATCACACTGAGACACGAGTAAGGTCATCACTATGGTACACGCACACACACACACTCAACACAAAGACTATTTCTCATGCAGCTGAGTCACTCCACCCAAACGTGAGATTAAATGAGGGATGGATTTTCCTCGGGGCACATGAGTGTGTGTGTTTATGTGTGTGTATGACTGTGTGTGTGTCAGTTGGTGTAAGAGTGTAACTAACTGTTGTAAAACAAAGGATCCAATTCCATGGCAGACGTAGAGGATTTTGAAAAGATAAAGATTTTATCCTTATTTAGCATGCATGTCTGTCTGTAGGTTGTATAGTTTGAATTAAAAATTAGATATGGATCATTTTCTCAACTGTATCAATAAATTAGTTCTGTCACCTTGAAAAAAAAGACACACGGACTGCAATTACAACAGATGAAATGAGAAAAGGTTTATATCACATTTTTAACTGTTCTTTTTCCTTTCCATGTGCATGTTTAATCAATGCATGTTCTTCCAAAGAAAGATGTTTGCCTTTGAAATCATTAACGTTCAATTATGTAGGTAGAAACATGATTTTCCTGGATCATGAAAACTGGGATGGAAGTACGAGTTTGGCACTCATCGGCTGACGTAACATTAACTGCAAAAAGAAAGCTGTTTTGGAGCAAATTAATGATGATTATAGTTGGAATAGCTGAGAAATCACGTAAATCGAATCGAAAAAACATTATGATATACAGTAACCCCTTTCTAATTCATCCAGTTACAAACGGTGTTTGAAGGTGGATAGCAACTAATCCATTAAATAACATTTATATCCATACATTTGGATTGGAAGATGCTTTTATACTAAATTGAATCCACCTCGACACAAATCAGTGTGATGGCATACATGTTCTGTGTCCTGATCCTCCTGACAGAGTCATAATGGACTCTTCCGTCCTCATCCTCCCCCTGGATGAAGATGGACCGCTCCAAACGCTCTCTGTGGTTATTTTCTGCCCTCAACAGAATCAGTGTGTTTGGTGATTGTCTGTGGTGAAATGAGGCCCTGCAGCGGGTCTGAAGTCATTTCATCCTCGCAGATCTCACCTCAAGCCTTATTTTAGGTTGATCATTTATTGCTCAAGAGACTAAACGTCAACATGAAACAGCGTTTTACTATCCTTACAAAAATCTGAAACCCAAAAGGAGACACATGAGGTGATCAGAAACATTTACATTTAACATCATCTGCATGATAATTTAGCATTAGAAACAACACGTTATTTATTTAAATGTATGAATTTGTGGGTTGGTGTTTCTGATAAATGAGGTCGTTCCCAAAGCTCATGGTAGGTAGGTGTTAAATATCTCTCTATAATCGTCTAAAACACATGCCGGTCCTCTGCATATCATTGTAATTAACTCTTAACTCTAATTAAAAGGTGCTTTGAGGGCTATGCATTATTGCAGGTTTGTGGTGATGTTCTTTTAGGTGTGAATTTAACTAAATCACAGCTATCTGCTCTGATAATTGCTACTTCTGCAATATGTGCAATTTATTTATTTATAGAACATAAGTGCAAATGTAAAGTGATTTATCTGTGAAGTGGTTTAGCAAAAACAGGTGAATCTTTTGGTCATATTTCATCCCAACACTAAAACCAATAGAAAACTTTTTTTTTGCATTAAAATGCCTATTTTAGTCACATTAAATATTGTGACATTATTGACATGACAATTAAGCACATCCTCATTACTGTAATGCATCCAGATTTTAATTTCCAATTTTTCTTAACAGTGGTTCAAATGACTGTAATGCAGTATATTTTTAAAATATAAATCAGAATTAAAGTGGTACAACAGATGCAATGGAGGCATGATTTAACATGTTGTTAGCCTTGTTTTGGTCATGTTTATGTGTAGCATGTTGGAAATCCTGTTTGCTAGCATGACTCAAAATAACCAAGTCCCATGTCTATACGATGTTCTGATACAGAGATATAATTATTAAAATGTTGTACATTATTTAATATTATTTCATTATAAATTATTCTATGTTATTATAATTATTAATTGGATTTCATACTTTTTATGCAAAATTTAATTTAATTTTTTTTTCTTTGTATAGTAGGTCAAATAGAAAATATATTGACTGAATCATATGTAGGAGCGTCTGATTAAAAATTCAAAACAAACTTGAAAAAATTATTAATGCCACACACTAAAACTAAATTTTATTTGCAACATTTGGCTCAGCTGAAACATATGTTGCTTACAACACATGCAAAAAAAATAAAAAATAAAAATACGTTTTGCAAATAAATTATTGCGATGATGAAAGTTTGAGTAGTGTGCAAGATTTATACATTGTTTTTAAAAAAAGTGAAATATGACCCGTACATGTTCTTGACTGGTTTTGTGAAATTCACTCAAGTATTTTCTGTGCGTTTTTTAATCTCTTTATCTGTGAATTTTCTACCAGTTGTTCTGACTCACTCCGTCTCATCTTATTTCCACCAACCGTGCGTCTTTGTTCTTTTCCGGTCCTCCTGTTTCCACAAATCTCCTTCACTCACATCACACTAACAGGATTTGGTTGTTTCCCGCGGACGTGTCTTAAGAGCTTTTAGACATGATTATATAACATACCAACCCACCTCTGAGTGATGCTGCTATGTTTTATATATAAAACATCCAGAGGAGGAACATTAAATGTGCACCAAATAAAACCCTATTTTCCTCTCCATGGGGCCTTTGCCTCATTTAAAGCAGAAGATGGGTCAGTTCTGCTCCAAAAGCCACTAAAAATAAACCTCTCCACCAGCGAGAGTGAAGCCCTGGCTGGTAATTTTAGATGCGTTGTGTTCGGGGAATCCGTGCTGTTATTTAGAGCTGATGAAAGTTCCCTTTCTGTGGATGAGCGTCTGTCTTACAGACTGAAGTGATGCTGACAACAAATAAACACAGAAACATGAGGATTTCTACAGGACAAGATCAGTGTTATTGCTACAAGCAAACCTGAGAAAAAGCTGGAATAAAACAAGTATACATTATAGATGAGAAACTATTCTAAAAACTTTAATGAAAATTTGAATGTTGGCAACTAACTGGAATAAGATTCATTTGTTGAAGTACTAAAAATAAAAAATCTGAAATAAAAATAAATTAAAGCTGAATTATTATTTTTTTTATTGAAAACTATTAAAAATGTCAAAAACATATATCAAAATTACTAAAACAAACTAATGTTAAAATGAAAACAGAAAATATATAAAATAAAGCTAAATTAATAAATATAAGAGATATATAATAATGAATAAAATAAATAATAATAAAAATAATAAATAAAAATGTATTAAATCTAAATGGAACATTAAAAAATAAAATTAATAAAAATGACAAATGCACATAAAAGTACTAAAACTTACATTAAAACATGAAAATACATAACAAAATTACTTAAACCTGAAAAAAAAAAATCTAAAAATATACAAATAAAATCTATATTTATAAATAATAACAAATACTAAAATAGTATATAATAAATATTACTGAAATAATGCAGTGTTGTCTTTTTCATCAGGTCACAGAGCACTTGAATAAAATATCTGGATGCATTATGGTAGAGAAAATGTGCTTAAATGCTCTTAAAACTTACTTGTACTTTTAAATATATTATTATTATTATTATTATTATTATTATTTTAACACCATGTCAGCAGCATGCTGAGAACAAAGTCAATTACAAAAGTCAGAGAACTATCAAAAAACTATATAAAAAAATTCTGATTAATACAAGAGAAAACTTATACTGCATGAGACGAATCATACTGATGAACTTTTCAGATTTTCTGTGTTCTGTTGGAGATTGACAAGCCCTCATCAAGATCCAGAAAAGAGCAGCAGGAACATTCTGCTAAAAATCTCCTTTTGCGTTTCACAGAAGAAACCAGACAGACACGTTTAGAACAACATGAGGGTGACGTTTCATTTTTGTGAACTTCTCCTCTGTAAACCTTAAAAATCAATGAAATACTGACACAAGAAACTGAAAGGAGTTTGAGGGAGTGAAAACAGCACAGTTTTCTGACACTTTCAGTGAGCATGACACTGTGACGGAGGATTCTGGGGTCAGCGCATCAGATCATGTTGTGTGTGAACGCGTGAGAGTGTGTGTGTGTGTGTGTGTCGTGCGAATGAACCGTGAGAGATTCTGCTGTCGTGTCTGACTGGAGGGATCAGATCGAAGCGACATCACACACACATACACACACAGCAACAGCAGCAGAAATAAACAGTGTCATAACACTGCATGTACTTTACAACCGGCGTGAGAAGAGAGACGCTCTCGCTCAGCGAGGAAACACCCTTCTCTCATTCTGCACAAAACACTCCACAATATCACTGCTTAGAAACTGCCATACAGTACATATTTAACCAATCTCAGCACTCAAGGCCAAATGGGTTTCCTTCAAGCATCTATGCTTTTAAGCCACACATGCTATTATTTAGGTCAGAACTATGCATGAAAACACATTTATCACCGGACCACTACAAGTTTATTACTTGCACGTGTTTTTAAGTCTTGCCAGGTAATAAGAAGATGCACAAGAGAAATCTTTTTGGCACACAGAAAGCTGCGTCTCAAGCGAGCAAATACTGAACGGAGTTCTCATTCTTGCTTTTGAATTGACAAATGCAGCCAACATTATGTCAAAATGTGAGTATCCTCATAAACACAGTAGATAAAGTTTTAAGTGAACATAAACAGTTGGAAAAGAAAGCTGATGTTTATAATAATGTTGGATCCATGCATGAGGTCTTAAAGTGACAGCAGCCTAATATACCTGCTGCTGACTGTCTTTAATAATGTTAATTAAACAACAAAAGAAAAGAAGAGTACTAGCTTACACAGGTCAAAAATAACTTGATTGATTAATTGATTGATTGACTAATTGATTAATTGATTCTATGAATTGGTTTTTTTTGGTCCCACTTTACATTAGGTGGCCTTAACTACTATGTACTTACATCAAAAAATAAGTACAATTTACTTGTTGTGTTCATATTTGATTGCAAAACACTTTTGCTGCTATTGAGGTGGGATACGGGTAAGGTTAGGGACAGGTTTGGTTGTATGGGTAGGTTTAAGCATGAGTTAAGGTATAAGGGATGGGTCAACAGTGTAATTATAAATGTAATTACAGAACTTAATTACAGATGTAATTACAAGCAGTTATTTTTAAAATGTAAGTACAATGTAAAAACATGCATGTGCACAATAAGTGCAATGTATCAAATGATTAATTTCAATGTAAGTGCATAGTAGTTAAGGCCACTTCATATAAAGTGGGCCATTTTTTTTTGGCAGGGCAAGAACATTTTGAATCACCAGCCTAACCAGGCTAAAAGAAAATAATTGAGTCCTGAACACTTATTGAACCTGAAAAACTAACTTTAACGAACAACTGTTGATTCTGTTGATTACATTTATATACTAATTAATACATTTTATTTATTTCATATTTAATATGTATTTTTATATTGTTTATTTGAATAAATATATATATATTTTTTACATAATTTTTTTTTTGTGGTGACAGGGCCATTGACAATTTTGCAAGGGCAAGTAAAAATCTGAACAAGTCAGTAGAAAACATCCTTAGTGTTGAGGCTTGAACACTTTAACCAACTTTAACCAACAACTGTTGATCCACCATGACAGTAGATGCCCTGAAAGGGAAAAGTAATCATAGAAGAAGACTTGTCTGTTTGTGTTCATGCCCTCTATAGCATCGCTTGTGGACACATTTGAGTAGGTTTGTGGTCGTACTGATCTTAAGAGTCTTACTAAACCCTGCTGGTTAGTCTTACCTGGTCCAGCAGCTGGTTATAGAGCTCATGGCAGTTGTCAAAGATGTATTTGTATGTGGAGTCCAGACAGGCCTTCACACAGTCCTTGACCACCATACTGGCTCTGGGAGGATTCTGCAGCTCCTGCACCTGCAGCACAAAACACACTCACAGTTAGTCCTGTGTAGTTTGTAGTTTCTGTGGCTTTTCTGCACAGTTTCCAGAGTGTTGCTATGCTCTGTAGCTGCTAAGATGTTTGTACCATTATGGTGAGTTCAAGTCCTCCTGGGAAGTTTGTATTTTTTAGTAGGAACGCTGTAATTATGATGCCAGATGTGTTCAAATGACTTTGGTTTCAGAAAGTTGATGTAAATTTTTATAAATAAATAAACAAAAAATATAGCAAGATTTAAACTATTTCTGCAATATTTTGAATAAAGAATCCACATTAGCTGTGATTTTGCTCATCTTTGCATTCAGTTAGATATTCGGACGGACGGACAGATAGATGGATGGATGGATGGATGGATGGATGAATGGACAGATAGATGGATGGATGGACGGAAGGACAGACGGATAGATGGATGGATGGACGGACGGATAGAGGGAGGGATGGATGGATGGACGGACGGATAGACGGATAGATAGATGGATGGATGGACGGACGGACAGATGGATGGATGGACAGATAGATATATAGATAGATAGATAGATAGACTTACTAATTAATTAGCAACCACTTAACAATTGCCAAACTTGCTTTTTTTTCCTCAATTTTTCCAGTATATAGTGGACTTGTACAGAAGACGACACTAAAAACACTCGCTGTATGTAAATCAATAACTTGAGACTGTACATTACTGTGTGTTTCTCTTTGTCTTATGTAACGGCTAATGTGTCCCATTCCTCTGTGCGTGCCGTGTTGGTGTTTCTGAACGCGAGCGCTTAAGAAAGGCATAAACATCGCCCGGCATGGGCGCTCTTCCATTACCCATAATGCACTGTGACGGTTGCGGGTTTTATTCTTTGCCTGGCGGTGCTCTCTCGGTGGGCGGAGCTTCCTCTGCCTCTTAAGCTGCGCTTCACTGATTTGCCTGCTCAGACAACTCTAACTGTCAGTCATTAAAATGACGAAGCGCTTTTTATAGGATGCAAGGCCTGGTTAATGAACTGATGTGGCTGTGTGTGTGTGCGTGTGTGTGACATCATCTCTTCATGCCTCAGTCTACTCGGCACGACTCATCTAAACACACTCCTTAACTCTCTTAATTCAAAAGCAATTAAATCTGTATGTGGGTCAATAACAAAAAAAAAAAAAAAAAAATATATATATATATATATATATATATATATATATATATGCTGTCAAATCGATTAATCACATCTAAAATAAAAGTTTGTGTTTGCATAATATATGTGTGTGTACTGTGTGTGTGTGTATATATATATATATATATATGACATTATGTATTTCATTATATATGTAAATTTAGATATAATATTTTAATTGATAAAATGTAATAAATGAACTACTATAATCAAAATATATATTAGAATTGAAAATGCATTATTATATAAATATATTTTAATAAACATATGTGTAATGATGTTTTCTTTAATAAGACAAATTGCTTTACTACAGCCCTCATTTTTCAGAATTGCATTTTTAATGTGGTTTTTAATAAATTCATTGATCCAGTGCAAAATGAAAACCAGCATCATCACTGACCCACATACACTTTTGCATAAAACATCTGTTTACATCAAAGTCCCAAAACACATTAAACACAAGTACACAAACGCTTCTAGCGACGCAAGCTTGATTTACGTAACGTCACTGCATTCTCAAATGTGTCAGGATGCAATTCATAATGCAGTGCGAGTGCAGAGTTTAGTTTAGGTTATGGGTTAATAATAAAATGTGATTTAATGATACAGACATGTGAAGGAAACACATTTTCCTGTTTTTTAAACAGTACAGTATGTTTGTGGACTTTGTGTCAAAGTCTGTTTCTAAGCATGGACTAAATCTGAAAAAAACTAAATGGCAAATGCATGCATATCTGTGCAAATGAACGTTAATAGCCTGGGAGGAGAAATTGAGAAAAATCTATCACTGTTTATTTTCTGTAGTGGATATAAAGGCTTTTTACAACTCATATTGACCTGCGATTACAATAGTTGGTCATATATTAAAAGCAAGCTCAGTGAACAAACAGCAGAGGCCAGTGGCAGCTGTGATCTCATCTAGAGGATGTCTACGAAGACAAAACGCCTGGAATATTGCTGTAATATATATAAATATATAAATGCTGCACCCTACAGTTGTGAGTAGTGTGCTTTTACTGGCACTTTGGCTCTGAATATATTTCCCGGCTCCCCAACTGAGAGAAATCAGCGCATTCTTTATGACTTCTCAAAAAAGGCCGTATTCTCTCACACAGAGCTGAGCTATATGTCAAAGACAGCTTTATTACCAGGAGACCCCCCAAACAAGCGGCTCTTGTTATTGTGCTCAAATAAATTTGACTCAAGTGCACATTTCAAGAGCCAAAAGATTTTTTTATTTCATGCAAACAAATGAGAAATCATTGAAACCTGTTTCATTACTGACTGTAAAGCAGCGCAGTTTTATATTCGAGGCTGATGAAGCGGAACATGAAAACAATCAGAGAATATATATCGCTCTCAATACAGGACTGTTATCAGGAAAGCTGTGATTAGCAGCTCATTAACACACGAGACAATCAACAGCAGATATCTATCAGAATATAGCACAATTTCCCCATCAGGCTGAATTACACAAAACTAGTCAAGAACTCGCCAGGGTCGTATTTCACCCCACATTATATATCCATAAAGAAAATCAAGCATAGTTTTATGGTTATTGCAATGTATTTTGTGACATTATTTTCATGACAATTAGGCACATTATTTTTACTGCAATACTGTAAAAATGTAATTGCTGTAATTTATAAAAAATATTGATACATTACTTTAATTGCAAAACATTTATACATCTTGATAAGATTTTTTCTATTGAGTTTATAAAAAAAAAAAAAAAAAAAAAAAAAAACCTGACACTGATGATTTCCATGACTATATTAAAGTGAGATTGAGAATGTGAAAAAGAGTAACCATTTGGGGCAAAAAAGTGCTTAAATGTCATGACAATAATAATAAATAATATAATAATATAATAATGAATTTAAGAGATAGATGAATTAATTAATTAAATTAAAATAGTTAAATAATAATAAATAAATCAATAGTAACAAAATCAAATTAAATAAAATTATTAAATTAAATTAACATTTATTTGTGCATAGATGAATATTTGTTTCAAAAGAGTTTTGTATTAGCAGCTTTTTTTTATTCTTGTTTAATATATTTGACTGTTTAATGCAAGTCCTTCACGCTGAATAACAACTACCACAATGTTTTGACTGCCCATGAAAGTCACAAAAACCCCTGATGGTTTCATTCATATTTTTATTTGAAAGAATTCTCCTTCATGAGATGCATGAGGGCTTTTTATAATGTGTGTGAGTCACAGTGCTGAGTCACACTGCTTTAATTCCAGCGTAAAAGCCTACATAATTCTCTCTGTATGTAAGTGTGCGTGTGTGTGTGTGTGTTTGGGACACAGTGTCGTACCTTCATCCTGAAGAAGGTGATGCTCGTCAGCAGGTCGACGGTTGATTTCAAGTCCAGGAGTCTCTCTGGATTCCCAGCAGGGAAATTATCCTGTTTACAGAATTAACATCAGATCATCTCTACATTTTCAGAGCATATCTAAAATAAACAGATTAAAATTATACAGTAGATGCAGCTATGGATTTGATGTATATATATATATATATATATGTTTAAGAGACGGAAACCACACATTAGCTCAGTAGGATGGAATAGGCCTATATTTTGGCATAACAGGGGGAAAAAAAGGTGTAATAACCTGCAAAATATGTTGTATGCACTTTCTAAATTACACCAAGATCCAAATTAAGATCTTTGTGGCTATAGATTGATTTTAGTTGATTCCGATATACAATGCAGAAACTGATGTGATCAACAAGTCTAAAACATTTAGAATCAATAAGTCCATTTCTTTAACTCATCAAAATAATTTAACCAATTTCAACTTAATTTTTTAAGCTATACAAGATTCAACTAGACAAGATTTTTTTTAAAGATTGATCTAAAAATGACTTGTACTGACAATTTGACCTAAAAATAAGCACCGACGGAAGTTTTATAGTTGAATTAGGTGGATATTTTTTACAGTTTAGAGTCTGATGTTGCTAAGCTGACAATGAAATATTCTAATAAGCATAAAAATAGCATATAGCAGACATAAATACTAGGTAAAAGAGGCAAAGGCAACACTTTACTTAAAGCCTTTATGGATAATGCATTATACAGCTATTCATAATGTATGTTGTAATTTCTTGAACAATTGTAACCAAAGTTAAAATGCATTCTAATATTTGAAGGATTTTCTTTGTAATGTTTTAATGCATCATATTTTCTAAAGGTGTAACAAGGAATAGATAAGTATTATAACAATTATTCATGAGATTATACAATGCATTATAAGGTGCATTACATGGAAATATTAATGCATTAAAACTACTTTTATAATGTATTATACTTAAGTCTTTAAGTATAGAGTTACTTAGTCAATTTTAATATTTCTAATCAACATAATTGAGGAAGTCTTAAATAATTGCTATTTGAAAAATTACAGATGATGGGTGCTCCACCTGCTAATATTTAAATGGCCTTCTACTCTAGTTGAGGAGGTTTGGCAGAGATGAATGGTTAAAACATGTCAACATGAGTCATCTTCCTTCACCCTGCAGCACTATGCAGCAATATTAATAACCGAAACGTGTTCCATCGTCATGAGCACCAATGACAAAATATATCATAATTTAGCAGCCCGAGCAAATCCAGCAACAGACAGAGAAAGTGTGTTGTAGGGCTGTAAAGCTATCAGCCTGCTTGTTCTAGCATGAAGGTACACAGTATATTTACACTGTGAGCGTGAGGGGAAGAGCATGCATGTGCAGACGCACATACATGTGCAAAAGACGCGCTCGGAGAAACAGGTTAGAAAATGTCACACCGGGATGGTTATGTAATAGTTGTGACTTGGGTTTGTAAGAATGAGGAGAGACTCCTGTGGTCTGAGAGATGCTTACGGTGCTTTTATCAATGCCAGAGCGTCAGACGCTGCTGTAATTCTTGGCTGGTGTTTCACCACAGCTCTCTAATTATTCAGAGCGTGTAATGGAGTGCAGGAGCTGTTTGTCAACAACAGCCACCAAAAACAGAGACTAGCGCAAATCAATTTAGTTTTCACACTCGCTTTGATTCCACATCCCTCCCTCTTCCGCCGCGGGTCATTTTGCACAATATTTTTGGGTTTGTACCGCCCCGAGTCCTGGATTTTGCTCTTGTTTTTCTTACAACCAATATCTAAACAATCTCAAAACAAGATAAATTAAAACAACACTCTTGTTCTCAGAGGATATATATATGTACACTGAACACAATTATAAACGCAACACTTCTGTTTTTGCCCCCATTTTTCATGAGCTGAACTCAAAGATCTAAGACTTTTTCTATGTACACAAAAAGGCCTATTTCTCTCAAATATTGTTCACAAATCTGTCTAAATCTGTGTTAGTGAGCACTTTTCTTTTGCCGAGATAATCCATCCACCTCACAGGTGTGGCATATCAAGATGCTGATTAGACAGCATGATTATTGCACTGGTGTACCTTAGACTGGCCACAATAAAAGACCACTCTAAAATGTACAGTTTTACTGTATTGGGGGAGGGGGCAGTCAGTATCTGGTGTGACCACGATTTGCCTCACGCAGTGCAACACATCTCCTTCGTATAGAGTTTATCAGGTTGTTGTTTGTAGCCTGTGGAATGTTGGTCCACTCCTCTTCAATGGCTGTGCGAAGTTGCTGGATATTGGCCGTGCATTATCATGCTGCAACATGAGGTGATGGTCGTGGATGAATGGCACAACAATGGGTCTCAGGATCTCATCACGGTATCGCTGTGCATTCAAAAAATCAATAAAATGCACCTGTGTTCGTTGTCCATATCATACACCTGCCCATACCATAACCCCACCGCCACCGTGGGCCACTCGATCCACAACATTGACATCAGCAAACCACTCACCCACACGACACCATACACGCTGCCATCGAATGTGAGCATTTGCCCACTCAAGTCGCTTACGATGACAAACTGCAGTCAGGTCGAGACCCCGATGAGGACGACGAGCATGCAGATGAGCTTCCCTGAGACGGTTTCTGACAGTTTGTGCAGAAATTCTTTGGTTATGCAAACCGATTGCTGCAGCAGCTGTCCGGGTGGCTGGTCTCAGACGATCTTGGAGGTGAAGGTGCTGGATGCGGAGGTCCTGGGCTGGTGTGGTTACACGTGGTCTGCGGTTGTGAGGCCGGTTAGATACACTGCCAAATTCTCTGAAACGCCTTTGGAGATGGCTTATGGTAGAGAAATGAACATTCAATTCACAGGCAACAGCTCTGGTGGACATTCCTGCAGTCAGCATGCCAATTGCATGCTCAATTGCATGCTCCCTCAAAACTTGCAACATCTGTGACATTGTGCTGTGTGATAAAACTGCACATTTTAGAGTGGCCTTTTATTGTGTCCAGCCTAAGGCACACCTGTGCAATAATCATGCTGTCTAATCAGCATCTTGATATGCCACACCTGTGAGGTGGATGGTTTATCTCAGCAAAGGAGAAGTGCTCACTAACACAGATTTAGACAGATTTGTGAACAATATTTGAGCGAAATAGGCCTTTTGTGTACATAGAAAAAGTCTTAGATCTTTGAGTTCAGCTCATGAAAAATGGGAGCAAAAACAAAAGTGTTGCGTTTATAATTTTGTTCAGTGTATATATAATATAATATATATATCCAGTATAAACTGGAGATATATCTATCTATCTATCTATCTATCTATCTATCTATCTATCTATCTATCTATCTATCTATCTATCTATCTATCTATCTATCTATCTATCTATCTATCTATCTATCTATCTATCTATCTATCTATCTATCTATCTATCTAATCTATCCATCAATATATCTATCCATCCATCATCCATATATCTAATTATCTATCTATCCATCCATATATCTATTCATCTATCTATATCTATCATCCATATATCTGTCCATCTATTCATCTATATGTTTTTTTTTTTTTTTGCAGTGCATTTGTCTCTTTGGATTCACTCCCAAAACTTCCCATGCCAAACTTCACACCAAATCCAAGCTGCAACCAGCAGGCAGTTTATTCAGACACAAGCAGCTTTGAGAAATGCATCATATTATAAATATGATTAGGAGAATGTAAAGATGCAAATTCTATGCCACCAACACAGCTTTACTTCTGCACATAAGGGCAGATCAGTTTCATACTAACTGCAAACCACTTGAGTTTACATGAACCATCCAACGAACTGAACTCTGCCATCAAACACACTCTGGTCTGCTTCAAACGCTCTAGTGTGAAAGAGCCCAGAGGTGTCTCAAATGAAGTGTGCCAGTAAAGACTTCATATAACATAACTAAAATAACACTGTACTTCACTCTGAAAGTCTCTTTGGCCGTTTGAGGTGACGAATAAGCGTGCAGAAGCTCTTGAGTGATGTGAAATGTCAGAAAAGCAAAGAGATACGAACATATGGTTGGGCTTCAGGCAGGTCGGTGTGTGGGTAACAGATTGCTCAGGTAAGAGATCATTAAACTGTGAGTGTCAGCAGTGGGTCTGAATCACAGGAGAGGGTTTGAAGAGGAACCATCAGAAAGTCTGAAGATCTGTGCAGGGCTCTGAATTTATACCATTTGCAGATGTGTTGTCTACCAGGGTTATAAGTTAACTAATACTAAAACTTAAATTAAAACCATAAAAACATTTACGTTGCGTGAAATAAAATAAATGTCAACTGAAATAAAATAATATGCTTTTTTTTTTTTAGCTAGTTTCCAAGGCAACATCACAATTTAATTTCATTGTTTAACTTCATGAACTAAAATAACTCAAACTAAATCTGAAATAAAAAATATAAAACAATATACATAAATACATATATATGGATAGAAAGATATAGACAGATATAAATATAGGTACTTGTGCACCTTTTCCTACCCAATTTCTTGCTTCCAGTCAACATTGCATTTAATATGCTTTGATACAGCACTCTGTGAACAGCCACAGCTTTCAGTAATGACCCTCTGTGACTTACCCTCTTTGTGGAGGGAGTCAATGATCGTCTTCTGGACCACTGCCAATTCAGCAGTGTTCTCCATTATTGTGGTTTCAAAGAAACAAGAGATACCCTGAATTTATACTGTATGGATGGTCATTAATTGAAACTCAAATGCAAATATTCTAATATTTTGAGATACTGATTTTTGACTTTCATGAGCTATAAGCTCTAATCATCAAAATTAAAACAAAAAACATTTGAAGTGTTTTACTTTACATGTAATGAATCTAAAATATCACTTTTTGAAATAAGTTACAAGAAAAAATTAACTTTCACCATATTCTAATTTTCTGAGATACACCTGTGTGTATATATATATATATATATATATATAACTATTAAAAATGACAAAACACACAAAACATTAAAATTATAATTAAAATTAAAATTAATTATATATTTTTTTTATTATTCTTTTCATTTACTTACAAGTATTATAAAATGTGAATATCAAGTTTATTCAACCACATTCAGGACAATTTTAGCTTTCTATTCATCTGTGAATCCTGAAAAATAAAATGTATCCAGGTTTTCTACAAAAATATTTGAAAAATGTTTGTTGAGCAGTAAATCAGTATATTAGAATGATTTCTGAAGGATCATGTGACACTGAAGACTGGAGTAATGATGCTGAAAATTCAGCTTTCATCACAGAAATAAATGACATTTTAACATAAATTCACACAGAAAACAGACATTTTAGATTGTAATAATATTTCACTGTTTTTACTGTATTTTTTGAGCAAATAAATGAAGTTTTGGTGAGCAAAAGAGACTTCAAAAACATAAAAAATCTTAAAGACCTTTTTGGATGGTACTGTATGATATTTGTAAATAAACTTGTTTGATTTCAGACAGACGGATAAAATAAACTGTTGCACTTCAAGTCTAGGTAGATCTGTTTTTTGGCTGTGATAGAGTTGTTGTTTTGAAAGCATGTGGAGCGGGGCCAGATTGAGCAGAAAGCATATAGTGTTTGAGTTCGGTGGCGTCTGGAGAAACGTACAATCCTGTACGAGTGGCGAGAATAGAAGTCTGCCTGAGGTTTATTGAACACAGATGATGTAGACAACACAGCCGCAAACAAAGTAAATTCATCTAATAAAGCAGAGGCGTTAAAGCGCTCTGGAAGAACAAAACCTGCCTCGGCCAAATCCACACGAGCTGTGAGAGAAACCAAACTCAGTTTGCTTCAGAATTTCATTACAGTCAGATCCACAGAGCCCAGCAGATCCGGAGTGTATTACTGTCAGGACGCGTTGACGGCCGGATGGGAGCAGGTAACAGCCACTGAATTCCCTGGACGCCTGCCAGTCGAGTGTGTGTGTGTGTGTGTGTGTGTGTGTGAGCACCCTGTCAATGCTTTCTAGCTCTCACGCTGAGATACAGTCGGACCACACGTCTTCCCGAGAGGCATACACGATCTGACTGTGAAAGCGTCCTCTCAGAAGAAACTTGCGTCTGACTGAGACGTTTCTCTCGTTATGTATTTAGAGAGACTTCACAATTAGTATAAAAGCAAGAAGGGCAGCGCGAGTCGAGAACATTCTTTGCAACTTTCTCAAATCGTTGCTTTGCGTGCGAACAAATGGACCTTCTGTTCTGTGAACAGCTCGTAAAGTGTTTGAATGTCATTGTAAATTAAGGTAGGGGATCACTAAAAGTGATGGAGAGGTTAAATTATCTCCATGGCGATGAATAATAGATGAGTGTTTTTCTTTCTGATGTCTCTGAAATAGAAAAGCCATCTGGAGCGGCGTATCATACGTGTGCTGCGGCGTTTGGCTGCTTTACTCACCCGATACTTGGAGAGGTCGATGCGCAGAGAGTTGTGAAGCTGATCCAAGAGTTTGACAAACTTCTCTCTCTGTAGAAGAAACCAGAAACAGATCAGCGCTGCATCGTGTCATCCATTTATTTATTGAAGCATTCATGAAATCATCTGCACATCATCCATTGATTCACTCATGCAATCATGCTTCTGTAGATCTGTTCTATCATCCATCCATTCATTCATTAATCAGCTTGTTGTTCAATTCTTTCTTTCTCTGTCTGTCTGTCTGTCTGTCTTTCTATCTATCTATATATCTATCCCTCCATCTATATATCTATCCGTCCATCCATCCATCAGCAGTGAGAGTGACAAACCCCAAAGTTGGATGCTGCGAATCGGTCGGAGGCTGAGATGTTGGTGGTTGCCGTTGTTGTGTGAGCGAAGTAGGCGTTGATGTTGGCAAGCAGGTTACTCATCACCGCGGGAACGCTAGGACACATGTACTTGGACGAGAGACATGAGAAATGCCTGAAAGAGAGAGAAACAGATGTCAGATTCAGTCATAAACACACTCATGAGCGGCCGAACACCCATAATAATGTATACAGTGCCCTCTATAAGTATTGGAACAGTAAAGATAAAATTGCTCTGTTGGCTGTGGAGTCAAGACATTTGCAAATATGATTAAAAGATGAATATGAGACAAAACTACAGAATGTCACATTTTATTATTAGCCATGTCAACACGTATATGTTTTACCAAATAAAAAGAGCAGCACTTTTAGAGTTCATCCCACTCATTGATGTGAGCATAAGTATTGGGACAGTTGAACATAAGGCAGATATAAAAGATTAAAAGCTATTATTTAGTTGCAGATCCCTTGCACACAATCACAGCAGTGAGTCTGTGACCCATAGACATCACCAGACTCTTGCTCTCATCTTTGAAATACTTTTCCCAGCCTTTAATGCAGCCAATTCCAATTGTTGCTTGTTTTGGGGAGTTTCTGCCTTTACTCTCCTCTTCAGCTGGTGAAATTCATATTCAATCTGATTTAAATCTGGAGATTGACTTGGGCAATCTAAGTCTTTCCATTTCTTTGCTCTTATAAATTCCTTGACTGAACTGGCAGGGTGTTTTGGGTCATTGTCCTGATGCAATATGAAGCACTTCCCAATGAATCTGGTGGCATTTTCTTGAATATTGGTAGGCAAGATGGTTTTGTACCCTTCCAAATTCATTCTGCTACTGTCATCATACATTAAGTCATCAGTAAAGTTGAGAGGGCCTGTTCCAGAGACAGCCATGCATGCCCATGCCATGACACCACCTCCACCATGCTTTACAGATGAGGCTGTATGCTTGGGATCATTGCAGTTCCCTTTTTTCTCCACATTTGTGCTTTCCCATCACTTAGATAAAGGTTCATCTTTGTCTCATCGGTCCATAAACACCGTTCCAAAACTCTTCTGGCTCACATTTTTGCTTTTTTACAAACTCTAATCTTGCCTTTCTATGTTTGGTGCTGGTCAGAGGTTTGCATCTTGCTGTGTAGCATCTGTAATTCTGTGTCAAAGTCTCCTGAGGACAGTAGATTGTCAGAGCATCACCCAGCTTTCTGGAAGTTGTTGCTGATTTTACAGACACGTCATTTAGGGATAATTTTCACAGGTTTTATGATCTGTCTGTCATCAACTACTGTTGTTTTCTCAGCCGATCAGGTCGTTGTTGGTTGCTGGTGGTTTCCAAACTCTTGATTTCTCCATGCCCTTTGTTTTTGCTAGAGCTCTAACTGACTTCCTCTTTTCTTTTAGCATCTAAATTGCTTGCTTTTCTCTCAAAGTCAGCTCCCTCGTCTTCATCCTGGTTTGTGTGTGTCATCATCGAATGCAAGATTCAGAATACAGAAGTAATGGATATAACTGATATGACACATTCCCTGCTTTTAATATCTGAAGAATTAATGCAACAGGACACAGCTGATCACTTAGAAAGACCTGAGAGGGAACTGTTCCAATACTTATCCTCACATCAGATAGAGGGATGAACTCTAAAAGTGCTGATCTTCTTAGCTGCTAAAACATCTATGTGTTCAATCACCCAATAATAAAATGTGACATTCTGTAGTTTTGTCTCATATTCATCTTTTAATCATATTTGTAAATGTCTTGACTCCACAGCCAACAGAACAATTTTGTCTTTACTGTTTCAATACTTTTGGAGGACACTGTATTTCATATCAGATTCCTGTGAATTTTCTTCCCTTGAGCAACAACATTAAAACAACAACAAAAAGTGAATACAAACTGAATACATTTCCTAAATGCCCCACAGATGATTCTGTATTGCACATAAATATTATTACTGAAACTACTGATAAGGATCATGACTGTCTACAAAGTACAAACTAAAAATGAAAATTTTTGAATGTCTGACTAAGGCATTGTAGCATCTTTATCATATGGAAAAAGTAACTATGGATGTCACAAATGTAAACTATTAATATGAGATACTGTATGCACATATGAAATGAGTTGCATGATCCATCTTATATTATCAAAATGAACAGACAGCGCACCACAGATCCGTCATGAGTGGAGCCGCAGGGCAGAGCAGGAAATTGGCCAATGTTAGAGGAGATTCATTAAAGAAAGATATAAGAGAGAAAAAGAGATAGGAGAAGAAAGAGGATAGACATAGACTAAAAATAACATCAGGCCTGCAGGGCTCACACACACACACACACACAGTAAAACACAGCATATCACATGTGTACTGCACGCACACGCACACACACACACACACACACACACACACACACACAGAGTAAAACAGCATATCACATGTGTACTGCACACACACACACACACACACACACACACACACACACAGAGTAAAACAGCATATCACATGTGTACTGCACACACACACACACACACACACACACACAGAGTAAAACAGCATATCACATGTGTACTGCACACACACACACACACACACAGAGTAAAACACAGCATATCACATGTGTACTGCACGCACACACACACACACACACACACAGAGTAAAACAGCATATCACATGTGTACTGCACACACACACACACACACACACACACAGAGTAAAACAGCATATCACATGTGTACTGCACACACACACACACACACAGAGTAAAACAGCATATCACATGTGTACTGCACACACACACACACACACACACACACACACACACACAGAGTAAAACAGCATATCACATGTGTACTGCACACACACACACACACACACACACACACACACACACAGAGTAAAACAGCATATCACATGTGTACTGCACACACACACACACAATACAGTGCTATTTGTTTTGTTGAACATTACACATAAGTAGATGTTCCATATAAACACATTTTTTCTATTTCTCCTCTTGGTATATAATCAGTTATGAATGTAAATAATTTATATAGGCTAAATAAAGCAGCAAATAAACGCAAATCCGGGAATGAATTACTGACAAATGACTGTAATGACAAATGATTCTGCTGGATCTTAAGCAGCAAACAGACCAAAAAACAGTTATTCATTTAAAATATACATTACAATAAATAAATAAAGTATGTGGAAATCTGTGCATATGCAAGTTCATATTTACACACTTGAATACACAGATTTTGAGCACACACCAGTATATATATATATATATATATATATATAGGTAATGAAATAAAGCTGAAATAAAATAAAATATAAATATTAGACGAAAACAAAATATTATTGATGATGATAGATGATATATTATTAATACTATAGCATTGTTTACTGGGGATAGACCACTATAATTCCCACTGATTGAAGCCACACCCACTTAAACCAACCCACTGACTAAAACCACACCCACCATTTGAAGCCACACCAATATAAACAACCCATGATTTGAAGCCACGCCCACTTAAAAATCACCCCAGCTGGAAGCCACACCCACTTAAACCAACCCACTGACTAAAACCACACCCACCATTTGAAGCCACACCAATATAAACAATGCATGGTTTGAAGCCACGCCCACTTAAACATCACCCCAGCTGGAAGCCACACCCACTTAAACCAACCCACTGACTAAAACCACACCCACCATTTGAAGCCACACCAATATAAACAACCCATGGTTTGAAGCCACGCCCACTTAAACATCACCCCAGCTGGAAGCCACACCCACTTAAACCAACCCACTGACTAAAACCACACCCACCATTTGAAGCCACACCAATATAAACAACCCATGGTTTGAAGCCACGCCCACTTAAAACATCACCCCAGCTGGAAGCCACACCCACTTAAACTAACCAAAAGTTTGAAGCCACACCCCTTTAACACAAACCACTATTCGAAGCCTCGCTGACTAAACCCTCTGGGTTCAACAAATGCGCCAGTGCGTTTTGTGGCATTTTTACTGATAATCCCTAAAGGAACTTAAACTACGCCTTCATTTTTGATTGTACAGATAAGAGCAATACATCAATGGAATATGTAAAGGGTCTACTTTTATTTGTATACACTCAAAATAACATCAAAACTTGATTTGTGCTAACCTACAGAGTGAAGCCACACCCACTTAAACCAACCAACAGTTTGAAGACACACCCCTTACAACAAAGCCACTGTTTGAAGCCACATTCACTAAAACCTACTGATTTTGTCATTTCTAGAGCTGACAGCCTCCTCATTCACTTTCCTTAAATTTTTTAATGCTGATTTAAACTCCTAGGAAGTCTGTGAGCAGAAGCGGTAAGCCGCAGTGATGCAAGGCCGTACATTAGCACCTGCAGACATTGATTTGGACCTCATTAGTTGTGATGGCGTGACCTCTGAGCCCGAACGACCCATCGTGACACACAGGGGAATGAAGAATTATTGTGCCTCCAAGAAAAGGTGAAGAGTTATCCATTCTTCTCTCCATTTTCCCTCCTCCCGTTTCAGACTTAAATTGAAAGATGCTGATGGCTAAATCAGAATAAATTATATCTGATGGAGGGAGTTGACTTCCTGTTGCCTGGTAACAGCTTGCTCCTTCCTCATCTTTAAAATCCTCGTCTTGCTGCTCCAGTGATCCGCAGAGCTCCGCTGTAAATCAGAGAAATAAAACTTGCCAGCAAGTATTGACTCGTCTTCGCTCTCTCTATCTGCTGTCCTATTTAACCTCTGCACACCTCCCTTCAAAACAGGTCTTAAATTCCCACGCAATGCCAATATCTGTGATATCATCTGGTAATGAGTTACTCCTGAGATCACTGGGAAAATCTCAGGATTTGTGTTTTCATTATGGTTGAGAATAGTGGAATGTTCTTGTAAAAGTTTGTTTAAAAAAAATTATTTTATGTTTTTTAGTTCTGTTAGTGGTTCTTGGATGTCTGAGCAGCTATTAAATCTATAGTGGCAGAGAAAACAAAATTACATTTTATCTGAGTTTTACAAACTTAATTGAATGCAATGAAAGAGAAAGACACAATAATGCTAAACTCAAAACTTCTATTGCATCATCTTCACTGGTTGCTTCAACAACAAACCAGTTTTAGTCCGATTAGAAAATAAATAACTCTTATGTGCTGGTTCTATTTAAAGAATCAAGCTAAAAGACTCACAAATCTTTGATTTGCAGCACAGTTATATGTTTGAATCAGTCTAACGTCTCACTGAATTAATTCTTGACTTTTCATTGAAATGTGAAGTTATTATTAATTAATAATGAGTTCACAATTCAAAGAAAAGTCCTGCATTTTTGACTAATTCTTCTTAAAAAAATAAAAATAAAAATAATAATAATCTAATTTCATCATTTTTTCATCATTTTTTTAACTTAATATTCACATTCCTAAAAAAAGAGTTATTTATTTAATATTATTTAATAAATGACACTTACATAATAGATATAACTTTATATACTTGTTTTAAAATAAAATAAAATATGTTTTAAATAGTTGATACTTATATAATAAATATAACCTATACATTTATATTAAAATAAATAAATACATTATGATTTTCTTGTAATAAAATGATATTTATATAATAAATATAACTTATATACTTTTTTAAAATGAAATTAAAAATGAATTAAATAAATAAATTGTTGTTGTAATAAACGATGCTTATATAATAAATATAACTTTATATACTTTAAAATAAAATAAAAAAATAATTAATTAATTAAATTAAATTAAATAGATTTTCTTAAAGGAGATGAAGACTTATTTTTAATCTCATTTGGACCTCATTTGTGATGCATGTTCTGTAAAGCTACAAACCGACATCCTGCTGATGACAGAAGATTTCACCCTGAAATCATTATCCTCCCTTCAGCAATAAAAAATGCTGAATGGTAGAAAACACGGTCTGCATCTCTAATAACATCAGGGACAGGTCACATGACTTTGTTTATGATTACAGGGCCAAGGAAAGGTCATCGGTACAAAAGTAAGCATCTACTGGAAACTGTGGATAATTTCCACACATCGTCCATCAGATTTAAAGATGTGACCACATGCATATGCAACAGATACACATGCAAAACCCGTTTGCATCAGCTTCAGTAGGTTCATTGCAATTTTTCATTTCAATAATCACAGCAGATTTCCATATGGAGTGTATAAATAAGTCTACATCTAATCATCGATGCCAGTTCCCCTGATTCAGCGGGTCAGTGCCATACACTCATTGCTGGAAGACTATCATTTATTGAATTAATCAATATCCATTATCCTAAAACAGAAAAACAAATCAACGGACACTTTAAGAGTCAGAGATCGACCAAACAGCAGATCTCTCTGGAACAACAAGAAGTATTCAGACGCAGGATTTCAATAAAGTGCCAATTAGCCAGAAAATGCAATATCACACTGAACTGTTCAAAAGCTAATTGTTGAAATCAGAGATGTGCACGATTAAAAGTAAAGACATAAAAACCATCTAATAATGAAATTCTGTCATGATGTGCAATGGAAACTGCAGGATGCCTTACTTTTTTCTCCTATGTAACACATACGTGCAATATTCCTCACATTAAGCTTCCAAAACAAAAACAAGAGGGAAAAACAACTATCAGGTGCATTTTCACAAAAGGCCAAAGGCAGACTTATTTTGTATGATGCAATGACCTTAAGAAGTGAACAATAGCTAAATATCCCCATCTAAATTAGCTCACGGTTATGGGCACGGAAAATATATTTTTCAGTGAAAGAATAATGCATTTTATCTCACTTCACCCACTGTTGGCAGGAGTGGCGAAAAAGTAAATTCTGGCCCCTGCTTGAGTCTGTTTGTGTAAAGCAGGGTAAAGTTATATTGTTTGTATGCAATATGAAATTACAATGTCAAGTTAGAGCTTCCTTATGCATTGTAATCATGTAAACCCGAGCAGTCAGCGTTTAGAGGCTTTGCTGGTGGTGAATGACTGCACCGGCCGAGTCAAAGACGATACTCTTCAACTGTGATTTTCTGCTTCAATCTGACCTTTTCCTGAGCTGTTGAACGTGGCCCATATCAGCCAGTGTTCTGAGCATGAGAAGCTCCTGAACTGAACCAAATTAATAAAACATCTCCACATGTTTATCAGCTTTAAACTAGAAAAACGAATACAAAACTGTGCGATGAGTCTGTCGTCTAACTGTTTGGCATTCATATGCACATAACCCCCCACACTCTCAAACTCACAATACATTTGTTCTGTAAACACACTAGCATTTAAAAGTTTTATGTACTTTTAATTAGTTAAAAATGAATCCTTTTATTCAGCAAGAACACATTAAATTGATCAAAAGTGACAGTGATGTTACAGACGATTTCTATTTCAAATAAATGATGTTCTCTTTAACTTTCTACTCATCTGTGAATCCTGAAAAATAAAATGTATCAGTTTCGACAAAAAAAAAATAAATCGGAGCGTCTAATTACACTAAGTGCAAATAGCCCGCCTTGTTGGCAGAGGATACAGCATGTGTTCTATTCTTTTCGACACGATTGACCCGGGTTCGAATCCGCCCTCTGGTGAATTTTTTTTCTCCCTTTTCAAATATCATATTATATCATATCATATCATATCATATCATATCGGAAAGGCATTTATTTTCAATAAAAATGAAGGAAATAATTGAAAAGTTGATATCAGTTAGGGTAGGTGTAGGGAGGGCTTTGTCCCAATAAGGCACCATACATTTAATAAATTTAATTAAAACTATCATTTACACTCAATACGTAATTACTGCATACTGTTTTAATGTACTACAATACTGAGGTGCAGATAATTGCATCTATTTGGAATAAGTAGTATAAATAGCAGAAAATCCTGTTATTTTAACATAGTGTAAATAGAATCTAGAAAATATTTACACTTAGTGCAAATAGCCGCTGCCAAAAAATATACAGCAGACAACTGTTTTCAACACTGATAATAATCAGAAATGTTTCTTGAGCAGCAAATCAGCATATTTCTGAAGGATCACGTGACACTAAAGACTGGAGTAATGATGCAGCTTTGAATCAAATAAATAAATTACATTTCTCAGTGTATTTGCTGAGAAAACATTTCAATTGTAATAATATTTCACTTTTTTTACTTTTTGATCTAATGAATCTAATAAAGAATATAATATAATATAATATAATTAGTGCTGGGCAACGATTAATCGCAATTAATCACATCCAAAATAAAAGTTTTTGTGTACATAATATATGTGTGTGTACTGTGTAGATTTATTATGTATATAGAAATACACACAAATGCATGTATATATGTAAGAACAATATGTTATGCTTATATATTAAATATATTTATATATAAAATTAATTATATGTAGAGAAATGTATACATGTAAATAAGTGTAAATATTTTCAAAATATATACCGTATGTGTGTGTCTTTATGTATACATAATAAATATACACAGTATACATACATATATTATATAGACTTTTTTTTATTTTGGACACAATTAATCGAGATTAATTGTTGCCCAACACTAAATATAATATAATATAGTATAATATAATATAATATAATATAATATAATATAATATAATATAATATAATATAATATAATATAATATAATATAATATAATATAATATAATAACTTCTTTCAAAAACATAAAAAGAATCTTACCAACCCCGAACTTTTGGCTGCAGGGATTCACACATGATTTTCTCATCTCCTATACAGCAATGCAATAGTGCACTAAATCCAGATAGAAATGAGAAGGAGAGCGAGAGAAAGACTGCTTGAGACAGAAAGAGAGGGGACATAAAGATGCGATTACAAGGGTAAGGGCCCTCAGAGCGGAGCGGCTACACATCAGGGGCCCAAATTAATTACAGCTCCAAGCGGCCAACAGAGAGTGTGTGCCGAGGCTGAGGTGTTTTCATTGGGAGCCTGAGCATTTCTGGTCAACGGTGTGATTTATGAAGCCATCATGTGCATGTATGACCGTAAGTCATCGACAGACTCCAACACTAAACAAGGCTTTCAGAAATTCCTGTTCAAGCACAATCAGCGTCAGTCGTGAAAAATGCCAAGCGTGGTCTTTCAACAACAGCAGGACGTTAAATACAGCAAATGCTTTCTGCTCAACGACTTACTCACAATCTCCATTAAAGAGCAAGTTAAACATCAGAAACTAGGGCTGTAACGGTATGGTTTCAGTACAGCAGGAGGAAAAAAAACTAAACATATATGTATATATATATATATATATTTAAATTAAACAATGGTCTACTGAACAAATAGATTTTTCTTTAAATAAATTCAGTTAATATTAAAATTTATAGGGATAAAATCTACCTCAGCTTCTGCTCTAAAGCATAGGGAGCCCAAAATTCAATTACTCTTTATTTTTAACTATAATAATCAACACTCAAAATAAAAAAATTTTATGCAAATATATAAATTGCACATAATGCAGTTTTTAAATTAACTTCTAAATTATACAATTTCTATTTGTTTTTGAAACAGTGGCTGGCATAACTTGTTTCATAAAAGATTTATTTAACATACATTAAATAATAAGACATCACTAACAAGTAAAGTTAAATATGAGTATATAGTCTAATATTTCTCAAAATGCTCTTCTCTAGACTTCATTTCTCTTGGAAATAATGAGCTGTGGACACCGATGACTTGCCTGAGGTGAATTAAATGCAACGTGACATTTTGTTTACAAGCAGTTTTATTGACTGATTCAGCAATTACATGAGATGTTCATTCATGTTTATTTCACGTTAAAACAGTAATAAACATCAGTTAGAACTGAGGCTTCTATAAAGCAATCTGTCATGCCACATCAAAGAGCACCAAAACATCATTTATTTTCTGAATTTCCTGATAAAATGCAATGATTTGTTCAGTACACGTGCGTACCGAACCGAAAGACCGGTATTGAAAATTCTTGGTACGAATATGTGTACTGTTACACCCCTATCAGAAACTGAAAGAGATCTCCACTCACGTCATGGCCTGGTAGATGGACTCCACACCGAAACGCATGGCAAACTCGTCCACGATCTCCTGAGACACGTCGTCGAAGTAAACCTTCCAGGCATCGTCACCTTTGACCTCGGGGATCTTCACGACTCCGTTGTTCTTCACCTCCGTCAGGTAGTGGAAGAGATTCTGCACAGAAACAGGGGGCCGTTTAGGGGCCAGGAAGCGTGCAGGGTATTTGGAGAGCATGAACTGCTCCAGCATTGATATGGAATGAATGTCTGGGAACATCAACAGCACAGCCAGCTTGGAAAGGTCAACATTTGGGGGCGCCAAACTACTGTCATCACACCGGCAACCCGGTACAGAACCAGCGAGACGTGAGCCAGACTAACACAAACACATCAACGCAAACCCTTCCAGCTACACATGATCGATTTCACACATCGCTGGACTCTGAAGCGCAGTTCATAATGCAACACAAATATATGTCGATTTAAAGTAAAGTAAAGTAAAGTAAAGTCGTGACGTATTGTCAAGTATGGTGACCCATACTCGAAATTGGTGCTCTGCGTTTAACCCATCCAAGTGCACACACACAGCAGTGAGTAGTGAACAAATGCACACACACACACACACCGTGAACACACACCCGGAGCAGTGGGCAGCCATGCTGCAGCGCCCGGGGAGCAGTTGGGGGTTCGGTGTCTTGCTCAAGGGCACCTCAGTCGTGGTATTGAGGGTGGAGAGAGCGCTGGACATTCACTCCCCCCACCTACAATCCCTGCCGGCCGGGGACTCGAACCCGCAACCTTCGGATGACGAGTCCGACTCTCTAACCATTAGGCCACGACTTCCCCCTAATACTTCCGTTTAGGCAGATCTGTAACTTTCCAATAAGGTGGACATACTGACATTTCACATAAATTAGCTATTAAATATAATATCATACACCACTCAACATTTGAAGTGGATCAAAATCTTTCATCAAAGTTGTCCTAAAACCTTAAACCAAAATGCGTTCTTGTCTAAGGACAACTTTGATTAACTTTTTTGATCCACCTCAAATGTTGACTATAATATAGTATAATATATGACATAATATAATATAATAAATATAGTAGCAATAAATAACAGTTAACGCAGGAAGATGATATATGACATGACTAAATCGAAATATTATCAAATATTATTAATAAATAAATATTAATTAAATAAATAAATATTACTTTGGTATTTATCAAAGTCCTCATATGCATTTGAATTACAAAATATCACAACACAGAGTCAAATTGTTTTAGTTTTTTTATATTTAATTTTTTTAATTGTATTATTTTTTTATTATTTTTTTATTTTTTTTCCCTGTTTTACAGGGGGAAAATCTAAACCTGAGCCAATGGTTATTGTTATTGCAAGCAAAAATCTAACAGTACTTTTACTGAGGCTCAATGATATTTTAATATTTTTTTCATATAATATAATGTATAATATTTATATATTATTTAATATAATGTTAATAATTTATATTTAAAACAAGACAAAGTTCTGATTAAGAATGCAATGTTTGCAGTGTATTTCAGTGATACTGATGTCAGACGAACCTCGTGTAAACATGTGTACTGTCCGTGAGGAGGAGCCACCTTCTCTTCTCCCTTCATCTCCACGCTGATCTTCAGCCTGATGGCCCCCGACACCATCGACTTGTCCGTCCGCTTCTCTGCACGGAGAATGAGCATATGAACAGAAGACAGAAAAGACAAGAAGAAACAGAAATAAAACGAGTGAAATCATTGAGGAGCGCTGGAGCTGCAGGACGTTCCTTCTCTCTGACCCTGTCAATAACACACATAATGCAGCTGATCTCAGAAAAGTGACCTGCACACAATCTCATCACGGCATAAGACGGCAAATTTAAACCAGACAATGTCAATATGTGAGCCTGGAGCACAAAAGCAGTCAGAAGTTGCACGGGTATATTTGTAGCAATAGCCAACAATACATTGTATGGGTCAAAATTATACATTTTTATGCCACAAATCATTAAGATATTAAGTAAAGATCATGTTCCAGTAAGATATAATATTAGTAATTTCCTACCGTAATAATATCAAAACTGAATTTTTGATCAGTAATATGCTAAGAACTTAATTTGAACAACTTTAAAGGTGATTTCCTCAATATTTAGATTTTTTTGCACCCTCAGATTCCAGATTTTCAAATAGTTGTATCTCAGACAAATATTGTCCTATCATAACAAACCATACATCAATGGAAAGATTATTATTGACCCTTATGACTTGTCCAGGGTCCCAAATGTCTAATTTCAGCAATGAGCACTGAAACCCAGAAACAGAAGCTGTATTTACACCATTATACTTCTGTAATGTGAGATTTTGTCTTTGCAATAACATGCATTATGATGAACCACGGTTCAGAAATGTACGTTAAGAAAGTATAAACAGTCCTATTTCATGCTGACTCGAAATCTCCTGAGACATTCAGCAGCTGCTTTTAAACTAATACATGATATAAAAAGGCTCTTTGCAGATAAGACTCCACACATCTTGTTTTGCCAGCGTCTTAATTGCTCTAATTGATGTCTGGTCTGCGGCCGCAGCGGATCTTTCTCATATCTCAGTGACGTGGACAGATGGGGAAGGAGTGAGCAGATATCAGTGCTTCGCTTTGGCCCGAGTCATGCTCTAAAGCACACGCTTCTGCTCCGAGCCAAGCAAAACAATCCAACAAACAAAGCATCAACAAAAGCAGAAACGATTATCTGTGGAATAATGAGGCCATCTGCACCAGAACAAAACTCTTCAACTTCCTTTCAAAGGGATAATTCACCTGAAGTGAAGCTGGAAGACCTGGAATTCGGCACAAAATCAACTTCTTTTATGCTGCTTCTTGTTTTTTGTCACATTTCACCCTAAAATTACCCTAAAAGATCATATTTTATTGAAACCTATTTTTAAGACATCTTTGCACTGACAATTTATCTTGGACATTTAAACACATTTCCTGCCTAAATTTCAATTAATTTAATGTGAAAAAAAGCTAACTCTTATTGTTTATAGCCAGAAAAAAAATTCAACACAATATATTCTAGGCATATAACTAAAAGCCTAAATTCTCATTAATGAAAGAATGAAAGAAATAAAAATAATAATAATATAATACATGATATAATGGCAATGCAAGTTAATTTATATAGCATTTCATACGTAATGTCAATTCAAAGTATTTACATAAAAGGAATTTAAAAATAATCAAGATTACTGAGAAATAAAGTTAATAAAATAATTAAATTAAAAAAATTAAATAGTTACATTTATTTGAGAAAAATAAGGATGCATATAAATTATATAAGACACATAATAATAATTTTACATATATAACAGAGTGTGAATAACTGTTCAATGTGCATAAATTAAATGATATAAAATGTTTTAAAGATCTTAAAGTAATTGCATTATTTATTTAGTTAGTTAATTTTATTTATTTAGTTGTCATTCTGGGAGGAAAAAGTCTTTAAAAGTTCTTTAAAAGGGACATAGGATTACATTTTTCGCTTTTTTTTTGTTAGGTTAGCTATTAATCTAACCTATTTTAGTTTTTAGGCGTGTCTGCCGGCTCAGAAAAGCTGTAGAGAAAACAAGCAGTCAGTTTGTTATGTGCTGTCTGAGTCTGAGTCTCAGTCATCAGTGAGCTGTTTCAATCTGCAGCTGGTTTCTATGTAGATAGCTGGCTATTTGAATAAGACCACCTCCAAGCCATATATGGATATATTCACGTGTCTTCTGTTGACACGCCCCATTAAAGAGAGGGGCGGGGTGAGCAGAGCTCATTAGCATTTAAAGAGACATGCACCAAAATGAGTCGCTGTGAACAGAGCTGTTTTTGACAAGGTAAAAAGGGTGTTGTTTTGTGCGACAGTTGAGGAATTTTAACAAAGTGTGTTACAGACATTTGATGAAGACCCTAAAGAATCATACCAACTTAGGCCCATAACATACCGAGATTATACCAGACGTCCATCTCCCCGCTCAGCATGCGCACCTCGATGATGGTCTGACCCAGGAAATCATCAGATTCCTTCTTAAAGTGCTGCTTCACCCTGGACTTTATGTCGTCGTCTTCATCCCACACACGAACCTTTATACGGTCTGTGGCGTTATGACACTCGCTGACAGAGAGACAGAGAGAGAGGAGCGTTACACAAAGATGTTTCTCATACAGTTCCCCATACATCACAAAAAAAATATTTTGCATTACTTTAACTCATCAAGATAATTTAAGTAACTTCAGTTTCCTTTTTGAAGTTGTATGAAATTCAACAAGTTTTTTAAGTCAGTTTAATGTCATTTAAGTTTGAATGACTTGTACAGCCAATTTGATTATATATAAAAAATGTAAGACAGCAACTGGACTTCAGTTAAAATATAGTACTGTATATAAAAGAGTTTTACAGTGTAGGAAAAATATAAACAGACACAAATGAGACAACTGTTGTCAGAGTAAGAGAACAGAGCGACACTACACTGCATTTTTGTCTTGTTTTCCAGTACAAATATCTAAAAATGCTTAAATCAAGACACATTTACTGTTTTGTTGCATGCCATCTGTTTTTGTGAAAGTTCCTGTACTTTGATTTCATGGGGAAATCATTTCACATCTTACACTGGACATGCAAAATTACTTCAGACATTAAGTCTTGAATGCATTTCTTGAGAAATGCATCAAAATTAAGTGAGTTTTTGCTTAAAACAAGAAACAAATATTTGAAATTGGAGTAACAAAAATAATCCTGATTTAGCTTTAAATTAAGCTTATTTTTCTGATATCCAAGAAAAAAAGAATGAGGGAGATTTTTTTTTTTTTTTTTGCAGTGCATAAAATGAAGATTGAGAGCTTTCTATATTCATTTTTATTATTATTTATTTATTATATAATGATTTATTACAGTAACATTATATTATTAAATATATAAAATATTTTAAAGATTCTAAAATAGGCTAATTTTTCTATATGCATTATTATGTATTTTTTTATTTTGGGGTAAAATATAACCTGGAAAGAACAGCATGAATATCTCATAAGACAAAAATACTGAAAAAGAAAAAAAATTTTGAAGAGCATAAAATAAAGGTGGAGAGCAGTTTAATGAGAAAGGGTTAATCTCTAACTTTTGATTGCATATTGTAAATTTGGTATCTCAGGAAATCTGAAAAATCTCCATTTGATTTCACTGCTCTCTGGGAAAAATGTATCAAATAGATCTCATTTGTGGTTTTTCCTTCTCATGACAAAACACTACTGACCACATTTAAGAGTCAATTTACCTTTGAGGACGTCCCCATAGGGAAGTCTTTTGTTATTTAGCTGACGTCAAAGGACAGTTTTGTCCCTAAAGTATGGCCAAGAAAATCCACACACACACACACACACACACACACACACACACACACACACACAAAAGCTGCCAGGAGAGTGGCGAGCTGCTCGCCGAACTGCTTTTAAAGGTCATATGCTCCACTGAATCTCCAAACAGGTCACTTAGCCTCCTGTGGTCCGTCTCCATGTCTGTCTCTCCAGTGGAGGAGTGAATTGAGAGAGAGACGGGCTCACAGACAGACGTTACGCCTGCAGACAGTCACTCACAGATGCAGAAACACACCACAGCCTCACAGCGCAGCCCCGACACACATCACATCAAATTACATTGACTGACACCAACCTAAGGAGGAAATATAAATATCATCATATTACAGAAACGCTTACAGTTTGTGAAAACTGATCGCAGAGAGGGCCAGACAAACCTGGACAACTATGCATGAGAGATCAGGTCTGACACTAACTTAAAAAAAGGTTTGGGTTCACTAAGAAATTAACTATTTTATTCAGCAAGGATGCATTAAATTGATCAAAAGTGACAGCAAAGACATTTATAATGTAATTTCTACTTCAAATACTGTTCTTTTAAAATTTCTATTCATCTGTGAATCCTGAAAAATAAAATGTGTCACAGTTTTCACAAAAATATGAAGCTGCACAACTGTTTTCAACACTGATAATAATCAATTAAGCAGTAAATCAGTATATTAGAATGATTTCTGAAGGATCATGTGACACTGAAGACTGAAGTAATGATGCTGAAAATTCAGGTTTGATTGCAGAAATAAATTACATTTTCACAGATATTCACATAGAAAAGCGCTATTTTAAATTGTAATAATATTTCACTGTTTTTACTGTATTTTTGATCAAATAAATGCAGCCCTAGCAGAAGAGACGTAATTAAAAAACTGTCTCCAAACTTTTGAACATGCAGTGAAAGTAAAAGATACAGTAAATGGCTAAATGAATGAGTGAAGGTAAAAACATTTGATGTTTTTTTCTTTGCCTTTTGAAATTTACTGACAAAAATTTCAAATCTCTCGTGCATTTTCTCAATGTTTTGGCTAGTAAGGCAGAATACATTAGAAGTTCATCTGAAACCTTACTTGATGATTTGCTGAAAATTGCTGATTTAGTTATATTTGTTTAAAATAAATTTATGTACTCACACTTAAGTCCAGGTTTTCAATCTTCAGCAGTTGTCATATTTAAACCATTTTGCTTTAGGTCAAAGACTGAACTGCTGTGAAATAGACGTCTCTTCACAAAAAGGACTGACCACAATTACACAAAAATGGATTCAATCTGTGCAGGAAAAAGTTGACTAATATATTCACTGAAGTGGCATTTTAAGTATTACAAAAGCCTTGCAAATGTACAAATCCTCAAATATAGCAATGCAGCAGCTACTCCAGCACAGTGTGTCCTCATTAACAGTCTGCTACCCAATCTGAAACCAAACGTATTATTTTTTTTAATGAGCCCAATTTCTGCATTTCTTTGAATTTTGCTTGAAAGCACTAGAAATTTTTAGTTTAAGGCTAATCCAGAAAGTGTGCTAATATGCAAATGAGACTAGCCACACTTTTATGTGGATGAGTTGCAAATGAGAACTGAATCAATGTCACAGATCGACTTCCATCTGCCGTCATGTTTCACAACAAACAGCAAGAAACAGGGTGAGAAGAGAAAATACACCACAACAGAAGGTTTCGGAGAGATTTATAGCAGCTCTTCATCGGCTGTTATAAAAATACCTACATTTGATGGGTTTAATCTGCTATTATGACAGAGAAAGACAGACTATCAACCTGAGAAAACAAATTAAAAGGGCTTCCACTATCTCTCTAATACCTTTCTGTCTTTGAAAAAGTTTAAACAGGTGAGAGGAACTAAGAGCTCATCTAATATGCATTTCCCATAATCCTGCATAAATCCCTCCAAATCCAACAATCCAGCCTCTCCTGAAGCCCTGGAGCCTCTCGTCACCCTATAGACTTAGATATTTATCATGAGCTTTAGATGAAGAAATGCACAGATTGGTTTCCCACACATTCTCTGTTTCACTTAGAGCTGAAACTGCAATGTTATATTGGCCAAATAAATATAAATATAAAATAAAATGAATTATATATATATATATATATCCTGACCAGGCAGATGCTGCATCACTGAATCAACCAATGGCATGAGTTTGGGGCGGAACTTTGCCTTTGCTCGACCAATGGCAGAAGGTGGGCGTGTTCTAAGAGTGATAAGACACTTGAGGCTGTTTAAGTGTGAATCCAGTCACAGCTGAAGGGGTTACAGGCCCGTCGCTGCTTGTTGTGTCTAACAGCGGCCTTTAGGTGCAACCGTACTCACAATACAGCCCGGCCTCATACATTGCTGCTCAAGTAAGTCACAGACTGGATGTAATTACCTGTCACATTTCTCATTTCTAACACCAGCGCGAGGTCGACAGCACACACACACACACACACACTGTACAACAGCAATCTTGTTTAATATTAACTGTAGATGTAGTGTGTGTGTGTGTGTCTTTCTCAGTTTCAGCTCTATATTCTTCAGCCCCAGTTTCTCCTCTCTGTCCTGTAGACCAGGGGTGTAAAAAACACATCCCAAGGGCCTGTCACATCCTGTGCAGGAGCTCAATTCAACCAGGGTGGTTTAAAATCACAAGTAAAACTTGGAATAGAATAGAATAGAATAGAATAGAATAGAATAGAATAGAATAGAATAATTAAATAAGTACATATATATATATATATATATATATATATATATATATATATGTATATATATATAAACAACTAAAAAATACTAGTTAACTAACACAATAAAACACAATAAAAACATGATAACATAATAAAAAACATGATTTTTGAAAAACATTTATCAAAACTCTTTTATTAAAAGAGTTATGTTTTGCAAATAAACTCTATATATTAATATATATATATTTTTTTAAATATATATACACATATATTTAATACATATAATACATAAGATAACATATAAGTAGTATTCACATTTTATGCCAATTTATTAACCCTCGGGGGTCTGAGGTGATTTGGGGGCCCTTGAGATGTTTTGACATGCCCTGATATTTGTGCTTATTTCAGCTACTTATAACATACTATTGACCAACATGTATTTTTTTTGTATTCAGCACAAACTGTGCTACAATAATATGTGACCAAGATGGATGTACATGTTTGCATTTTTTAGAAAAAAACATATTATGCGTGGTTAGTAGGTTTTGGGGGAAACAATGTAGCTGAAATAAGGCCATAAAACCCACACTAAATAGTCCTGAATAAGACTTTTGAGTAATCAGTCTTGTAGGCTAGAATATTTACTTCACAAGTATGTGAAAATCATTCACAGAAAACAATATATTGATTTAACTTTTTAAAGACATGGTAATGGCCTTGAATATTAAGAGAAACAAAGGGTCCTCTCCTAAAGCTGCCAATGGCCCATCAGTGTGACTGTGACTGAGGCAGGTAAGAGAGTGTGAGGAGACTGAAAAAACAAATATTTTAATTATTTGCATTTTATTTACAACACAGTATAAACAAAACATACATAATAAAGGTCAAAGACACATTATTGTGCACTGATCTAACCACAGAGATGTGAACAGACTTTGAGTCATTCCTGCAACAGATTCTGTTCAACAAGTGAAACAAGCTAAATTATTCAGCAAAAAAACAAGTGCTTTCACTTTTTTCAGGTCAAAATGCCTAATATTGTCTATTTTAACAGTATGAATTTAATATTGGACTGCATTAAGACTGTTTTAGGGTTAACAAAAGAAACCCTTGGTGTGTCCTGTCCTTTAAAAAAAACTATATAAATAGATATATAATGTTCTTATTATTTTTTTAAGCAACTTTGGTGCTTTTGACCTAGTGATGCATTTGTTTGGATCTCTAGGGCTGATTAGGAGCAGCAGTAATAGCGAGTCTTGTCTTGGTAAGCATCAGTAAGTATTTTGCTGAGTGTTGTTGGGTGGGATCCATTAGGGGTGCTCGATGGTCTTTTCACCCGAACCACTCTTATGCAGGGTATGACAGTGTTAATGGGTGTTGATGGCTGCTGCGAGAGAGATGTGCTCTGAGTAATGCACGCTTTACTTCCTCCACTGATCTCATGAGCTTAAAGAGGAAGTTATGCACTGATTCTACAGGCGACAAGAGCGGCCAGCACATGTCGTAGTGAATTGTGCCATGACATGATGAAATCTGAAAGTCTCAGGAGCTTGAGGACATGGCCTCTAAGCATTATGGGAAAGTTTATGTTGATGCTTCTATAGAAAACCCATTTAAATGGTTTGGTCTGCTAGCCTCATATTCACCCTTCCCTCCCCACTGCTTTCTGCACCAATCATAAAAAAATCCCACGGGAGCCACCAATCAAGAAGAAGATGAGATGAAAGATGAGCACTGCAGCTATTTAGAAAGAGAAAGTGAGAGAAATGGAAAGAGAAAAAGAGCAAGACAGAAAATAGGAGTATTAAACCCCTTTTTAACTCTTTCCCTGCAAATGTTTGTTTTTAAGTTGCCAGCCACTGCCAGCATTTTTGATCATTCAAAAAATGTTCATGAATTTGCATGGGGCTGCAAATTAGTCATTGGCTACAAGCCTGTATGTAGCAGATAATTGCCACTATTTTCAATTAGTATAAATAGCAGAAAATCTTGCTATTTTAACAGTGTAAATAGAATCTATAGCTATTTGCACAGTGTAATTATCATATCGTTAAAAAAATACTGCTATTTTCACTTAGTGTAAATAGAATCCATTGCTATTTGCACTTAGTGCAAATAGCTCTAATAATGTGCAGTAGCTCTAATAATCCAGCAATCTTTCTCACAGAAACAACACAGCTAAAGTTCAATATCGCTCCGGCGCCGATATCTGCGACGGGATTCAGCACCAGTGATGTTTTCTCCTATGTAATAGGAGGCTGAAAGACTGGAGTTGCAGGACTGCAGTGCATTTGTTCTGTTTGCGCACCAGATGGTGTGAATGACTGTGGTAGAGATGTATAACTGCTTTAGGTTATTCACCCATGACAGTGATGAAGTAATGCAATAATACAGAGCAGGACACACCCCAAACTAGTCTAAATGATTTAAAAATAAAAGGGTATTTAATGGTGTAAAGCAAAGCTGTGTATAGTATTTGATCTAAAAAAATAAGCACAGAAGTTGTTGTAAACCAAGTTGTTTTACAGGTGTTTAAACCATGATTACAGTGATGTAAAACTTCATTTTGTGTGAAAAACAGAAATATTCTGAACTGAAGAACTGGAAACATTCAGATTCATGAGCATTAATTTTGAATTTGATTTGCCTCAACACAGGAATTTATGCATTCATCCATCCCTACACCCATCTATACATCTATCCACCCACCCAACTATCCATCCATCCAACTACCCATTCATCCATTCATCCATCCATCCATCCATCCATCCTTTCATCCCTCCATCCCAATCATATATCTATCCATCAATACATCATTCATCCAACAATCCACCCACCCACCCACCGACCCATCCATCCATCCTTTCATATCTCCATCCATATATCTATCCATCCATCCATATATCCCCTAATCCATCCAAATACCATCCATCTATTAATAATATCCATCCCTCCACCCATATATCTATCCATCCATCCATATATATAGGGATGTAACAATTCACTCAACTCACAATTCGATTCGATTCACGATTTAACAAAATGAGATCCAATAAATTTCATATCCAATGAAAAGAAAAAATACCATTTAAACTTTTCTTAAGACAGTAAGTTCCCCTCAGACATATAAACTTCTACCCTTAATTGTATCACAATTTGTTTAGCATCTCAACCGATTTGAATCGCCACATATTTGAATCGTTTTTCAACCGTTCTACATCCCTACTGTCCATCCATCCATATATCCACAAATCCATCTTTTCATGCATCCAACTATGCAATATGCATCCATCCATCCATCCATCATCCCTATCTACACTGTGAAAAAAAAGAGTTAAAATTTTAAGGCAACCAGCTTCAGCAGATTTTTGAGTTTTCTCAACTTGATGTTTTAAGTTTATACAACAAAAAGTTGAGAATCTCCTACAAAAATAAGTTGAGAGAACTCACAAATCTGCTGAAGCTGGTTGCCTTAAAATTTTAAGTTGGCTCAACTTTCTTTTTTTTTTTTCAGTGTATCCATATATCCATCCACCCATCCATGCATGGATAAACTTTGAGCGCATGGATCTCATAATGACTTCAGCAAAAACTTAATGAAAAGAGCAACCAACAATCAGGAACAACCTCCTGTCGTTCCTCCAGTTCAACCAAACCGCACAAGAAATAATGTTCTGTCTGGACTGTACAAAATTCCCGCAGTCAAGAGTGCTGTAGATCTCAGGCTTCTGATTTATTGGCTTTGTGCATCATCAAAAACACCAAATCCTAACAAAGGATTATGAATGGAGACAGTGAGTCCAGCCTCACTATAACACAACACCCATGACTGCAGAAGCCTCAAGGATATACTATCAGAAATATGAAAAGAAACAGTCCCATGAGAGCATGACAAAGCCAACGGGAATACAAATGATCCTCCTCATGTATGACCCGAAGAGCTTTTTCAAGTAAACCAAAAAGCTCCTTCAACTATCAACCAAAAAAAATATTCATACTCGTAATGGAAGGGCTCTACAGAAAATGTCAAATTAATGAAAGGCTACTTTGAATAATTCATATGCCATTTGAAAATTTGTTTGTGACGGAGTGGCAGAAATGTTGTGAAATGGAAACTGCGTCTCTGCCCTTTGAGTTCAACCTAATTTTAAAAAGCTTCACTGCATAAGAGTGTCCAATAATCTCATAAAAAGGTTTTCATCCTCAATGCAGAGAGCGTGATACTCTAGAGCGGTGGATCTGGTGAGTTATGCCCTAAAAATGAGCCTCGGGTCTGTTCTGATGGGTCGTGGGAAACAATGCTGAATGCCAAAAATTCAACAGGCCATATAAACATGCATAATTAAAACAGCCAAATAAATAAGCTTCAAGTTTTAAAAGGGAGGAGAAAATAAATCCCAAATCTTTTGTTGTTGACGTCAAAAACTTTGCATCTAAATTCCGTGCAAATTCACCTGTCACTTGCTGGAAGAGGGTCTGATTAGCCAACATAAAAAGGGTCATCATAGTTTGTGCTGACACAAAATGCATTACATTGTTGGCAGCATGATTAAAATAATTACAAATTAATAACTAAAAACAATAAATTATGTTATTTTTATATATAAAATATATATTTTAAAAATATATAAAACAATTTTTATATTTAAAAATAATTTAATTATTTATTTTTAAATCATTTTACTATCGTTTAATATTAATATAAAATGATAATGCTTTTAAGGTTAATTTGACTTACTTCTGTATTAAAATCAGTACTGTGCTGACTGCACTGCACTATATTCCCAGTGTAAAATCTGGTTCCTAAAGCAAAACCAGTTGAGGACCACTGATCCAGGTCAACTTGGATCCCTTACCATCAGCACAATATTAGATACACAATGCAACACAGAAGGTAAATAAACAGAAAACATATCTGCTTTCTGTGAGACTCACAAGAAGAACTTCTCCTCCCAAACCGGGTTGAGATTGCCAAAAACGGTTTTGGTCCTGCGTTTGGTCTTTCCCACTTGTACAGTGACGTAGGGGTCGCTGGAGCCTGTCTTGTCTTTGGCTTGCAAACCTTGAGCACATACAACTAGAGAAGAAAGAGAAAAAAGTGTGAACTGGGCATTCATGAAGCAAGCAAAACAGCATTTGCATGGGAGATTAAATGCTGTTGTATGAAGAACTGGACATTATGAAACATGTTTTAGTACACAAAGCAATATAAAGCGCATTGAGAAAGATGGATTATGGCCGGCGCTCTGACTGCAAGAGTCCTTGAGCTTGGAGACCCGCAGTGACCTGAAACCAGAAAACAAAGCACTGCACCATGTAAAACTGCCAGCCTTTGGTGCCAGTGAATAACCAGAACTACCTGCACTAACTGAGGCTTCTGAGTGCATTATACTGATACTGACAGAAATGCATTAAAAAACACACAAAGTGTTTATCACAGTGTGTTTAGTTTTGTAAAGCTGCAAAGTTATGATATATAAAGGTAAAAATTCAAACATTGTAATTTATTATGTGAAAATGTTGGTGCTCAGAGCAGGGTTATAGTAGTTAATTCAAACTAAAAACTTAAATAAATAAATATATATATATTTATTACATTAAATAAAATAAACATTAACTGAAACAAATGACATTTATTTTTATTTCAGCTAGTTACCAAGGAAACATTTCTCATTTTCAATTACTTTAATTACTAAAATAGCACAAACTAAAATAAACAATTGTTATTTACAGACATATAAAAAAGAAAACCAAAAATATAAAATGAAAACTAATTCAAAATAGTAATAAATTCTTAAATAGTATCTCAATGATACTAAAAATGAACACTGGCTCAGGGGCTTTATACAATCTAAAAAATATATATTTTTTAATGTTGTAAATAAAACAAAGATTAGTGGAGTATGTTTTATAAGAAAATACTATTTCAGTTTACCTACTTCAAAAAATTCACGTTTAATTCAGCGTGTTACTTGCATTTCTTTTTATTTATTTGTGTAATGTACTATCAATTTCTAAGTGAAAATAGTTTCTACAGCAATTTTTTTTTTTCAGTGTAGGACCACAATCTATCCTTGAACATCAGTCAGGTCTAGTGTGTATGTGTGTGTATGTACGGCACCATTAATAACTAAAGTGTCAATTCAAAACAGACAAATGTGCAATAATACAACATAAAAGCAGTGTGTAGCCTGAGTGGCACTGAACTCAGTCAATGGGGATGCCATTCGTCACAGAGCCAATAGTAGTTCACAGGAAGCTCTCGTCTCATTAATTATGAACGAGCAGGGTGCTAAATTATTCAGGGAACATATATCCTTGGGCTTGGAGAAAGACAGAGATTGGTGCAATGTCACCGGGCCGGTTGAAGAGGGTAATATAGTCCGGATAGTTTAGCTGGAATGAAAGAAGGACGGCGTCTCTGAGTGTTTGTGTGTGTTTCCAGAGATGTGTTCACATTCGTGTCACGTCGGTCTCACAGTGATGCTCAGATTGTTTGTTGGCTCATGGCATAACAATCTATCTCTGTACTGAAAAAACAAAACAAAAACACTAATCTCCTATTGAGGATGTTTTTGTTTCTTGTTCAATAAATCCAAATATCCTTAAAACATGATAAACATACTTGAGAAATTCAAATTTTGAGAAGTACTTTATAAGTCATTGTTTTTAGAAATTATCCCATTTCTTGCATTAAGCATAATCTATGGAAGCTTGTTTCTGCCACGGAATAAATTAAAAAAAGTAATTGTGACTTTTTATCTCACAATTCTAAGAAAAATGTCTGAATTGCAAGATATAAACTCAGGACTGTGAGGGACAAAAATGTCCTAATTATGAGAACGAAATTCTGTGGCAAAATAAAAATTAAAAATTTAACTGCAACAGAATTCAGAGAAAAACTGTATTAAATTTCAAGATAAAAACTCAGAATTCCGAAGAAATAAGTCTGAGTTTATATCTTGCAGTTCTACTTTTTTCTCGGATTTGCAAGATATGAACTTCCAATTACAAAAAAGTCTGAATTGTGAGAGTAAAAGTTGCAATTACCATTTTTTTTAATTCCGTGGAGAAAACAGGCTTACATAATAAACAACAGAATAATGTATTTGATTTATACTTAAAAAAAAAAAAACAATTGGTCAACGGGTAATAAAAATACATTTATTTCAAGAAAAGAAGTTTTGTTTTGTAAATTTGATCAAATAAAGGTCATTCAAGTCGATTCTCTGAAACAAGCATTTTACATCTCAAGGAAAAAATGTATGAATGCTGGTCCATGTGAACATTTTATTGCAAAACAAGACAGAAATAGAAGTGTACGGTCACCTGGCTAATGCATCAGTCAAACTAAATCACAATTCACAGAGGCCAGTGTTTATGAAGCCCTTAATAAATAAATCATTGTATGAATACTTTCCAAAACGGGAGATTCGATCGTACGCCAGGATAAATTAAAGCAGAGAGCTGTTTTTCTCTCTGTGTTCTATTGACACTCTGGCAGCGTTGCAAGCTTGGCAATAATTCACAGTCTCTGTTGACCCTCAAAGTCAGGTGAAGGAGCATCACTGATACGGACACACAGAGCAAACTTTACCTGCAGGCAGCTGAACTAATACAGCGGCTTCTGGAAGATAAAATATGACTGAAACAAAGCAATGCCAGGACGTGCATCTGCAGATGGACAGATACGGTTCTTTATGACTCAGAGAAACGGCTGCGACGGCCTAGGTTTCTGTCCACAGCAGATGGTTGCTGTCGTCTGGCGGTTTGAGCTGTCAGAAAACAAGACCAAAACTCTCGGCACATTTCCCAAATTAAACTGAGCAGCATTTCCTCGCTGCAGAGACGCACAGACACACACAAGAGTGAATCTCAGGAAACTTATATATAACACCAACAACTAATAAATAAATAAATAAAACATTTTATATCAAATCTGTTACATTAATATAATATAGTATTATATTAATCATAATAAATAGTAAATTATTAAAAGAAAAAAAATAATAAAATAAATAATGATAATATTCTTAAGAAAAAAATATAATAAAATAATATAAAATGAAACTTCAAGAACATGCTCAGATAATATATTTAATATATTTTTTCACATTTTACAATGTGAAACACCTATTATATAACATAACCATATTTACCACCAACCAAAAACATAAATAAATAAAATACAATAAATAGTTTATATAAAATCTGTACATTAAGTATAAGTATATAATATATTATTACAATAAGCATAATAAATAATAAATATATATTATAAATTTATTCTTCAGAATAATAATAATTTAATCTAAAATATTAAACTAATATATTTCATATATTTTTTCTCATTTAATAGTACATATTATATAAAATGTCCTATGTAAATATAATATATAAATATAAATAATCAATGTAATGAATTAATGAATAAATGTAAATAAATATAAAATACAATAAAAAATTTCAAGAACACACCCGGCCCATATTTAATCCCAAAAATAATTGTTTAAAAAATATATATATTTTACATATTTTATCTAAATAATATTTTTTGTTAAATTACATTAAATATATTTATATCATATAGTCATTTAATTTAATAATTTATAATTAGGTATAGTTCATGTAATTCTACAGCAATAATAGTTTTATATAAAATATTTCAAAAATATCAAATGTCTACATTTGCATGCATTGTGACATTATCATTGCGCTAATTCTCATTTTGGTTTTTGTGTGAAATATGTTCATGTTGTTGTTAGGTGATGTGAGATTCACTCATTGCTCACCTGTGATGGTGATTTTGGCAGACCACTTGGACGTTCCCTCCAGCACAGCCTGTTTGGCCGTCTTCAGGTGAGCGTTGAAATCTTCCTTCGAGAGCTGAAACATCTCCTGGATCACCTCGAACACCTCGGGCCGGTTCTTCTCCCTGATTTTCATCCGTTCCTTCATAGCCATGATGATGTTTTGGGTTTTGTCTCCGGCTCCATGTTTTGAGCTCTTCTCCACAGCACCTGTGGAGTGATTTACGGTACATGTGTTCTTACATTATCACTGCTGATAATGAGCTGACATTACAATTTGCACACTGTCCGCCCTAAACAGTATGCAAGTTATAGAAAAAACGCATCCTGCTGGATCCTAATTATTTCCGTGTACATAAACGTACCTCTAAGCACCTACAGTTTTGTCAGAAAACATGCCAACAACATGCTAATCATGTTAGCAACATGTTAATCATTCTAAAACATGCTAACAACATGCTAATCATGCTAAAACATGTTAACATGCTACAATATGTTAGCAATGTGCTAGCAACATATGAATCATGCTAAAAACATGTTAAATCATGTAAACAAAATGTTAAAATATGTTAGCAATGTGCTAGCAACTTGGTAATCAACATGTTAACAACATGTTAAAACATACTAGCAATATGCTAAACCATGCTAGCAATGTGTCAATCGTGCTAACAATATTTTAACATGCTAATCATGTTAAAAGCATGCTCGCAACATGCTAATCATGCTAAAAACATGCATGACACTCATGCTAGCATTATGCTTATCACGTTACCAACATGCTAGCAACATGCTAATCATTCTAAAAACATGCTATTAAGATGATAACAACATGCTAATCATGCTCAAACATGCTAATACATGTTAATCATGTTAAAAACATGTTAAATCATGTTAACAACTTGCTACAATATGTTTGCAATGTGCTAGCAACATACGAATCATGCTAAAAACATGTTAACAAAATGTTAAAATATGTTAGCAATGTGCTAGCAACTTGGTAATCAACATGTTAACAACATGCTAATCAGGTTAAAACATACTAGCAATGTGCTAAACCATGCTAGCAATGTGTCAATTGTGCTAACAATATTTTAACATGTTAATCATGTTAAAAGCATGCTAGCAACATGCTAAAAACATACATGACACTCATGCTAGCATTATGCTTATCACGTTAGCAACATGCTAATCATTCTAAAAACATGCTATTAACATAACAACATGCTAATCATGCTCAAACATGCTAATCATGTTAAAAAACATGTTAAATCGTGTTAACAACTTGCTACAATATGTTTGCAATGTGCTAGCAACATGGTAACCATGCTAGAAACATGCTAGTAATGTCCTAAATCATGCTAGCAACATGATTATCAACATCTATCTAATATCTACCTTTCTAAACTTTCAAACTTTGACAACAGCTTCAACTTTCAATCTAGGCGTTCCCAAGCCAACCTAAAGTTTGTCTTGGCGAACTTATTTGTCTTTGTCTCAAATATTACTTCTAAGTGAAGAGAACTTATTGACTGCAGTTCACTTAACGGCCACCGGTGTCACTAATAACACAGGTTTCTAAATTCTACATATACTGTATATAGTCCCTTTTAGAGCTAATAGCATTTAGTCTAGTTGATTTTGAAGTATATGTTGTATTGCACATCTCTAGATGACTTAGTGGAGTACAGATGACTCACGGTATCTCTCGGCACCCTATTAAAATGAATCATTCATTCAGAGAAGCATCATAAACACCAAGCGAAAGCTTTATAAGAGTGTTCAAGAGGCGCTGGATGTGGGAATAAAACAGCGTGGCTGAGAGAAACAGTTTATTGGTGTCTCGCCCCAAATGTGATCTGAAAGCGACGGAGGTTTTTTCTTTCACAAACCATACAAGCCAACCCAAACACACATTTAAACACACACACACACACTCTAAATATGATGTGTTTGATGGCTCGTTTAATAAATCTCTCTGTGTACAGACCCATTTGTGTCTTTGGCAGACGGCCACGTCTGTGAGGTTTAGGGAACTCCATCCCATATATCTCAGCCACAGTCTGACTTTAGCGCACGTCTGAGAGCACTGCGCTGCACACTCGAGTCGTACCGAAGAGAAATCGGTTATTATCTTAGTGCCGAACTGTTTCAATGGCAGACCAGAGAAACAATAAAACAAACAGCTGCCGAAAGCAAACCGTCAGAGCCGAGAGCTGACATGCGATGTGACAGACAGACAAAGGCACTTCAAAATGATGAGCACTGCTTATGGGCTTGCAGCGTGATAAAGCAGACTTACATTTTCTGAAGAAAAATTAGTGTTCGCCCATGCACAACTCACTGTTACAATGCTAAAGTGTAGTTGTGGAGTGTTTTTCAGTTTCTGCAGCTTTTCATGATTCAGTGATTGTGGCGACACAAAAATCTTTTTTTTTTTGCATAATTGATGCATAATTTACCACTAACTGCTAAAGTAATAAAAAAAGAGCAGTGCTACTGAGATATCGACATGTTCAAACAACAAAAGACAGGAGAAACTGAATAACTTTAGTAGCTTTAATAAGGATCAGTATATTTAATTAATTAATGTAGTGAAGTGTTTTATTTTACATTTCATTACTTCTTTTCAATAGAATTTTGGGTAACACTTTACAATAAGGATCCATTTGTTAAAGGTGCCATAGAATGCATTGATACAGTATTTTAAATTGTTCTCTGATATCTACACAGAAGGTATGTGGCTTAGGTAAGGGCAAAAAATCTCCAGAAACGAATTTACATGTCCATTTACAACCCTAGGATTTCTCCCTAGAATGAAACGGTCTGTTATTGGCTTATTTGGCAGGGTCATGAATAATAATGAGCTCTGCTCTGATTGGCTGTTTCACAGTACGGCTCATCAGCAAGAAGGAAGCACAGGGAGGAAAATATATATTTAAATACTTTCTCTCGCAGTTATATCGTCGGGTAATTATACTGTATATAAAACGCGGGCATCAGGGAGCCGTTATTAATATGCGAGGCATTGAAACTGCTTTTGAACGATCCATCGATCGCGTTATAGTTCACTTTCAAGAGACGCGATCACACAAACTATGTTTACATTATGGAGCAACAGTACTTACCACACATTTCACAAGATCAGATGCTTGTCAGTGGTGCTCAGGATCTGTAAGTCATTCGCCATCATCCTCATCTCTCCTTACTGAGAGTGAAATCTTATGTACTGTAACAGGCTACCGCTAGCAAGGAGCTAACCATGTCCCTTTAGTGGCTCGCGTTATTTGCTTTCTGTGCCTTTCTGAATACAGACACCAACCCATCCCTGCACTTCACACCCCCTGCACGGCCTGGAACATAACATTAATTGTGTTATTTTCGCTGTTGTCCGCGCTTGTTTATTTACAATACCTGGAGAGCTTCTGATGGTTCGGCCGGCTTAGAACAAGGGCGGGTTTATGCAAATGTTGGGGGCGTAGTGATCCTGACTGTTGCGTCACAGTCGGTGTTATGTTCTGATTCGCCTGTTTTTCAGTGCTCTTTTTTAATCACGAGATTTACATATGAAGGAGAAAACTACGGTGTTTGAGGCTCACTGTATGTCATTTCCATGTACAGAACTGTTATTATTTAAATATGCCAGGGTAAAGACAGTTTTTCATTCTATGGCACCTTTAACATAAGTTAATACATTAACTAATTTTAACTAACAATGAGCAAGACATTTGTTACTGAATTTATTAATCTTTGTTAACATTAGTTAATAAAATTACTTTGTTAGTTAATGTTAGCCCAGGTCCATTAAATAATATTAACAGACACAACTTTAGATTTTTAATAATGCATTAAATGCTGAAATTATCATTAACTAAGATTAAATAATTATTAGTTTATGTGAACTAATGTAGTTTCCTCATCTTATTGTAAAGTGCTACCAAATTTTGTAACTATTTTGTATGGAAGCCTGTTTCCGCCATGTAATAAAAAAAAGAAATGGGCAAATGCAATTTTTTTTATCTCACAATTTAGACATTTTTTCTCAAATTTCTCGCAATTTATATTTCACAATTGAGAGATTCTGACTTTTTCACAATTCTGACTTTTTTCTCTCTGAATTCTGAGCTTACAACTTACAAATTTTCCATCGAATAAAAAAATAAAAGAGGTAACTGTGACTTTTTATCTCACGAATTGGTCGTTTTTGTCACGCAATTCTGCATTTATATCTTGCAATTCTGTGTTTTTGTCTTGGAATTCTGAGTTTATCAGAGTAAAAAAGGTCATTGTGCCTTTTTATCTCACAATTTAGACTCTTTTCCTCGTAATTCTGGGGGGAAAAGTCAGAACTGTGTAAATAAAGTCACGATTTAAGATGTAAGATATAAACTCAGAATTGCAAGAAAAAAATCTGAATTGTGAGATAAAAAGTCACAATTACCATTTTAATTTTTTTATCTGGTATTTTTGAATACTAAACCTACCTGAAATACTTTTTTTTTCATTTGTGTTTTTGTCCTATTGGTTGTAATTTGCTTTTTTGTTCTTAATCTCTTGTTTAAAGGTTGTTTCAGAATTTGAAGAGACACTAAATAAACAAGCTTTCTGCATTTTTTAATCGTAAATAAGTAAATAAACAAATAACCAAACTGTGGAATCTGGACTGGTTTTTAGCATTTATTTCTCAAGCACTTTTACATCCATTTTAATGCCGAAGTAATAGTGATGATCGACTGAGAAGTTTTAATTGCATTCTCTAAAGATGGATTTGACCTTCTCCATCTTGCTTACATAATCATTTACAGCCCTGATATCAGGTAAAGAGGGCTGAAATCTGAATAACTCACGTTGCAGACAGTCTGCGTTCAGGAGGTCCTGGCATTTCTCGTGACATTTGACCCCGCATTCGGTGCAGCGCATGCCCTGCCGGGCGATGCCCCACAGCAGACCCTCACACTCGTGACAGTAGGTGGGTGTCGTGGCCGTCCACACCTCGAAATTATGGGGCGTGGTGGAGGAGATGGGATAGATCAGCCCTTGCAGGGTCTTTCTGAGCACATGCAGTTTCTGTGAAAAGAGAGAGAATTTACAGCAAGAAGGAAGATTTTTCTCAAATCAATGAAAGTCTTAGAAGAAAAAGGAGCATTCGTAGTGATCACATCACTCAATTTGCACACTACTGCTGTAATAAATGTGGTTTAAAAAACATAAATCAATTTTATACCTGTTTTTAGGATGCTCCTTAGAGAAGCTACCAAGAACAACACTGCGACTTTGAGAAAGATCAGCATCAAGAATGTAAAAAAAATAAAAAAGATATCTTGGTATTTTGTATTTGCTCTGAAATTATTTAAAGTTGCTTTTTTTCAATAAGTGTTGTTGTCGGTGTTATTTATTATCATTGATATACTATTTTAGTGTTTTTAAATTTTTTAATTAGTATTTTTGTATTTTCCATTTTCATTTTCATTTTAGTTTAATTTAATAAGTTTATTAGTTTTGCTGTATGTTTTTGTAACTTTTATTATCTATTGTTTTTTAATAGCTTTTATTCTGTTTTATTTTAGTACATCAAGTTAAACTAAATGAAAATAACAAGTGTTGTTTTGGCAGATATCTGAGATCAAATAAGTTAACTTTTTTTAAATTTTATTTGAGTTAACATTTACTTTACTTAGTAATGATATTTTATTGTTTTATCTACGTGGATTGTTTAAATTGTAGTAAAATACATTAAAAATATATTATTATATATAATATAATATATAAAAACATATATTATTAAGTACTATTATACAGTATATAATATTACACACTTAATTTAAAAAGTAAATAAAAAATAAAATAAAATTACTGATTTAAATACTAATATTTAAGGATTTTATTTTATATGGATCAGAATAAAAATGCATAGCAATATTTACCTACACATATTTTTAACGAAACACATGAAAAATACCATACTGGGAAGTTTCAGAACAATCACTATCTCCAGCAAAATCAATATATAAGTGCATAATATCACAATTATTAATCTGACATATATTTCTTAAATCAGATTCATATACATGCTCTGTAGTTCAAGATCTCCGCTCATAACAAAACACTCACAGATGCCTCGGTCAGCTGGTGTGCAGAAAATCATAATATTGTATTTTTTTTTTTTAAGATATCATGCTGATATTAATTTCACTAATTATAGCGCACATGCGAAGCCCACACAGTGTTTTCAATCTGTCCTTGTTGAGACTAGCAGGGTGAATCTCACAAAACCAAACCTGTGAAGAACATGCACAGTATGCCACATTCACCCCAAAATAAACAGAAACATATTTATAAGTGTATTATTCCTTCATTCTTTCTTTTGAATCTGAAGTCATGTTCTTGACAGGTTTAGTGGAATTCGCTCAGTGGACATTCGTCTTCGTTGTGAATAGTTTGCTTTCACAGGCAGAAGTGGTGGAAAGAATCTAACCGCATGTCCTGTATCCTTATAAAAGAGCAGAATTAATGTGCACATAAATCTGTCCTTTTAAAGCTGGAAAAGACAAAGAGCGAGCGAGAGTGAAGGAGAGGTGGGCTGGTGATGTACGGCACTTTCCTTTCCCATGATGCACTTTTGCTGAGACGTGTGTTCTGCTCTCCGCCCACAGAGTCATTACATTAAGAGCTGCCGAGATTTCAGCGTACAAACGGGTATTAATGAAAAAGCAAACTAAAAGTAGTGCAGAGTGAAAATTCAGGCTAATTAGCAAAGTAAACCTAAAAATAGACAAACTGTACAAAACAGCAACAGCATCAAATACCAAGTGAAAAAATAGATGATAATGCACAAATGAAACTCTACCGAATGATTAATGGTGGTTGTCTGTTATATTAAACACTTAAATGGGTCACATCATACATTTGGTCAATTAACTTTTCCCTGAGATCCACTTATGAAGTCAAAGTTTAATGCATGAGTTGTGTTGAATGTTTCTTCATCAGATTTGGAGAAATGTAGCATTGCATCAGTGTCTCAGCAATGGATGCTCTGCAGTGAATGGGTGCCGTCAGAATGAGAGCTGATTAAAACATCACAATAATCCACACCACTCCAGTCCATCAGTTAACATCTGGAGAAGACAAAAGTTGTGTGTTTGTAAGAAAAAAAATCCATCAAGACATTTTAACTTCAAAAAGATCATCTTGTCTGAAACAGGAGAGAAATCTGCACAAATCAAGCTCAAATCAAGCTAAAAAACAAGCTGTTTTAGCTTGTAAACGCTGCTTGCTCTGTGCAGATGTCTCTTCTGATTCAGACCAGACACTCTTTTTGAAGGAGTGGATTACTTGTGGATTATTGTGATGTTTTTATCAGCTGTTTGGACACTCATTCTGACGGCACCCATTCACTGCAGAGCATCCATTGCTGAGACAGCGATGCAATGCTACATTTCTGCAAACTTTCCTTTATTATTCTCATATATGTGTTGTATTGCCACAAAACGTCTCGGGTTACGTATGTAACCCTGGTTCCCTGAAGGGAACGAGACGCTGCGTCGAACGCTACGGGGAACGCCCTCAGCGTGACCGCGCTCTGAACCAGAGTGTAAAATGTCCAATGAAAGGGCGAGACGTCATAGGCGGTGACGTCACTGACCGGAAAGCATATAAGCACGTGCGGTGGAGCCGGCGTTTGCTTCCAGGAATGAAGCAACCGCTCGCAGGGATACAGGAAGTATGGCCTAGAGACGCAGCGTCTCGTTCCCTTCAGGGAACCAGGGTTACATACGTAACCCGAGACGTTCCCTTCCAGGAACTCGAGCTGCGTCGAACGCTACGGGGAACGAGATGCCAACGCCACCAGACTTCCAAATACCTGCCCTGTGTGTATCACTGGGAGCACAGCGAGGGCGAGAAGAAGAGCCGGGAGTGGCCATACGATCAAGGTGATAGAACCGAACAAAGGTGAGGGGCGTGGACCAACCCGCAGCATTGCAGATATCCTGCATAGAAACCCCTGCCAGAAAGGCCTTGGAGGCCGCCATACTCCTAGTTGAATGGGCCTTAAGCCCCAGAGGCGAAGGGATGCCTGAAGATTCATAGGCCAAGGAAATAGTATCCACAATCCACCTGCTAAGGGTCTGCCTAGGAGGACCGAAGCAAACTAGCAATTGGTCCGTCCTTCTCCACAGGGCAGCTCTGTGGACGTATGCGTCCAGTGCTCGCACTGGACACACACAGTTATGCTTTCGCTGGTCAGGCTCCCGAAAGGGAGGAGGACTGAGGGCCTGCAGCACGACAGGCCGTGGTATAGAAGAGGGGATCTAGGAAATAACCCGCTCGAGGGTAGAAAAACGCTTTGGCCAGACCAGGGGCAAAGACGAGATAAGAAGGGGCCATGAAAGGCCTACAAATCCCCACTCTCTTAAGAGACCACAGCAAGGTCCCCGTAGGGACACGTCGTACAGGAGGCCTCAGCCTCAGCGCACCGTGGAGGAAACCTGTAACCAGGGGGTGTCGACCCACTGTAAGGCCACCGAGAAGGGCGTGGTAGGCCGATAAAGCCGCCACGTAAACCTTCAGGGTGGAGTGAGTTACCCCTGCGGAGAAACGGGCCTGCAGGACCTGCAGCACTGTACCAAACGGGCAGTTAACTGGGTCAAGGTGGCGGTCTCCGCACCAAGAAGTGAAATATTTTCACTTCAGGGCATACAGTTTCCTTGTAGAGGGAGCTCTGGATTGGAAGATGGTCTCAGCAACCTCGGTTGAGAGACCGGAAGCTATGAGCTGCGCCCCCTCAGAGGCCAGAACTTCCACACGTAATGCGCGCGTCGCCTCGGCAACGTGCGCTGCAACAGCGAGCACTCACTCAGAGGGGGAAGAACCGCACACGCGGGCTTCCACGAACGAGAGCGCTAGATCTGGGGAATGCAGGAGGAGATAGGGCGAACCCGTCTCCAACCTGTTCACCAGATCCCTGTTGCCATCCAGAACTCCCGGGAGCAGAGCGATCGGGGAAAAACCGTACAGACGAAGCCTCGGCCAGGTCTGTACCAAGCGTGCAGTCCAAAGGAGCTGGAGGAACTAGAGGGGCATAGCGCTGACTCTCGAGTCGCACAGCCAAAAACCTCCATATCTGCTTCACCACCTCGGGGTGAAGCATCCATTCCCCGGGCCTCAGCCCCTGCCTCGACAGGATGTCTGCTCCCACATTGAGATACCCAGGGATATCGATGGCTCTGAGCGAGCGAAGTTTGCCCTGGGACCACACAAGGATCTGGTGCGCCAGCTTGTACAAGGGGCGCGAACACAGACCTCCCTGGTGGTTGATGTAAGAGACCACCGCTGTGCTGTCGGTGCGCACCAACACATGGTGATCTCTTAGGTCCGGGAGAAAGTGCTTGAGTGCACGAAACACGGCCAACATTTCCAAACAATTGATATGCCACGTTAGATGGCGACCGCTCCACAGACCGCGGGCAGGGTGGCCACTCATGACCGCTCCCCAACCGGTGAGGGATGCGTCCGTCACTAGCATTACGCGGCGACAAGAGGCTCCCAGCACCGGGCCCTGAGACAAGAACCAAGCTTGGCTCCACATGTCTAAGGCACGTAGGCATCGCCGCGTGACCTTGATCATGCGAAGCGGGTTTCCCCTCGAGGAGAACCCCTTGGTCTTGAGCCACCCCTGTAGGGGTCTCATGTACAGCAGGCCAAAAGTAATCACGTTGGTCGCAGCTGCCATGAGCCCCAGCAGTTTCTGAAACTGCCTGACAGTGAGTGACTGGCCCTCTTTCACTCTCTTGACTGAGGTGAGGATCGACTCGCTCCGAGCAGGAGACATACGTGCCTGCATCGTGGTCGAATCCCACACCACGCCTAGATAAGTGGTTCTCGTTACTGGAGAAAATCACACTTTCTTGACGTTCAGTCTCAACCCCTTCATGTGCGCGAGATCGACATCTCGATGCCGAGTCGCCACCTGCTCTGATCGAGCCAGAATCAACCAATCGTTGATGTAAAATGCGGGGTACGAGTGCAGGGCCAACGAGAAGAACCCAATATCGGTAAGCTTTGCCCCTAAAAGCAAACCTGAGGGACTTCCCGTGAGAGGGAAGGATGGAGACGTGAAATATGCGTCCTTAGATCCATCGTGACAAACCAGTCCTCGGACTTGGTCTGAGACACGACTGATGAGTGTAAGCACCCTGAACTTCAGTGACATGACTGAGCGGTTCAACTGACGCAGATCTACCATCCTTCCTTGGAACAATGAAGTACCGGCTGTAGAACCCGGACTCTCTTCCGTGAGGAGGGACCACCTCGATGGCCTCCTTCCCCAAGAGAGTGTCTACTTCCTGTTCCATGATCAGAGCCTGCTGTGGGACCACGCACGTGGGAATCACCCCATTGAAAGGCGGTGGCGGAGCGCCGAACTGAATACAAAAGGCCTTTCTCTACAGTACGCAGGACCCAATGAGATCCAATTGGCAGTAGTTTCCACGCTGCCTAAATGGTCTACTAAGGGAACCAGTCTCTCGAGACTGGCCTCTGATGTACCCAGAGCTGCTGGCACGGTGCCCTGAAGCGGAGGACCGGCAGGGGACGGCCGAACCAGGAGCTCTAGGGACCCCCGCAGGGGTGGCGAGCTTCTCAGCTCCGCTACACTTCGGGGCGGAAGAAACTGAGAACACCGCTCGCTGGAGCCAGCTGCGCCCTGGAACTCTGGCAGGGTTGGCAGACTGCTCTCCCGAGGGCACTGGGGGAGACGGACACCCGATCTGCCCCAGAGGGGTCTGCCCTCGTAAGTCCTAGGCACAGCACCAGGACTGCCTCAGCCTCAGCCCCCTAATGAATGACGGTCCTCAGACCCGCGTCATTCCTAGGAAGACCAAGCTGAAGAACCAGACCCTGCAAGGCAGGACCCAAAGAGACACATCGGCAGTAGTTCCCACGCTGCCTGATGGTCTCCTAAGGGAACCAGTCTCTCGAGACTGGCCTCTGGCGTGCCTAGAGCTGCTGGCTCGGTGCCCTGAAGCGGAGGACCGGCAGGAGACGGCCGAACCAGGAGCTCTAGGGACCCCCGCAGGGGTGGCAAGCTTCCCAGCTCCGCTACACTTCGGGGCGGAAGAACTGAGAACATTGCTCGCTGGAGCCAGCTGCGCCCTGGAACTCTGGCAGGGTTGGCAGACTGATCTCCCACGCCCGTAGGCTTCTTGGCCGAGAACCCCCTTAGACTTAAGAACGGTCCGCAGATCCGGCTTAGCCTTAGAGGTCCCCGACCCAGAGCGTTAGCTGCCACGGCCCCACCTCGGTGGGGTGTGAGTAGCCACGCTCTGTTTTGCGCCTCTCTAAAGAGGGGCTGGCACGCGGCGAGGGCTGCTCCCGCCTAGCAGCCCCCTGAGCTGGAGAAAGGCGAGGGAGAAACCGCTGAAACGCCGCCGCTTGTCTACGAGCCTCCTGGTACCTGTCGACGACGTAATTGACGTAGTCGCCGAACAGGCCAGAAGGCGCAAGCGGGGCGTCCATGAGGAAAACCCTATCTTCTCCTTCATGTCAGATAGGGTCGACCACAGACAGCGTTTCTAGGGAGCTCAGAGACCAACTTATAATTCAATCAAGTTGAGCCCAATCCCTCATCCAGCTCTCTAAGCAGGTACGTCAGCTTGGTGCGCCTGCAACACTCTCTCTTTTTTTTTTTTTTTTCGGTGTGCAGACACGCACCAGCCTGACCTGCAGCCGCGAGCCTTCAGAGACAACGCCACACAAGGGGACAGATAGCTCGCGAGCGTCTGTTCCACCCGGGGCATCGCTCTGATATGAATGAGAATAACGCACGCGTCGCCTCGGCAACGCGCGCTGCGATCCCCGCACTCACACTCGCCGCCGTGCCTCAGCAGCGGCGGGAATGTGAGATGTACAGCGGAGAGAAACACAACCAGCCCCCTTTTTTTTTTTTTTTTATTAGAGCTGACTGCGCGCCGTTCTCATTCATAATATGCTTGTGCAAGCACTGTTTCATTGACGCGTCCACCTCCTCGGAGGAAGACAGGTCTAGGAAAGGAAGAAGACACGGGCTCGCCCGTCTTCATTCAAGGCTAGTGAAACTCACTCCTCTCTTTTTTTTTTTCAAAGAGAGCCTTCAGAGAGCAGGCGTAAGAAATGAAAAAGCTCACAAACGGGCAGTCAGCTCCCTCGAGAGCTGAATCTGCGCGCTCTGCTCTGAAGCAGACCACACACAGACTGCGTGCATCCCAAGCAGTGATATAATGTTGTGTAGGGAGGAACACACAGCCCAGAATGCGATCTGCTATCGCCCCAGTGCTTGCACATATTGCTGGAGCCTACTTAAGTGATTGTGCAGGACAAACAACACTAAATAAGACTCACAACATGCAAAGACAATACACACAGACAGAGAAGCGGTTGCTGAATGACAAAAAGCAAACGCCGGCTCCACCGCACGTGCTTATATGCTTTCCGGTCAGTGACGTCACCGCCTATGACGTCTCGCCCTTTCATTGGACATTTTACACTCTGGTTCAGAGCGCGGTCACGCTGAGGGCGTTCCCCGTAGCGTTCGACGCAGCTCGAGTTCCTGGAAGGGAACTCATCCCTACACAAACACATATCATGATCAAAAAGATTTAATTATGTTTGTCATATCAACTTCATATATATATATATATATATATATATATATATATATATTGCATTTATGAGGTCTGATTGCTGCTGGCCGTTACATGCTCGGCCCGTAAAGTTATGCAAATAAGGAGGAATTAACAGCTGGCAAAAACGGAAACGGACTTTCCAATTTAATCTAGCGACTCTGGAGCAACCAGATGAGTTATCCTCTGAATTAAACACTGGGCTATCAGCCAGAGAGAGAGGGAATATTCATGGAGTAATCGCTCACGCTGAACAAAGCGGTCAGGAGTGTCACAAACTCCAGCAGAAAAGAGGGACAGAAGAATTAAATCATCTGTCAAACACACAGCCGCTGACCCAAACGCCTCACAGCATCTTAAACAGATCATTCAACCCCAAAACGACAACACTCACGACGTACCAAACACTTTCTTTTGTGTTCAACAGGAAAAAAACGAGCATGTGGGTTTGGAACGACTTGAAGGTGACTAAATAAAGATTTTCATTTTTGGAGGAACTAAGCCTTTAACTGTTGGAAAACAGCAGCTTGTCCTCTGAGAAACACCAGCCAATGAAATGTTTGGAAGCGTCCTCCACGCCTGGAGCTCTCCGCTTCCAGACCCCCTGCGGTGACGTTTTTGGTTGGGATGTGTTTCTGCGCTGGAGGCCACGGCAGGTGTTGGAAATGCCGTGATGCCACGCGATTAACTGCATCTGTACGGATCATGAGCACTGCTGTTCAAAAGTCTGAGGGTTTTCTTTGAAAGAAAGTAATACTTTTATTCAGCAAGGATGCATTGCTGATCAAACGTGAGGTCATTTATAATGTTAGATTTCAATTTCAAAGAAATGCTGTTCTTTTGAACTTCCTATGCATCAAATCATGGAGAAAAAAAAATGTTGGCTTCGACAAAACTATTATTCAGAACAACTGTTTTCAACATTGATAATAATCAGAAATGTTTCCTGAGCTGCACATTATTATGATTTCTGAAGGATCATGTGACACTAAAGCTTCGCATCTCTGCACAAGGCTTCATATAGTGAGAAATCAAATTTCAGCACTCATAACTTCCTCCAGAAGACCTTTTTCTAAACCAATCCACAAAAACAGCTTGTTAGGATGGATAATATTATTATTGCAAAGCAGCAGAAGAAATAGTAAGATGTTTATATAGTGAAACATATTATGACTTTAGCCAATCTAAATGCTACAGATGGACCTCTTGATTTGCAAAGCTGGATGGTTTGCAATATATTGAAAGCATATAATTGTTTAACATTTGCATTTATTGTGACTTTGTGTTTACAATTTATTGTTTATAAAAAACAAGCCATACTGATATATCCTGTTACTCATATGCAAAGACCAAAAACTGCAAAGAGACCATTTGCATAAAAGATACAGCAGCACAAAACGTCAAAGAGTCAAAGAGAATAAAGAATGCTGGTCAAGTAAAACTAAATAATGAATGTTTCTGGCACAGAAAACCTTGACTAACATGATCTCAGGAGAAAACTGACTGAGGTGTTTCACTGAATAATGTCACGGACCGAATCCAAACACTCTCAGTTGATTTTTCTCCCTCTTGCTGTGAGTGTTGAGGACGGAGATAGTAATATAACAGTTTCTGTCCTTGTTTTCCGGTGTCTTCTTAAGCATATGGGCTGCTTTCGGCACGCTGTTCTCGGAGGGATTGTGTCGCTGCAGTAATTTCTTCCTCAACCCCCTCACATTGTTTCTTTCTCTCTCTCGTATTTTACATTCTGTGTTTAATGCATTTAAAAGTCTTCAGACATCTGTTAGGCCTACTTAGAAATCTGCCGGCCAGCTCTCTATATCTGACCCTCCTCCTTTTTAGGTCTAAGACCCGTCAAAGGCTATTTGGAAACATGTGCATCTAAAAGAGTGATTGCGCTGCTGCTATTCTTCAGAAGACTGCTAGTGTTGGATTAAGAGCGAATGGACCGGCCCATCGGAGCCTGACTCTGACCTGTCTATTTATCACTCGCCAACGCTGCCTTCAACCCATGCCGCAATGATTGCACTGTATAACGGGATGAGAAAAACACTACCGCAATGCTGTAAGACTAGCGGGAATCGCTAGATTTCCTCCAAACTTGATGCCACAAAAAACAGGGTTGAAAAATCAAGGTTGAAACTAGTCACAGCCACAGTTTTAATGCTAGGTTAGTGCAGTCAAATCACTGTAAGATCCATGATGTCTGACATTATGCTATCAAGTATTTCCCTAGAAACCACCACAATATCTATGAATGCATTTTGTGCAGCTCTAAAAAAGCAAGTTCACCCAAACATAACGATTCTGTTATCATTTGCTCACCCTCTTGTTGTTTAAACCTGAAAACCTATTTCAGTAAAAGTGAATAGGGTCCAAAACAGCACAGGACCCCACTTGCTTTCATTGTGAGGATGCAAAAACACTGTCTGTTCTTCAAAATGTCTTCTTTTTTGATCGTTTTTTTTGTGTGGACTACCTATTTAGGTTTTTTTTAGAAAATATGACTGTTAAAAAAATATTCAGAAAATATTCAGCTGTTTTATGAGGCAACAGGCTTGCGTGACTAAACTACATTTCCCATCATTCTCTGCAGTAGGACAATAGTTATAGACTACACTTGTTTCTAAAAGTATTTTTCCCATTCATTTTTCCCATATTGGCATGACTAGCTTGTTTTGACTGTCTGATTAATCTTTATCTATATCTTGATCTTAATCAGTTCTTTATTGTCTCCATAAGGAGACATTTGTCTTGAGCAGTGAAGAGAGCAGATCAACTTTTCCAAATTGCACACACAAAATAAATAAAATAAAATCACAATACCCAACACAGATTTCTTTGGAGATTTCTTTGAAGAATCATAGGTAATGCAGTTTGTCACCAAGCTTTCTGCTGTTAAACATGATTATAATAATAATTTGAAATAATGCAAGCTGATGCAGAAGCATATACTATTCATTAACAACCTCATAGCTCATATTATGTCTGTCTTTACTGATCTACATGTTATTGTTAAAAATCAGTTCGGTGAAAATGAATGGGATTTTTATATCCGGAGCCTGACTGTTGCGCTCTGTTATAAAATAAACAGATAAATCCTACATTACACGCCCAATGCACATCCAGGTAATTTTGTTGTCAAAAAAGGCATTCTTTCTTTTTTGGTAGATAAAAACAGAGAGAAAGAAATAGGAAATTACTCAGCATGTCCATTCTGTGCCTGAATGCACATCATGTTATAATTAAAACTCCCCAAACACATAAGCAGAAAATGCCCAGGCTGTGTTAGTCTTCAGCTCGGGTAAATTCCTGCATCTCTCTGTCACAACAGAGAACTGAACATCACATCACACCGTGTCATTCTGGGCCGTTTATTCGGCGGATCAATTAATGGGATGGAAGAAGGTCTGGAAAAAAGAAGAGTTATTCTTCTTCTATTGATTGAGACGTTCTTTCCTCTCTCAGGGCGTTGGCCCCTCCGTCGAAATTAAAGTACAAGAATTCAATTCAAATGAGAATTATCGATCAACACCCAAATAATCAGAAAGCATCTTAATGCGGATACAACAGCGATATTCTCTTTAACACTGATAAATGCTGCTCTTTTTAAACTTTCGATTCATCAAACAAGCCTAAAATACATTTATAAAATCACAGTTTCCAAAATCATCAGCACAACTGTTTTCAACATTGATAATAATCAGATATATAATAATCAATGTTTGTTGAGCAGCAAATCAGTATATTAGAATGATTTCTGAAGGATCATGTGGCAATGAAGACTGGAGTAATGATGCAGAAAATACAGCTTTGATCGCAGAAATAAATTATATTTTAACAGATATTCACATAGAAAACAGCTATTTTAAATTGTAATAATGTTTCACATTTTTACTGTATTTCTGATCAAATAAATGCAGTTTTGGTGAGCAGAAGAGACTTCTTTTATGAACATTGTAAAGTAGTGTACATCTTGTCTTTAACAGAAATAATTTCCATTAAATCTATATTTCATGTCCATTTATTTATTTACTTACTGTACTTTGTACGTAAGTAGACGCGTATTAAGTCACTGCTTATGAAATAAATATATACTTAGTGAGTAGCTGCTGTGCATCAGGGTTTATTTTGTGACAACTGAGATTAGAGATTAGATCTTTTTTTTAATCCATATCAGTTTGCCTACAGGGCTAAACGAGCCACCGGAGATGCCATTGCCTTGGTTATCCACTTAGCTCTGCAACATCTAGAACACTGGCAAAGCTATGAAAGGATACTTTTCATTCACTTTAGCTCTGCTTTTAATACCATCGTACCAGACATTCTCATGGACAAACTGTTGTACATGGGCTTTCACTAAACCATCTGTACATGGATCAAGGACTTTCTGATGAACCGTTCCCAACATGTTAAACTTGGCTTCCACAAATCAACATCCATTACACTGAACATTGGAGCCCCAAAGGGCTGTGTACTGAGCCCGATCTTGTACACTATGTATACACATGACTGTTCACCTGTCCATCCTTCTAACTCCATTATTAAGTTCGCGGATGATACAACCGTAGTTGGAAATGAATCTGCATACCGAGAGGAGATCCAAAGACTGGCGACCTGGTGCTCAACAAACAGCTTGGTGCTGAACACCTCTAAAACCAAAGAACTGATAGTGAACTTCAGGAAGAAGCGAGACTCAGTCCCTGCCCTACTCTACATCAATGGAGAATGCGTGGAGAGAGTGGAGACCTTTAAATACCTAGGTGTCCTCATATCTAGCGATTTATCCTGGGCAGCCAATACCACCGCTATAGTTAAAAGAGCACGACAGAGACTCCTATTCCTGAGGGTGCTTAGGAAAAATAATATGGACAGGAGACTGCTCATCCACTTTTATCATGCAACAGTCGAGTCTGTTCTGACCTACTGTATAACAGTGTGGTATGCAGGCTGCTCTGTGGCTGACAAAAAGAGACTGCAGGGAGTGGTGAGAACGGCAGAGAAAATCATTGGCTGCCAGTTACCACCATTGGAGAATGTTGCCTCTGCACGCTATCTTAGCAGGGCACAAAACATCACAAGAGACTGCTCCCATGTCATGGCCTGTTTGAATTGCTGCCATCTGGCAGACGTAAAGATCAGCCAAAATTCACACAAGCAGATTCAGAAAGTTTCTTTCCAAGAGCTATAAACATCCTGAACAGTTATCTACACTAAAATGTCATTGCACACTGATCAGTTAATATGCTGCTCAACAATTTTTGCACTTTGAGACAACCTTTTTCTTGTCTCTATCATTATATTATACTTATATGTTTTTGTGTTTTTACACCACAGAGGTGCTTTAAGAATTTCGTTGTTTTGCTCTGCTTGCAATGACAATAAAAGCTATTCTATCTTGTTCATTTGTTTTTGCCTCTGGCTCTGATGTGTTTCTATATCAGTTGTGACTTTATGCATGAGCGTTACATTAGTGCCACATGATTGCTCCTCATTAGACTCTGACTGTCTGCTTACAGAGTGATTTATGCACAAGTCTATATGGTGAAAGCGCTGTGCATGTGTGTGTTTAAAGCTCACCAGCTCCTCGTTGTTCAGAGTCGTTCTGTTCACCAGCCCAAACGCAATGCCTGCCTTTCGAGCAGCCAATGTCTGAAATCAAGAAAGGAAACAGTGAGAAAGACAACGCTCAGGAACGCAACAAATGCTACAGGGTAGAAATCAGTTATATTCACTTGTTACCCTAAAGAGCGCAACTCTCAGAAAGCTCTTCATTTTAGGTTCAACAGAAGGAAATGTTGCAGAAAAGAAGAAAATTCTGCACTGTGTAATATGCTTTCATTTCATTAGGTTTACTGCGATTTTAAATATTTCAGGAGACAGACTTGCTTTCTCTATAACAAGGAAAACAGACAGACTAACTGAGGGCTCATTGCTCACATTTCATGAGTGAAAAATTATAGCTCTATCATAAAACTAGTGCTGCTGTCTAAATAAAGCAAATATAAGGAAAAACAGCCCATTTTAACAGGAAAGAACATGTTTTTCTGAGCTTGCAGCTATGCATTTATAGGACTGTATTCTCTATGAAGGATACGTGCAATCCTGCCTTAAAATGTGATCAAAATGCACGCATTTAAGAATAGCCTAAACACCACAAATGAGCACAAAATGCTTAAAAATGCTTAAAAAATAGACGGCTTACTAGGATTTGGAACAGAGCTGACATTTTCTATTATGCATGCTTAGATTATAAAATTTTACGTCAAATAAACAAAGCTCTATTACTGTTGCATGTTGAAAAATGTCCCTTGCAAACTCTAAAACAAATATGAATGAATACATAAATAAGTGCATAAATAAATACACAAATTAAATATAAAAAAAATAATGAAATGGAAAAAGTCTTCATTTTTAAATCATTAAAGAAATCTCTATTATTTTTGCATGCTGAAAAATGTTCCTTGCAAACTCAAAAACAAATATGAATGAATGCATAAAAATATAGTATAAAAACAGATATAATAATTAAATATAAAATAAATAAATAAAATATAAAACAATTAACTATGAATAAAATAAAACAAACAAGCAGTGCTATTTGTCCATCCAAATGATGAAAATATGAATTGTCTTGAAATTACTGCCCATATAACACAAACATTGAACTTGTACAGTGTACAGTAATGTACAGTGCTGTACATGTAAAGCAATATTCTGTTGTCTTGTTTTATTAACACAAAGGCTGTGTCAAAAAAAGCATTGTAAAAGGAACCACCTAATGAAAACGGCTTCAAACAAGCTTCCACGGCACCATAAATTCATGTCTAATGAGCTAGAACAAATTAAAGTGAACTTTAAGCATATTTAGCAGCTAAAATAATGTAATTTTATTCTTTCCACCAAACACCGAACCACACACGGGATTGTGGGATACCATAGGCAGATAAGGACACATCTGTGCTGATTCAACTGACTAGATGAAGGTATCCAAGTAGACAAACATTGGATTCATTAAAATGCAAGAGACTTACCAAGGCCTAGAGTTTCCAGATGCAGGGGAAAACATTAAAAACACACAAAATTAGACATTTAGCAAAGACAAGCAGTCGTTTACACACAGTAAGCACATCTCTTTACGCCATACCTGCCGTCATGCAGAAAATCAGATCGAGTTTTTGGTCTAAAGATCAGAGTGAAAGCTGCAGAGGTGAGGCTCAATCCTTAAATAACTCACCTCTGACATGCAGGAGAAATTTACAGTTCACTCATGCATTGTTTAATTAAGATACTGGAAGGCACCCTGACATATCCCTACTGCCTGCGAGTACTGCTACAAACAGACAAGACCAGACGGCATGTGTCAAAGCCAGCTCAAAAAACATGATCCAAAGAGTTCAGGACAGAGAAAGAGAGCAAGAAAGAGTCAATGAGGGGGAAATGGGAGCCAGTTAAAAGTAAAAAAAGCCACGATTAGCCATATTTAGATCGGCAGGCATGGACAGCGGACCATACTGGACTCGTCTTTACCATCTGACCCTGGACCTGATGGTGGTAAAGACCAAGCAGGCTGCCAACGGCCCCTTAAAGCAGGGGTGCATAGGAAAATAGGGTAGATTTGACCTCTACATGAACGCCAAGTGTTGATGTAAGTCTCGACATGCACTTGAATTGCTGAGGGTTGCTGCAGGCAATGGAATCGTCTGAATTTTGACATAAAGCCCCCGCTGCGGTTTGGGCGGGTCCCTCAATCCCCACCCTCCCGCGACCGACTGTCGTTGCCCTGAAGCAATCACACAGCCAACAAGGGGACAGAAACAGAGGACAGAGGCATGATGGGATAGACCAGATCGGACCCGGTACAGCACTGACTTCATCCACGCTGTAAAAGGCTCATTGGCGCACGTCACTTTTACATGGATTTAAAACGGCACACAATTAAATCAGAAGTCAATGAAGTCCTCAGATATATTTTTGGGTGGAGTTGTCAACATTTCGGTTTCGAATGCATCGACTGAGTAGAAAACAAGCGTTTTGGAGAGAAATCTGACAACTCACGGAAAAATATTGCCCATACGTCAATATGGGCCCAAGTGGGAATGGACCACAGGACACGCCAAAAAACCAAAAGAAAACTGAACGATGACCAATACTTACCAAAACAGGGTTGGTTTTTAATTTCATGCAAAATATGGACAGATACAGCATCAACATTTGTCCTTCAGAAGCTGAACAGTTACACAAAACTCAATGCAATCGGTTAAGAAACTTTTGCTTTAACAAAATCAAGAAGAAACAATGGACACAAAGACATGGACTACAAGAGCTCAAACAAGAAAAAAAAGAAATCTTTCTAAATGTTAAAGGAACAGTTCATCCAAAAATGAAACCCTCAAGCCATTCAAGATGTAGAAGACTTTTCTTTTCTTTAGTAGATCAATAAAGAAGATTTTTAGCTGAAACTGTGATCCTTGGTGACTCATAAAAATGCAATGGCTGCAGTTACTTTGAGAGTCAAAAAAATTGTATCAGGCAACACAAAATATAAATACCCGTGGCTCCTGATGATATATTGAGGTCTTATGAAGTGAAACAATCAGTCTGTGCAAGAAACTGAACATTATTTACAGCATTATTTCCTGTAATCCAGAGCCTCAGGCAAACAGTGATGTCTGGTTCGCAAACCGATCATTCTTTTGAACCGATTCTTTATAGTGAACTGAATGAATCAGTTCACCAAATCAGACTGAAGCATCTGAAGCAGTTTGCAGTTTAATCAAAACTCAGATGCCTGATAGTCACTCCGACTCGAAATGAGTCAATATACTGGCATATATGATCCTATGATGCTGGTTTTTGACAACATATTCAGCGCTCCAGTTCCTCCAACAGTCACTAAACTGAGGAAACAGTTCGACTCAGACCAAAGACCGATGAGCTGCTGATATGAGCAGCTCTGGCTCTGGATTGGCTCTGGATTACAGGTAATAATGTGGTAAACAATGTTCAGTTTCGCTTCATAAACCACGGGTATTAATTTTGTGCTCCTTGATATGCTTTTTTGAATGCAGCCGGTTGCAATTTATGAATCACCAAGAGCCACGGTTTCAGCTAAAAATCTTTTTTACTGTTCTACTGAAAAAAAAAATTCACCTACATCTCGGATGGCCTGAGGGTGAGTAAACTAACAGCACATTTTCGTTTATAGGTGAACTGTTCCTTTAACAAATGCAAAAATATAAAAAGAAACATACTACAGAGATGCTGTGGATCAATCATTCGCCATCTAGAATCTCATAAATTAAACAGCACTTCATTATCAGTATATGAGCACTACACATTTAAAGACAAGACAGATGATTTGAACTGATTTGCAGATATTGTGGAGAACACCAGGCGGGTGACCTACTTTTGCTCTGGTGGAGCGTAAAAGCCTCAAAATAGCATCAAAACATAAACACGTGTGCACCTCCATCTTGCATGTGCTCTGCTGACAGTGTTGGATTGTAAACTCGGACTAGTGACCGTGTGCTCGATGGGTCTGATTGGCTAATACAGACTTCTAAAGCTCCATCAGTCAAACATAACCGTGCCGGGTGTGATTACTCACCAAGTCTCGGACAATAGGCATGGTCCTCTTGCGACGTAAATCTGGCATGCTGTCAATGCCGTAAAGTATACTGCCAACCCTGGGGATGGAGGCAGATTTAGAGTCTATTAATACCATAATCATGCTGTACGCTATGAAACATTACCCGCCTAAAAAGCAGTCGGGTGATTTACGGCACCGGCAAATAACATGGGATGGGCAGGAATAGGAAGTCCATCATAACTGCTCTTGTCTCACACAGGCCCACTGCATGCATGCGAAGAAGAATTATTTGTCAAATTACTGTAGTTACTGTATACCGCTATGCAATGTGTTCAATTTGATTATTCATTTCAAGTTAAATGCAGTAGATTTTTAACATTATCTTGTGCACTAATTATTTGATCAGATTAAAAAAGGTTGCATTTAATGCAATGCATTTAATGGATTTAATAGGATTAAAAAAGCAACAGGAATATTTAATATCCTGCCTATATGCTTGCATGAATAATGCTTTGATGTTTAATGTCCTCTAATTGAGTTTTCTTTTCTTTGGACCACCAAATGTTATTATTTTACACAAAATTACATTAAAAAT